>NC_081181.1:148593760-148930427 GCF_029867415.1 Vicia villosa
AGATCGAGAGTCGTCGATACGCTTTCCACTGCGTTTGAGAAATCGTTCGTGTAGAGAAGTTCCAGCACGGTGAGATGGTTCTGGATTGATCCAGGAGAAGGTGGAACTCCAATATTTAGGCGGTGAGATGGTTCTGGATTGATCCAGGAGAAGGTGGAACTCCAAGATTTAGGCGGAACAGTTCGTGGTTTGTGGTTCACGTTGAAGAAGAATATGTTTTCGGTTGGAATGGGGGCTAGGGTTTTAGTGGAAAATAATCGGAGATTTTTCTATCGGTTTATAGATGGACCGATATAAAGGGCCACGCAGCAAACCATTTCCCATCGGTTGTGTAATGCACTGATGTAAAAATTCTTATAACAAAATTTCATTTTAATTACAAATTTTCCACCGCATTACTTTTTCCATCAGTGGAATTAAATGTTTGATGTAAAATTACTAAATCAATATTTTTTCACATCAATTTATTATAAAATCTGATATAAAATCTTTTGACAAATATTTTTCACATTAGTTATCTTGATACCTGATGTAAAATCTTTCAACCAATGTCTTATTTTTAGTGGTGATAATTTAGAATTGGGAAGAGTTTCAAGCAATTCTACCGAAATGTTCAAGTAAGATAAAATTGTATTGTAAAGTTTGGTCACATATAATGCCTAAGTGAAACAACTAACAGAACAAAAAAATGTCAGAAGCAAGAATTAATTTTTTTTCCATCTAATATTGAATTAAGCTTGTTTGAAGCTAAGAATGGCATAGCAACATTTAGTTGTGAATCAAATTACGCAGCAGAATGTAGAATCCAACCAATAGTATAGTAAATAATAAGAGAAAATTATAATAAATGATGGAAAATTTGAAAGAATGTTTGACTAATGTAATGTACGGTGAGAAACCCAGCAACACTAACTAACAAATAAAATGAAAAAATAAGAGTAATTTCCCAAGTTACAGATTCCATACTTCATAAACTAACAATAACCCATGAAGTCAGTAGAAAATATACTATACCTTAAACAACATCTAGAAAGGAGATATCAAACTCTCAACATAAAAATGTGGTGCCACCTTATGATCATTGACATTGTTTTGCATTTTAGGATTACTAAAAGTATTATTTGTAGAATCATAGACAACCAAACCATGTTCCCCATTGTTATAAAACTCCATTAGCAATTGATTATCCTCTGAAACATATAACACATTCTTATAGAAATAAAAACTACCTATACCTTGTTCCGGGTGAGGAACACTAAACAATTTAGTCCAAGATTTTTCATTCCCATATTCCTTCATTATCCAAACATTAGAAAACTTGTACCTATAAGAAAGGATGGATAAACAACCCCTCAATGTCCCCAAGTCAACGGAACGTTCGAATCCTGTATCATCATCATCATAAAGAGGGGGTGAAAGCTTTTGATACGACTCCTTCTCTAAATCAAGAGAAACAATAACTTCAGGTAAATTATGATCATATGCCAACCAATTAAGAGTATCATTCACAAATATTCCAGGTGTACAATGGAGACAAGAACATGGAAAGTCCTGAACTCTTCTCCAATGATGGGTACCCAAAGTGTGAATGTTAACTTGGTGTTTGCTATTACCAAAAGTAACAGCAATAATCTTATAATTACGAGTGATACGATCATACACTAAGGTAAATAAGTTTTGAAAATTCCTTAATTTTGAAGCATTCAAAGGAGGCAATATTTTGGATTTTCTAGTGAAAGGATTATACAAAACAGCTCGAGATCCAGTTATCACAAAACAGAGGATGCCGTCACAAGTAGAAATTTGCACAACACTGCCTCTATTATCAATAAGCATTTTTAGAGTGTGCCTAAGCTGATTGACCGTAACAATGGGATCAATGGTGAAAAAAGAGGAGATTGGGGAGTGAATTAGAAGGAACTCATGATAAGATTTAATAGAGGATTGGATGAGGTGATGGCGGTCTTTGTTGGGGGTTGACAACATGAGTTGCTTCCTTGCGAAACTGTAATCAAGAGAGATAAGAGAATTCCATGATTTACAGACGCAACAGAGTTGAAGGAGTTGTTTCACGGATAGTCTACACAGTATTTCTGATACAACATCCAATGGGAGATGCGGCAGTGTAAGGGTTTTGGACATTTTCATTGAGGCTGTTTTCTCTGTCAGTGGCAGAGAAGAAGAAGAAACTGCCGTCATATCTAAATCCTATTATGAACTAACCTAATAAACTTGTGTGATAGGATACATACATATATATATATATATATATATATATATATATATACATATATATATATATATATATATATATATATATATATATGTATATATATATACATATATATATATATATATATATATATGTATATATATGTATATGTATATATATATATATATGTATATATATATATATGTATATATATATATATCATCCAAAATCATCCAAACCAAATGTATATATATATACATATATATATATATGTATATATATATATATATATATATATATATATGTATATATATATACATATATATATATATGTATATATATATATATATATATATATATATATATATATATATATATATATATATATATATATATATATATATATATATATATATATATATATATATATATATATATATATATATATATATATATATATATATATATATATATATATATATATATATATATATATATATATACCTCTTCAATTTTGTTTGTTACGTAACTCTTTTTTCTTAGTTTGAATTTTAGGTTTAATTAATAATAATTTCTTTCATGAATTTTAGATGGATATCATATTTTAAATTTATTTTAAAATAAATTATAATAGAAAATGATATGATTTTAAATTCAATCAATTTTAGAGATATGTGTTTGCGTTAATTAGTAGGTATTTAAGCTATTAAATAATATTTAAATAGGTTTTTACTTAAAGAATCGTAATTTATTTTTTTCCCCAATTAGATCTTCTATTAAATGCTTAGGATCAGTTTTTATCAGATTAAAAAATGAATTTTTATTTAATTTTCGAAAATGTATTTTATAAAACTGTTATTAAAATATTACAAATTTTTTATATTCGTTTTTTAAAATTGAAAGACTTATTTTGACATTGTATAACATAAGCTTATAGTATTGAAGATTAAAATATAGTCGAAATTACAAATTTTAAAAAAATTATATTTCAAAAATAATTTTTATAAAAAGCTATTTGAAATAGCTTCAAAAATTTTTGAACCGTTAAGAGGATACTCTAGGAAGGGACACCTAGATGTATGATGCAGTTAGATTTGCAAAAAGCGTATGATATGGTGGATTGGGGGCACTTGAAACTATAATGAAGGAAATTGGTTTGCCCTGCAAGTTCAGTGGATAATGATCACAGTAAGGACTGTGTCCTATAGGTTTAATGTGAATGGAGTTTATACAAAAATTATGCCAGCAAAGCGTGGGATTAGACAGGGGGACCATCTCTCCCCCATTCTCTTTGTTATAATGATGGAGTACCTAAATATGTTACTTTGCAGGATGCAACTAGGACTTACTCATCTAGCTTTCTCTGATGATGTCTTAATCTTTTCAAGAGGGGACACTGCTTCTGTTGGCTCTTTTTTAAAGGTTTTGCAGGCTTTCTCTACCTCTACAGGCCTGATTGTGAACCCTAGAAAATGCAGGGTATTTTTTGGTGGTGTGGATGAAGAAACCAGGATCAGAATTAAAGAACAGACTACATTTTAGGAGGGAAACTTACCCTTCAAGTACCTAGGGATTCCAATGACAAGTAAAAGATTGGAAATTCATCAATACATGCCCCTTATTACGAAGATTGTCTCCAGGATAACTCACTGGAGTAGTAAACTCCTAAGCTATGCTGGGAAAATCCAATTAGTTAAGAGTGTCTCCTTTGCCACGGCTAACTATTGGATACAATGCCTACCCTTGCCAAAACATGTCATTAATCATATAAATGCAATCTGTAGATCGTTTGTTTGGACAGGTGGTGCTGCCATTAAAAGAAAGAGCCCTATTGCTTGGCATACTATGTGTAAGCCTCGCAAATTTGGAGACCTGAATATCCTAGACTTATTGCTCTGTAGTGAAATTGCTATGCTGAAGCTACTTTGGAATCTGAGTAGGAAGAAGGATAATCTGTGGGTGCGATGGATTGATAGCTATTATATGATAGGTCTTAACATTATGCAGGTGGAGGAGAAAGTGAATCAGTCATGGATTTTCAAGGCTATTCTGAGACAGAAGGAGGATGCCATGGGCTTGCAGGAGTGGAGTCAGCTGCAGTGCTTTAGAACCAAAATCGTTTATAAACAAGTGTGTTCAAATGATATACTTGTACCATGGTATCGAATATTCTGTGGGAATAAAGCAAGATCAAAAGTCATGTTTACACTTGGTTGGCATGCCATGGAAAATTGGCAACGAGACAAAGATTGAAGCGATTTGGTATGGTGGACTATTCAACATGTTGTTTTTGTACGCAAGAGGAAACCATAAATCATCTACTTTTGTATTGTAACCCGATAAGTGCTATATGGCAGCAGGTATTGGAATGGCTTGGCATCACCCATATATGGAACAAAAGTATGGAGTGAAGAGCTTAGATGGGGTTTGGAATTATAGGAATTGTATCACTTTTGGAAAATTCATTGATAGTTCTAAGGTAGCTGATAACATAATTGAGATGATTGTATATCGTGGGTGGGGTAGTATTAAGCTTAGACCTCATATTGCATGCTTAATGCTATAGTTTTGGATCCTTAGTCTATGTTGATTAGCTGGACCTATAGGGTCGCTTTGTAATCACTGTTTTTTTTTTATTTAATATATCAGTCTATTATTTCAAAAAAAATTAAGTAATTTTTTGAAATTTTGATATCCAAATTTTTTTTTGATAAAATGATGAAATACTTAAAGTAACATTTTAAAAATAACTATTTAAACTAAATATTTATTTAAAATTTTTAGAAAAAATTTCTTTGAAAATAAATTTTACTCAAAAATATGTTACATTATAAAAATTATTTTAAAAAAAGTCAAAACAAACGGGTCCTAGTCACTCTTAATCAACACTACTCCGTCTGTCCTAAATTAGTTCTCATATTTGTCATTTTCAGAGATTAAAAAAATATAATAAATAAAAGAGAAAAAATAGTGACTTTACTAAATTATCCTTATTAATTATTGATATATTTGAATAACCATTAGGGTGTGTTTGTTTGACGGATTTAAATTGTTACCCTTGGAATGTTATTCCTAGGAGTTTTATTCCCATCAATTTGTTTGCTAAATAATTCAGGTTCTTAGGAATATTTTTAATTTTTAAATTTAATTTTATTTATAATTTTAAAAATATAAAATAATATGTTGAATTGATATGAAAGTGGTTAGTTTGAGTTGGTTATTTTTTATTCTCATAGGAATATATAATTCCCACCCCTTGACATGGGAACAAATAATTAAAATTTCATGGATAACTTATATTCTTGGGTATTATGTATTCTAAGGCATTTTTTTTCTTTCCCATCTACCAAAAAAGGAATAGTTATTTCCAATCTCAAGTTCCCATAAATCTTTTTTCTAGCACCGAAACAAACACACCCTTAGGAAATTTCTTAAAGCACCGCATAACCTTCTAGCACATCGTGCGAAAAAGACTATAATGTCCCCAGGTTCCGAGATTATCTCCAGGCGCACCAAACTTCAGTTGAAACCTAAATTAATTCGGAAATATATATATGTATCACCTACGGAGGTATATTTCTGGAAACTTGCGAGATAGAAGTAGAAAAACAGAATGGAAAAACAACAACTTTTCAAAATGAAAATACCATTGATATCATAAAATCATCAATACATAAGAGATTTTTACATAGATCAAACATTACACTTCAATGTCTAGGTGGACATTGTAACATCTTGATAAAATCATCGAACGATCTCAAAACAGTCGTATCCATCTCGATCAAAACTTTTGATTCTAAACGGAAAATCTCAACATAGCCCTTAAATCAGCAGCCTTCTTTAGCTTATGGTTGTTGAACTCAAGCTTCCATTCTTTGTCAATGGATATTGAGTGATACTCAATCTTCACAATTGTGTGATTGTCGCCGTATTGTAGAAGCTCCTGCAGTGTCTTTTACAAATCTTTGAGAGGGGTGTACTCAGTGATCTTAAATTCTCTTGATCGTGTAATGTCGATAAAGTGAATATTTCCATTATGCTAAATGATGTTCATTCTGGTGTATTGTGTTTTGGTATAAAACAAAATAACAAGTGCTCTATATTTATAATAGTGGTAGACTAATATGGACCTCACAAATTATATCTTGTACAAGGTCACGTTCCGGAAATGTATCTCCGAAAACACCCTTTATTTCATAAATGTATTTCTATAACCTTCTCTAGCATAACAAAACAAAATAGAAACATGTAATGAATGCATAATTTTTTTGGAAAACTTCAAAATTTATATATTAGACATCATAACACATTAATATAATGTCACTTACAAAAATAGATAGATAAATAACTACTAAAATGAATCGAAAGAGTTGCAGCCGCCAAATCTATTGAGTTAGTGCAACCAATTGACACGTAAACTGTTAGAAAATTACGAATGGAATCGAGGCTAGAATCGTGAACGGAATCACTTTCCTTATAAGTATTTCAAGCACTCTCAATATGTCTTAGAGTTGGAACGCAGGAATACCCAGGATAATTCAGTCTTTTATCGAGTTTGCGTAAGACCGACAAAAACTCGGATGTAGCGAAGAGTGTCTGGAATTTAAGTGAAGATGATAGGCTTATCAAATGTACATTTTGTTATTTATTTCTGAATCAAGAATGAGGTTTTTATAGGCCACTTTAGTATTGTTTCATAAGGTAGCGACCCTTCGTGAAACAGTTCCTTTTCCAAAAGTTACAATGCTTGGCCTATTGCAACATTTACCAAGAGTTGCATGTTTTCATTCTGCAACACTTCACGAAGTGTTACATATTTTTGCTTCACGAAGTGTTGTCTATTTTCATATTCAAAATACAAACTTCACATAGATATTTTCTTGTCTTTTTGGAACACACCTATGGTGATTAAATATTATTAAATATTAATTTCCAACAATTCCCCACTTGTTCTAATAATGACAAGATCAATTCTAGAAAAAAGGGAAACAAAGAATGTTAATACAATTAAGTATCTTTCGATTTTAAACTTAATCTTAGTAAGGATAACACAAAGTCTAATCGGAATATTAGGTAGCAATGCTTTTAAACCATTAATCCATATGATTATACCGGCGTTACGTTACACACATTCTTTAAGGGCTCTTCGCCTACATTTCTCGCCTAGCACTTATTTATGGCCATGTGCTATCCTGTTTCATGAATTTTTCATGAGAGAAACTCCAACTCTCACTTTGAGACGGCACCATCTCGAAATTCACATAGGTGAAGTTCATATTGTGTCTTTTTCCATGAGACACGTACCCTCGGGTATTGAACTTCATTAAGAGTTTGAAATAAAACTCAACCCTCGTTTTAAGGTCAACATTACCACGAAATGTTTGACAATTATCCAAATCAACGACTTGTTGTTATCCATTGAAAATCTTGAGGTTAATGTTCTGTTAACGTAAGATTGGGTTGCCGCCATTGTCGGAACTCTTACTCAAGGAGTTTCAACCTCCTACATCTCGAGGTTGTTTTTACTAAGTCTCTGGCCAGTGGCTTAGTAAATGAACTTCCCAAATTATAGATCGATCGTATATATGCGAGTAAATGATTACATCTTAATCAATTTTCTCACGAATGTCTAAGGCCTCAGTATCCAGACTTCCATTTTACACTTATCTGAATTCTCTTGCTAAATTGGCTTGACTAACACATTGTGTTAACACCTTTGAAACATTGTATTTAGCCAATGGAACTTCTGATAGAAGGTCCCCCAACCATTTAACTTCTTTGACCAGTGGAAGCGAGATCCACACACCATGGCTCCATGGTCAAAAAAGTGATGCATGTTTGTTTCTTGCTCTTCCAAGAAATCTCACCTACAACTAGTGTAAATATCCACTCAGTTGTAATTTTATGATCTCCAACACTCGATATCCAACTCATATTGGTATATCCTTCTAATATGATAGGAAACCTACCACGATGGAGGTCAAGATTTTGGTTTCTTTAAAAGATAATCGAAAATCCTTGTGATGGCCTTTCAATGCTCACTATTTGGATTTCTAGTAAATCTACTCATTTACTAATTGCAACTGCTATATTGCATATAGTATATTGCATTAGAAAACCAATTTCACTTGTGTATTCTAATATAGCCATAACACTTTCATTATCATTTTAGCACTAAGATCAAATTCACTTTTTGAAACGTGACAGTTTGAATTTATCAAGAACTTTCTCAATAAAGTGTATTTGACTAAGTTCATAACCCCCACTATTTCCGCATTACGTTGATCCCCAAAAAAGTGTGAACTAGTCCAAGATATTTCATCTTGAATGTGGAATTTTCTCAATATAGTGTATTTGACTATGTTTTAAACCCCCCACTCTTTCGCTTTACTTTGATTGAAAAGAGTGTCCACTATTTCAAGATTTTCATCTTGGTTTTGGAAGTTAGAAACCTCTTCGTTTCTAAGATTCTATTCATCTCTTTGATAATTATCAACATGTAATCAAAATATAGAGAGACAAAGGAATATCACAATATTCTTACACAACTTTGTGTACAAACACTTATCACAAGAATTAGATGAAGAATGTTTTTAGATAATTATGCATGATGATGCAAGAAGGTTTTTAGATGAAGTGAGAGATAAAATCATGAGCAATTTAAAATAAATAATATGAATTTCAATGAGTATCTTAGTTATGTTCACTTCTCTCAAATCTTCTCTTGAAATTCTATGTTCAACCTTCTTGATCAACTACATCATTTATGTGCATGACACTTTTGATCCCTTTCTTCTTTGACAACTTTTGTCTTCATCAAAACTAAATGTAAAATATATTCTTCACAATCTCCCCCTTTTTGATGATGACAAACGGTTTGAATTCATGTTTTGATAAAATTCAAAAGTCTCCCCCTATATTGTGTGTCTCCCCTTTTATTTTATTTTTAATCTTGCACTGACAAAGTCAAACCTTTTGAAGTTATTGTTTCAATACTTGTTTTAATCCATATAAGGATTTGATAAGCTTCCACACCTTTTGCTCATTACCAGAAAACTCATAACCTTATAATTGCTCCATGTAAATCTCCTCATCGAGATCTCTATTTAGGAATATCATTTTGACATCCATTTGATGAACTATAAGGTTATGAAAAGAAATCAATGCAAACGAAAGTACAATTTTCGTTGTGCTTGCTACTAGTGCATATGTGTTGAAACAATCAACACATTTATTTGGTCTAAAATCCTTTGTTACTAATTTATCCTTGTAGATGTTTAGTGTACCATCACTATGATACTTCCTTCTAAACATCCATTTGCATCCAATGGATCTTGATCTTTTAAGTAGATCGACAAGTTCTCAAATATGGTTTGACATTGTTGAATCCATTTCGTCTTGGATATCATCCTTCCAAGAGAAGTACATTGAAGATACTTCTTCATTGTAATTCTTAGGATCATCTTTCACTTGAAGAGTAATAGGAATATTACGAACAAATTTCTCACTATTTTCTTCTACTAGATAAAAGAAATATGTCAACAATCAATTTTTGTTCGGTTCTAGATCCTTACCCTTTCAAACTTTCTGCTTATTTTAAGTTCGATTTGTTTTTCAACAATTATTGACGAACTTTCGGTTTGTGTTTCAACAATCCACAGAGAACCTTCCTCGCGAGGTTCTTTATTTATGGGAATCTCGTATCCTTATCCTCCGCGATATTGATTCTCAAAATTCCACATCTCGTCGTCATGAATCATCTTTAAATAACCATCTTTATATGTCTTATATAATAAATTTCATGAAACACAAAACATGTTATTCTCATAGAATCCAAATCAAACTTTAATTGTATGATATGAAATCATAAACTTTAATAAATTTGATCACTTTTGATAATTAACACACTTTAATTTCATAAATTAAATGTCACTGATTGTGCAAGTATATATTGCACACATTTTCACTATTAACAAATGTAGTGGTTCAATTGGTAGAAAAGTAACCTTTCAAACCAAAGTATATAGCTTTCCGTTCAAATTACAAACGAATAAAAGCAAAGATCCAGTGACACCAATTTTGTCTTAATGTGGCTCTTGAAAGACACGTCACTTTTTCGACTCCGGCCATAATACCTTTTGGTTGCCTTTTCTCATGGTTACCTTTTCTCATGGTTATCATGTTGATTTTAAATGCAAAATTCAGACAGAAATTTAATATCAATTAGATACATAGACTATGAAATCTATATTATTGTAACCATGTCAAAATTCCATACAAGCAAACTCGTGACATTTAAAAGAATTTTATATATTAATGATAAATATAAATTGATATTGCAATTCATATCAATGAATTATTGTCAAAAATCATATAAGCTAACAAGAATCTAATACTTATTGTTAATAAAATATTTAATAAAATTTTACTTTGAAGTTACACTCCCACTTAAAAAATATATAAAAAATATATTCTAACGCACGCATTAAACATTAATATCAATCTAAAATTTTATTTTATCTTTGACTGTTATTGGTATCAATAAATATACTCTCTCCCTTATAACCACATATCATTAAGTTTTGTTTTATTTTAAATAATTGATAGGTGATACTAGGGGTACAACGTTTTTATACTGAGTAGTGTTGTCTAAGATGCAATTAATGCTGGCTGGACAAATACAGAGGCATAATGATTTTCAAATTATTTTGACCATCAGATGTGTTGTATCATGGCAAAGTAGCCGTTATTAAGTCAAGGGTCTCGTGTCCGAATCGGTGAGAGTTTTATTAAGTCAACACGAAGTGTTGTCTATTTTCATATTCAAAATACAAACTTCACATAGATATTTTCTTGTCATTTTGGAACAGACCTATGGTGATTAAATATTATTAAATATTAATTTCCAACATAAACCAGTAACACCGGAGAATTTTTCAGTTTTATTTATTAGTTAATTGTATCATCATGTATTGTGTATATATACTTTAAGGATATATTATGAATGAATATATTGTATATTTTCATCCTCAATTATCAATCTCTCTAATTCTTCCTCACTCTCCACACTCAATTACTCAATTATTCATCGACCTTGTGTTTGCAAGTTCGAACAATGTTTACTACTAAACTATATATGGTGTTCAAGAAAACAAGTGTTGATAAAAGTGTTCAACTCTGTTGTGTCATTAAAATAACATGTTTATGATATTATCAACTTTTTGTTTTTAGTCTAATATTATCCAATGATGACTTTATGTTATGTAGATAACATTTCCGTATCATTTCAAGTTTGATAAGCATTAATTTTTGAAGTTCATATGTAAGTAGTTCAGAAGGTTATACTTAATTTTAAACTAATATTTAGATATTTTGGACAGTAAACTCAAGTGAGTGTTTCATTTGTTTTACACATAATAATTGTTTTTGCGCATAACTAATTATTTATCTTGAGCTGTTGTGCATGATATCAAGTAAAATTATGTCACAGAGTGACAGAGATGAAAAACACATATCATCCTAATATGGTAATACTCAAAGAGCTGATTTCGTATATGCAATTGGCTACTTGAGTGCGTGATATTCAGAACCATTTTTTTTAGTAATATGATCAAAATACACCGCTTACCTACGGAATTTTCTGCGGAAAATATTTCGCAGGTATACCTGCGGATTTTCCTACGATTTAATAGAAAAAAATTCTACGGATCAGAATTTTGCAGAAAATTTCGCAGAAATACCTGCGAATTTTGATGCGATTTTATAAAATAACATAAATTTTTTACGGTTAAGGATTTTGCAGAAAATTCCGCAGGAATACTTGCGGATTTTGCTGCTGATAATATATTTCAAATAAAAAATCAAACTATTATACTAAATTCGCAAGTAATTTCGCAGGAAACTTTCTGCGGATTTTGTTTTGTATTATATTTTAATATTTTTTAATTTAAAAAATAATGTAAAATATTTTTCTTTTAAAATAAAATATATTTCTTGCAAATTGTATATATTTAGATTTTTTTTTAAATTTCCTAAAGCCTATATAAAAAAGTTAATAAAATTTTATTGGTGAATTATTGAGTATTATTATATTAATAAATTTTTTAATGTGAATTGTATTTTGTTTAATTTTAATTTTAGTTTGTTAATCTCTATTTTTTAATAAAATAAAAGGCATGAGACTTTTGGTTCTCTTGTAAGCAATTATAAAGTTTTAATTTTAGAAATCCTTCTTCAATGATAATGTGTTACATGAATTGATAATGTGTTACATGAATTTATATTTGATCTCTTGTTAAATTATTATTAAGTAATTTTAAATTTATAAATTAATTTTACTATTTTATTGAAGCATGGAAAAAAATATGGATGTATTATTATCAATTAAAGTTAGGAGAATACTCTCTTATTATTCTATTCAAATCTATATTTCTTAGTAAAATTAATTTTTATAAATAAAGAGTTAATAAATAATTAAAATATGTAAATCCTAATTGAGAATGAAAGACAAGTTCAAATTTGTTTCTCACGTAACTCTTCTTATTTTATATATTTTAGGTTTTTTTTTTTTGGGTGTAAGCAAGATATATTAATAGGGAGAACTAAGGGTTCTCCAATCCGATTACACAAGAAACGGGAAAAACCCGACAAAAAAGAAAATTACAACCAATTACAATTATGAGAGAAAAAGAAGCAGATCTTTAATGACCTCATAAAATGAATAATTAAGGTAAGTAATTTTCCCGCAAAAGGACAACTTCCAAACCAAAGCCTTAATGTTCCAAACCGTATCACTATGGTTCCAATTTTTCTCCCGAAAGCAAGCACCATTCCTAACCAACCATATTGTCCAAGTAGTAGCCAACCACACAACATCCACCTTGCTTTTTTTTAACCTTTTTGTCCCGGAAGAACCGATGTCAATCCATAAAATTTGACAAACACCTATCCTCCATACTGTCCTATTTACCCACCCAAAGAGCAATATCTAACCATATTGTCTTCACCACCCGACAACCAAAAAAAAGAATGGTTTCTATTTTCTACTTCATATCCACAAAACGTACAAAATAATTTATCTAAAGAAATAGAAATACGTCTATACACCAAAAGATCCTTTGTCGGGATCCTATCAAGAATAAGTCTCCTCCCAAAAGTCTTAATTTTAAAAGGCACCTCCGCCTTCCACACAAGACCAAAAGCCTCCTCAAACTCGTTTGGCGGCCCGAACGGGATGAAAGCTAAACCCAAAAATGCATAGCAAGAGGCCACCGAAAAGACACCTTCCGAATTGAACTTCCAAGAAACAACATCTCTCCCTCCCCCCACTCCAATGAAACCGGCCACCAACTCCTTCAACCGTCTTACACTCGCCGAAAGACCTCTCTCCGCCTCCTTCTCCCTCGTGACCTCAAAATCCCCCCACAACCAAGTTCCCTCTACCCACTCTCCCATTAACGCCATCGACACTCCTTTCAAACAAGAAGCTTCATAAACATCCGGAAAGACATCCTTCAAAATATGTCCTCCCCACCAAATTGCTTCCCAAAAAAGAGTGTTAAACCCATTACCCACAACAAAACTACAACCTTCAACAATAGAATCCCATACGGAACACCTCCCGTTATTCATAATATCCCTCCACCAAAGAGAAGAATGAGAAGGAGGAGATGAAAAAGTAGACGATTTAGCACAAAACGTACCGTACACCATCAGAGATAAATCTCCATAGCGAGCCTTTAGAACCCTTATCTAAAGATAACCTACACCTTGAAGAATTCTCCACCGCCACTTGGAAAGAAGAGCTTGATTGAAGACCGCAATATTTTTTACTCCAAGGCCCCCTTTGTCGAAAGGGAGCGTAACCTTCTTCCAACTAACCCAATGGATTTTCCTCTTTTCCTCCAAACCTCCCCATAAGAAATTGCTCTGAATCATATTCACCTCTTTCACCACTTTCAAAGGCATCTTGTAAAATGACATAGTGAAAATAGTCAAAGAAGCGAGAATTGATTTCAAAAGAGTGATTCTACCTCCCAAATTAAGGAAACGATTTTTCCAACTCCCTAGGCGCTTCTTTAACTTCAACACTAAAGGCTTCCACGTCGCTTCCTTCTTCGGATTAAAACCAATCGGAATGCCAAGAAAGTAGAAATTACTATCCTCCACTTTGTAAGAAAGGAAAAGAACTGCGACTTCCAAAAAAGAACCCCTTGTATTAATACCGATTAACTTATTCTTATGATAATTAATACCAAACCCCGAAACCAGTTCAAACGCCCTTAACACCCTTTTAATCGCCTTCACTTGTTTCCAAGTCCCCTCACCCACTAATAAAGTGTCATCCGCAAATTGAAGATGTCATACCCCAAATTTGTCCTACCCTTTAATTTCTAACTGGCTTAGACTTTTTGCGTCTCACTTGCATATATCCATCAGGTCATTTAATACTTCATGCATCACAAACCAACAATTTGAGGCATGGGATCAGAGGTCTTCTAGTGAATTAGGGTTTTATTGGTTTGAGGCTTATACTTCAGATAAACTTGTTTCAACTGGTTCTTCTGTGTGCACTGGATTATGGAATTAGGGTTATAGTTCATGGGTACTACAGATTTCCTCATCACCAAGTTTTGAAGCTATCTCTCATCAAATTCAACGATTAAAGGTTCAAAGGGGTTCCGCTCATTAGTGGAATTACAAGTCACTGGCGCCAGGGTTCATTCGAGAATTTGAGGAAATGTGGGGCGTGTCTGACCAGTATGAAGGCTAATATGCCTTGACAAGAGCTTTGATTTCTGGGCGAAGTCAACATTAAGAGATTGACTTCTTTTGACCAATATCACTTTTAAGCTTCTACGTAGTCGCCATCTTATTTTAATGCTACTAGATTCAAGAGGGCAAGAATGTGAACACTTGGGAGTTTGAATTCAAAACAAATGGAAAGAAAAGATAAATCGAATGGTATTTGGAGAATGGGCCCATCACATAATAAAAGCCCACATTGTGCTTCGAAATTAAACCACGTTTTAAGAGCCAAGAATTCCTCACAAGGAAACTCAACATGCAAGAGCATTACACAAAAGGAGAGGAAAATACAATCAAATCAATTCTGCAACATTTCAACTAACCATCATCATCATCATGTGGCAGCATCACCCTACACCATTCATTCACATACAATTCCAAATTACAACTATCCATTACAAAAACCCAAATTACAAAAATTCAAATATACAAAAAAATCCACCATGATTTCATACAAAAATCTACACTTCCATATCAAATCCAAATCCAAGCCCAAGTCCATTATAATATCCAAGTATTCCAATCCAATGTGATGCTTCCATCTTCAAACCAATGCCATCCTGTGTACTAAAAGTCAACTCCATAATTGTTGCACAAAAGAACAGGGCTGCACTCATGAATGAATAAAGCGCAACTTGCATACGAAGAGAACCGAACCAGCCTGCATAACAAACAGATACACGGCTCATCAAAAGGAGAAAGTTAGCAAGCCAAACTACATCTACCTATACATGACTCAAGACAGTTCAAGTAACAAACCAAATCTTTCCCTAACAGTCACCATGGAACTCAAATATTCTAACCAGTTTTAATCCATTACAGCTGCCTTGTATCATCACATTCATATAGCACAATTCAAAAATCCAGCCCATTACACATATAGTCCTGCACCAGTATAAATTCACAACCAAAATCCAATAACCAAACAGTTACACACTAACTGCCCAAAACCAAAAAACCATACGCACACTGCCAGTCCACCTATTAACCAATTTTCAAATCAATAACAAACCACCAGTTGCAAAAAAAAACCAAAACAGAATTTCAAACTCACACTAATCATACAAAAGGAACCAAAAATAGTTCACAATTTAATTTCAGATAACATTTCAAAAAACCATAGCATACTAACCTATCCCACTAACCGCCAATAACCTCCATCCGATCCTACATTCAACAAACTT
The DNA here is from genome assembly GCF_029867415.1 of Vicia villosa. Taxonomy (NCBI): domain Eukaryota; kingdom Viridiplantae; phylum Streptophyta; class Magnoliopsida; order Fabales; family Fabaceae; genus Vicia; species Vicia villosa. Next base: position 148,609,964 of record NC_081181.1, read on the forward strand.
TTCCAACTAATATTGCCTAACTGTCTAACAGTTTTTTAACCACCAAAACAGATTTCAACCAACTTCCTAACAGTTTCAAAGTCCTAACAGAATCTCTAACAAACTTTTGCTAAACTCTCAGCCCATAAACCAATCATAAACTGAATCATAACTAGATATAACAGAACAGAGAAGCAGTCAGAAATGAGCAACAGAAAAAACAGAGTTAAAACTAACTGTAACCGCTCAATCTCCACCCATAGATTCTCTAACCGTTTCTCACCAATCCTACGCATCAGATTCAATCACCTTCACCTATATAACAACCATCAAAAACAGAATTAACTAACCATAACCGAATTGCCAGCTCAGCTTCAATCACCACCCTCCAATCCCAATGACTAACTGACTTCAATCTAAAGGCTCAGAATCACCTCCCTCTAACTGAATTCAACTTCCCTCTTCAACCTATATAACTGAACCTCTCTCACTGATTCAACCTTCACGCCATTTTTTCACACAAAAATTCACCATCTTCAATCATCCATCTTCAATCTCCTCCACCACTCTCATTCACCTTCATCTTCAATCATCCATCTTCAATCTCCTCCACCACTCTCATTCACCTTCATCTTCATCTTCATCTTTCTTTCACCACCTTCAATCTCCTTCACACCTTCAACACAATTCACATTCAACAAGAAAAATTGATCAGAAAATCACGTAACAGAAAAGAGGAGAAATCGTATAACAGAAATCAGAGAACCTGTAACAAACTCACCTTCATCTCTTCTTCCTTCTCAACTCCACTCTTCGATTTTCTTCACCATCAATGCTCTCTCGGAATTCATCATCATCTCAATATTCTGCAAAATCGCCACCTTCGATTCTCTGCAAATCTTCTTCTCAACTCTTTCTTAAGCACCATCGAAGCAACAATCTTCAAGGTCTTGCAAGAATTACAACACAAGAGAATCATCATCACATCGCAACAATAACGAAACGAGGCACAAGAAGAAGAGCGAAGTGAACGGAGGAAGCAAAAGAACTACATGTACACTTACCTCAAAGCTTCGTTGCCGACGTCTTCAAATCTGAGTATCTCCGATCAAGCTCGAACGGAGGTTGAGATGGACGGAGAGATGGATCAAGGGAGGAACGACGTCGAAGAGAGGCGAGGGAACTGATGATGAGAGTTGATGCTGTCGATTTGTAGCGTCGTTCACGGTGGAGATCAGAAATTGACCGGAGAAGAGAACATTACCGCCGCCGTTTCACGTCTGTGATTTCGCGAAGGAGAGAGGTGAGTTTCTTCAGAAGCTCAATCGTCATAAACAGGTAGACCTAATCCCTTTCTCTTGTTAATTGTGTTTTTTCTTTTCTTTTTTTTTATGTTTTATTTTAATTCTTTTTACAAAAAATCTAAAAACAAACAATGCCTTGGGCCACCGAATTGCCGATGCATACCCCCCTGTGAGCCCACGTACCACTTTTTTTTTTAGCTTAAGCAAAAATCTATGCAAAAACATCCAATTGGGCCCAGCGCCAAATCCTCTAGTGCACCACCATTTTCAGTCTGAACCCCCTGTTCTCATGTCTTTGTAATTAGATTAATGTTTCTTTTAGCATTTTTTTTAGATTTAGATAAAAAGGACATATAAGAACAATAAGATTTTGTTAAGTTGTAGAGATTAAATAATCACTATTTTGTTAGACTTTTAGGAAATTGTTGACATTAAAAGAAGGCTCATAAAAATAGTAATATTTTTAGGTTATTTTTTGCACTTAATTTTGATTTGTTTCTTATATGCTTTTGGTGCTAATTTCGTATGCTTGTGTTTACTTTGATTTTGGCCTATAACTTAGGCCTACTTTGTTAATATCATTTTAATGCTCCCTTTAGAATTTAGTCACCATGTTAACATTAGACTTAGACTAGAATAACAATTAGGCTAGAAAATAGGTTAGCCCCCCTTCTTTCATTCTTTTTCTTTTACAACATAAAACATCTAAAAATACTTGAATAAAATCCCCTTTAAAAAATACAAAGAAAACACTTAAAACACTAATAATCAAAGTGAAAATTCTTAAAAAGGGAATGGAAGCTTGAACGTCCCTTGCTTAAGGGAATGTTCAAGTGCTTGGATCTCCCTTTCTTTAGGGTCCTATTCAGGCGTAAGTTCCCAACTTCTAAAAAACACCAACCAAAGAGTAACTCGAGTTTCCCTTGCTTTAGGGATTTGCTCGAAACACTCAAACTCTCTCTCTTCTCTCTTTTCTTAAGGGCATTGTTATCTCCGCTCCATTGCATCCAAGGCTGTCCCCTTATGCAAGAGCGCGAGCGTTAACTCCGCCCAACTAAAAAACACAAAAACAAACAGAAAATCTTGAGCTGAACTACGGCGCTCTGATTCCTGAAAAGGATACGTAGGCATCAAGTCGCGGGGCTTGAACGAGCACACTTGTAAATAATTCCTTCTTTTCCCCGTATTTCTTTTGCATGCATTCGCATATAGACATAGACATAGTACACACCCTTTAGATAGAAACAAACATAAGTGGATACCATCGAGTACGATGGGCGCGAGGGGTGCTAATACCTTCCCCTTGCGTAACCGACTCCCGTACCTTGATTCTCTGGTCGCAAGACCCTGTTCTTTCCTTTGTTAGGTTTTCTGATATTCCTTTCCCTTATGGGATAAATATATTGGTGGCGACTCTGTTCATTTTTCGCGAGCGTGCGACAGCTGGCGACTCTGCTGGGGACTACCTAAGCAAGTCGATCCTAGCCTTTGTTTGTTTTATTTTATTGGGTGTTTATTTGTTTTCTATGTCTATATCTTGTATATATGTTTGCATGTTTATTTTATACTTGCATATCATGTTTATTTTTGCTTGCACATCATGCATCTGGACTATATTATGGGTCCCCGTGGGGGCCACATATTTTTCTGCTTTGTTTTGCAGGTGGGGGGGTTTTGTGAGGTAAAAGGCCCACTACCCAGGCCAGTGACACATAGGATTAGCGTGGATGCTCATGTTGACTCCCGTGGCTCTTTCTACAATCGAGCTTGACATGGGGTACCACAACTGGGCGAGGTTCTTTCATGGAACACTGTGTCTGGCACGCTTGTTGCCTCAAACACTTTGTACCCCATGGGAACTGTAGACCCTAGTGACCATTAGGGACCACTTGTCCGTGTCTAGACTTCATACCCGTGAGATTGGGGTGGGACAGGAAACCTTGACTCCTACATACCTTTGGTTCTTCATACTCGAGGTTGGACCTTTATTTGGTCTGTTCTCATGGTGCTTGATATTCTGGTATTCAAAAAGGCGTCGAACCTTTGATCCTGTGACATTTGGCCTGTACAGAGGTTTCACATCAGTTATTCAGAGGATTGTGCAGTGGTTACTAAGATTATAAGGACCTTGATCCCATGTTGTTTCATTGCATAACATCATTGCTTTATCCACTTCATTTATGGGGATCCTAAAATCTATTCCCAAAAAAAAAAAAAAAGAGAAAAAAAAAAGAAAAAGGAAATAGAAAAGCAAAAAAAAAAAAAAAAGAGAAAAGAAAAGATACTCTACACAAAATAAAGCTTTGATTCCAAAAAAGAACAAAAAGTGTGAAAGGACTTTAGGATCCCTTGGAAATGAAACATGCATTCATACTATCATGCATTTCATAGTTCTCTCAGAAACTCATGGGGCCCTTTCTACTCAAATTCTGACTTCAGCAACACAATTGACTTCTCACTGTTACGTGCTCAAATGTTCATATTGGAACAACTCTGTGGGTTTTAAATGAGATGAGAACAAAAATGGAGACTGACATGAATCAGTGTATGGAGGTTATTTAAGCATTTTCTCTTTGACAAGAAGAATTGAGACGAGTTCCTCCTAGGCCAGATGAAAATGTTGATCTCACCCATGAGAAGGTCTTATGTATCAGAATGATTGAAATGATGTTGGGATTCCTATTCTTGGTAAAGAGAATTCACATCATTAAAGTCTGCAAGTTTCCAATTGACAAAAGATTCCGCCTCTTGAAGAAAAGATTGAAAGCCATAAAAATCCGTGACGCCACTGATTCAGATGTTGTTGGTTTGTGCCTAATGCCTGATATCAAGAAATGCAAAGATCATCCACTCTCACTCCTAATGATGGATATTGAAGCTAAATTGGTAATCATCTCTTGTACATGTGTGGAAGTTGCTTGGGGCTCCCGATCGAGGGATAAGCAAGACGTACTCTTATCTTGAGCATTGCATCATTTGCATTGCTCGAATCCCTAAAAGCGTTACAAATTCCTAGGTGATTTCGTCAGAATCTTCTTTCAAGTGGTAATCAAAAATGTTCTACACAATGCTTCTCATTCTCAAGGTTCTACTTCATATATCAGTTGCCTTTTCTCAGGATCTCCTTCTCAGTGGCCTTGCTAGTTAACAGAGACAAGAAGAATATGAGAAACAAGTGGATGTGATTCTATTGCCTTGTGCCCAATCGTTTCCTTGTTTGTTGGAATCACAATTGGTCAAGATTCTAGTATTGGGTCTTCTTCACCACAAGTAGCTCTCTTGAGTCTGATGATCATACAAGATTCTTTCCATTTATGATGGCGATTACTACTCTAGCAACTATGCTTGGGGCTCCCGCACGAGGGATAAGCAAGACGTACTCTTATCTTGAGCATTGCATCACTCGCATTGCTCGAATCCCTAAAGCAAGGCAAAAGTTTACGACTCATGGGTGACTTCGTTGGAGTTCTCTTTTGGAGTAATCTGAAGTGTTTGGAAAGAACTGCAAAAAGTATTCAAGATCAATAAGTCCAGACGGAGTCAAGTCTCCTCAACAATGGCATTCATTTAGTTTCTTTATTGCATTCTCATTTGTAACATTTCATTGTTTGTTTAAGCATTGCTAGCATGTAAAAACTTGTTAATTTCTGAATGAAAATAAAATACATTGTTTATGTTTGTCTTGAAACCACCCATTCGTTATCACTCATAAAATGTTTTTGGCATTACGATACCAACTTTACTAATCGCTTGCTTAGGCAAAACGCTGAGGGAGAATGATGAAAAATAAAAATACAAAATCTTTAATCATGTGTTTTTGAATAAAACCCTACTGAGGATGTACAGGCATTGTTTCAAATCCCCAAACACCGGAGATATAAGGGAGATAGACCCTCGTCAACCCCTTTGAGCCTTGAAGTAGGAGTTTCTTTTCTAATAATAAAAACCCTTATTTTAACCTTGGGGCAGGGTAGTGTCCATTTAACTTGATTGAGTGTTCAAAACTCACCAAAAGGGTATGCATTTAAGGATACAACAATGGTTATCCTTCAAAAGGTTGATGAATGTCAAAACCGCAATGATTACCCTAATTTCATCAAAAGATCAAGAGATGACGATACCACAATGGTAATCCTTCATCAAATCAAAGGAGTGAGGCGGTCGCAATCACCTCCAACGAATCAAAGATAATGCGAGGTCACACGACTTGTTCAAAAAAAAAAAGAGCAAAAAAAAATGGCGAAAAATAATAAAAATAAAAAAAAAAGATGAAAAGAAAATGGCAAAAGAAAAAAGATGAGGAAATTGCCAAGCAAGAACAAAGTCGTGTGATAATGAATCAGAAGAATAAAAGGTGAGCGACCGCCATGTCCAAAGAACCTCATTGATTCCTCAACCATTTCAAATTCCTTGTGAGGGATGAACACTCGTGTCGAGTTAACTGAACATAGGAATGGAGAACATCACGAAGGGGGTGGGTACAAATAATTTTGAGCCAAAAAAATCCTTTGTTTTCTAAAACCGTGAACCCGACCAAGTTACAACCCTTAAAAGTCCTAATTGAAGTAGGGTTTATTTTGAAAGCACACTCCGATGAGATAGCGTTTAACTGACTCCCAATGAAGCGTAACTCATATCTATGTTGGTATCGTATGCCTGCTTTATCTTTCATATGCAAAAAACGAGGTTGTGTCAACTAGTGATCCATTCACAAGAGGTCACAACCTCATTTCAATAAAGAGTTTTACAACTTCAAGACTAACATAGGCTTTGCATTAGAATTATCATTCTTAGAATTAACATTCTTTTGCATACAAATATGTGCTTAACATCAAGGAAATTACCATGGTGAGAATCAGTGAATAACTTGATCATGTCAAAGTACAAGAAACTTGAGAACTCCGAGGAGTGAAAAGCTAATCATCTCAAATGTTGACCATCAAGGGACAAGTTATCCAAAGAACTCCGTTGGGCATGAACAGTTAATGCTTTCCTTGATTACCTTGAGGGGAAGAGTTTGAAGACTCCGTTGAGCGTGGTAATGTTGTCTCCATGTTCGTTTGACTTCAAAACAAAGAAAGCTTGGGGATTCTAGTAAGATGTACCTAATCAGGGGCAATTAAGTCGAGGTTTGACCTCTCAAATTCAGCATATCTGGGGCAATCATGTCGATAAATCTCTTCAAGCTTTGATCAAGCTGGGGCAATCATGTCGAGGAATCTCTCTTGAGTTCAACCAATCTGGGGCAGTTACGTCGAGATTCGACAAATCTCTCCAAGAATCCTTTAGGGAAAATTCCTTCATGGGTCACGAAGCTTGGAGCACAATCTTTTGAGTTATATCGACTCTCCCCGACCATGGGAGTTTATTTCTCCTGGAACCTTGGTCTCCCCCCAAGCATAGGAGTTTATTTCTCCTGGAACCTTGGTCTCTCCCCAAACATGGAGTTTATTTCTCCCGAGAGTTTGTTCCATTCCTCAAGCATAGGAGTTTATTTCTCCTAGGAGTTGTCCTACTTCCCTAACCAAGGCTCGTTACCTGGATTTCTCATCCCTAACATGGTGAATCGAGGGAATCTCCTCAAGTTGAAAATCCTCCAAGCATTGGCACATGGTGAGAGGTCAGAAGTTATTCTACGCTCTACAAGCCAACAACCAGAAGGGGCATCTTGCAAGTCAAAGTCCAATATCTATTGGCATCTGTACATAATTCTTAACACTAAGGGGATTCTCCCTGGTGTTTACCTCATTAATGCCTTTATTTGGCACTCTGCATATAGTATTCATTGCATATAACATTGCATCCTCAAAAGCGTAGCATATCCATCAAAATGGAGCATTACGCCATAGAAAAATTCAAACATGCATCAAAGCATAAGCCAGATAATACAAATCACCACTCAATCAAGACGACGATACTTCCCCACATAAAGTATTGTCCTTACAAACTCCATTTGATATCTGCTACTACATTACAAATCTCCTTATGCCACGGTGCCGATACCTGGTATCCTTAATCCCCAAAAGAAGTCTCATTTTCTCTCTAGTATGGATCAGATACAATGTCTTTCTTCGTCAGAATCGTTGTCTCCGAGGTTATTTCCCGTGTGTTGCGTGCAGATTAGAGCGTGAATGAGGGTGGGCATTCAACCCATCTCATTTTTCAATCGTTTGAATAACCATACTTGGTGTGTGGCAATTCGAACGATTGCCGCTCTTGAAGAGTTACACCCTGCCTTTGGCCTGAGGGATTAATGTAATTCTTATGCTTCGCAAACATCAGTATCTCCGTAATTCCCAGTGGTTACTTCCATCTTCTTGTCAAGTCTAGTCGTTACTAGTCTTGTCGTGGTTATTTCCCGTGTGCTGCGTGCAAATTAGAGTGCGAATGAGGGTGGGCATTCAACCCATCTCATTTTTCAATCGTTTGAATAACCATACTTGGTGTGTGGTAATTCGAACGATTGCCACTCTTGAAGAGTTACACCCCGCCTTTGGCCTGAGGGATTAATGTAATTCTTATGCTTCGCAAGCATCAACATCTTCGTGATTATGTCTTTTGATCGAGTCTAGTCGTCACTAGTCTTCGTGGTCCCTTTCCCTCGTACGGGAAAACTTTTTAGATCCAACCCCCGTGTTGTGTATCCTCTGCCTTCCGTCCTGGCAAGCCATTTCAAAACTAATTCCCAATCCCCAACCTCAGTGTTGATATTAATTCTTTCTTCCCTTGACCTCAGTGTCGATACCTTTCTTTTCCAACCTCAATGTTGATGTCTATCCTTTTCTTGTCCAACCTCAGTGTTGATGCCTATCATTCCTTCACCGACCTCTGTGTCGATGCCAATCGTCATTCACAACCTCAGTGTTGATGTTTATCTTTTCTCGTCCCAACCTCAGTGTTGATGTCCTCGACCTCAGTGTCGACGCCTTTCCTTTCACAACCTCAGTGTTGATGTTTATCTTTTCTCGTCCCAACCTCAGTGTTGATGTCCTCGACCTCAGTGTCGACGCCTTTCCTTTCACAACCTCAGCGTTGATGTCCTCCAACCCCAGTGTTGATGTTTATCCTTTCTTTCATTTCTTGTGGATCGTAGGTCCGTTGACCTTATCCTCATCCTTTTCAATTCTTGTGGATCGTAGATCCGTTGACCTTATCCTCATCTTTTCCAATTCTTGTGGATCGTAGGTCCGTTGACCTTATCCTCATCTTTTTCATTTCTTGTGGATCGTAGGTCCGTTGACCTTATCCTCATCTTTTCCAATTCTTATGGATCGTAGGTCCGTTGACCTTATCCTCATCTTTTTCATTTCTTGTGGATCGTAGGTCCGTTGACCTTATCCTCATCTTTTCCAATTCCTTGTGGATCGTAGGTCCGTTGACCTTATCCCCATCTTTTTCAGTTCTTGTGGATCGTAGGTCCGTTGACCTTATCCTTTCTTTCAATTCTTGTGGATCGTAGGTCCGTTGACCTTATCCTCATCTTTTTCATTTCTTGTGGATCGTAGGTCCGTTGACCTTATCCTCATCTTTTTCATTTCTTGTGGATCGTAGGTCCGTTGACCTTATCCCCATCTTTTCATTCTTGTGGATCGTAGGTCCGTTGACCTTATCCTCATCTTTTTCATTTCTTGTGGATCGTAGGTCCGTTGACCTTATTTTCATCTTTTTCAATTCTTGTGGGTCGTAGGTCCGTTGACCTTACCCTAGTTTCGAGTCACGGATCGTAGGTCCTACCTTTCCATCAAACCCGTATTTTCCAACCACAGTTCCATACAACAATCATTTCCATTGAGAACCTTGTATTGGCACCTTGGCTACGTTACAAGCTATCACCATCCAACCATTGCTTACCATAAACTTTTCCACAAAAAAAAAAAACATTCCTCTTTCCCCAGCAGATATCAAAACAAAAGCAAAAAATAAGGATATCATTTACACCATCTTCTCTTTAGGACAAATTTCTGGCACTTTGATATTTAATCTTCTTCTACCTTAAATGTTCGAAAGGTTAGTGCCAATCTCACATTCAGGTTTAAGACGATTAAATAGGGGCAGCTGTCATACCCCAAATTTGTCCTACCCTTTAATTTCTAACTGGCTTAGACTTTTTGCGTCTCACTTGCATATATCCATCAGGTCATTTAATACTTCATGCATCACGAACCAACAATTTGAGGCATGGGATCAGAGGTCTTCTAGTGAATTAGGGTTTTATTGGTTTGAGGCTTATACTTCAGATAAACTTGTTTCAACTGGTTCTTCTGTGTGCACTGGATTATGGAATTAGGGTTATAGTTCATGGGTACGACGGATTTCCTCATCACCAAGTTTTGAAGCTATCTCTCATCAAATTCAACAATTAAAGGTTCAAAGGGGTTCCGCTCATTAGTGGAATTACAAGTCACTAGCGCCAGGGTTCATTCAAGAATTTGAGGAAATGTGGGGCGTGTCTGACCAGTATGAAGGCTAATATGCCTTGACAAGAGCTTTGATTTCTGGGCGAAGTCAACCTTAAGAGATTGACTTCTTTTGACCAATATCACTTTTAAGCTTCTACGTAGTCGTCATCTTATTTTAATGCTACTAGATTCAAGAGGGCAAGAATGTGAACACTTGGAGTTGAATTCAAAACAAATGGAAAGAAAAGATAAATAGAATGGTATTTGGAGAATGGGCCCATCACATAATAAAAGCCCACATTGTGCTTCGAAATTAAACCACATTTTAAGAGCCAAGAATTCCTCACAAGGAAACTCAACATGCAAGAGCATTACACAAAAGGAGAGGAAAATACAATCAAATCAATTCTGCAACATTTCAACTAACCATCATCATCATGTGGCAGCATCACCCTACCACATTCATTCACATACAATTCCAAATTACAACTATCCATTACAAAAATCCAAATTACAAAAATTCAAATATACAAAAAAATCCACCATGGTTTCATACAAAAATCTACACTTCCATATCAAATCCAAATCCAAGCCCAAGTCCATTATAATATCCAAGTATTCTAATCCAATGTGATGCTTCCATCTTCAAACCAATGCCATCCTGTGTACTAAAAGTCAACTCCATAATTGTTGCACAAAAGAACAGGGCTGCACTCATGACTGAATAAAGCGCAGCTTGCATACGAAGAGAACCGAACCAGCCTGCATAACAAACAGATACACGGCTCATCAAAAGGAGAAAGTTAGCAAGCCAAACTACATCTACCTATACATGACTCAAGACAGTTCAAGTAACAAACCAAATCTTTCCCTAACAGTCACAATGGAAGTCAAATATTCTAACCAGTTTTAATCCATTACAGCTGCCTTGTATCATCACATTCATATAGCACAATTCAAAAATCCAGCCCATTACACATATAGTCCTGCACCAGTATAAATTCACAACCAAAATCCAATAACCAAACAGTTACACACTAACTGCCCAAAACCAAAAAACCATACGCACACTGCCAGTCCACCTATTAACCAATTTTCAAATCAATAACAACCCACCAGTTGCAAAAAAAAACCAAAACAGAATTTCAAACTCACACTAATCATACAAAAGGAACCAAAAATAGTTCACAATTTAATTTCAGATAACATTTCAAAAAACCATAGCATACTAACCTATCCCACTAACCGCCAATAACCTCCATCCGATCCTACATTCAACAAACTTTTCCAACTAATATTGCCTAACTGTCTAACAGTTTTTTAACCACCAAAACAAATTTCAACCAACTTCCTAACAGTTTCAAAGTCCTAACAGAATCTCTAACAAACTTTTGCTAAACTCTCAGCCCATAAACCAATCATAAACTGAATCATAACTAGATATAACAGAACAGAGAAGCAATCAGAAATGAGCAACAGAAAAAACAGAGTTAAAACTAACTGTAACCGCTCAATCTCCACCCTTAGATTCTCTAACCGTTTCTCACCAATCCTACGCATCAGATTCAATCACCTTCACCTATATAACAACCATCAAAAACAGAATTAACTAACCATAACCGAATTGCCAGCTCAGCTTCAATCACCACCCTCCAATCCCAATGACTAACTGACTTCAATCTAAAGGCTCAGAATCACCTCCCTCTAACTGAATTCAACTTCCCTCTTCAACCTATATAACTGAACCTCTCTCACTGATTCAACCTTCACGCCATTTTTTCACACAAAAATTCACCATCTTCAATCATCCATCTTCAATCTCCTCCACCACTCTCATTCACCTTCATCTTCAATCATCCATCTTCAATCTCCTCCACCACTCTCATTCACCTTCATCTTCATCTTTCTTTCACCACCTTCAATCTCCTTCACACCTTCAACACAATTCACATTCAACAAGAAAAATTGATCAGAAAATCACGTAACAGAAAAGAGGAGAAATCGTATAACAGAAATCAGAGAACCTGTAACAAACTCACCTTCATCTCTTCTTCCTTCTCAACTCCACTCTTCGATTTTCTTCACCATCAATGCTCTCTCGGAGTTCATCATCATCTCAATATTCTGCAAAATCGCCACCTTCGATTCTCTGCAAATCTTCTTCTCAACTCTTTCTTAAGCACCATCGAAGCAACAATCTTCAAGGTCTTGCAAGAATTACAACACAAGAGAATCATCATCACATCGCAACAATAACGAAACGAGGCACAAGAAGAAGAGCGAAGTGAACGGAGGAAGCAAAAGAACTACATGTACACTTACCTCAAAGCTTCGTTGCCGACGTCTTCAAATCTGAGTATCTCCAATCAAGCTCGAACGGAGGTTGAGATGGACGGAGAGATGGATCAAGGGAGGAGCGACGTCGAAGAGAGGCGAGGGAACTGATGATGAGAGTTGATGCTGTCGATTTGTAGCGTCGTTCACGGTGGAGATCAGAAATTGACCGGAGAAGAGAACATTACCGCCGCCGTTTCACGTCTGTGATTTCGCGAAGGAGAGAGGTGAGTTTCTTCAGAAGCTCAATCGTCATAAACAGGTAGACCTAATCCCCTTCTCTTGTTAATTGTGTTTTTTCTTTTCTTTTTTTTTTATTATTTATTTTAATTCTTTTTTACAAAAAATCTGAAAACAAACAATGCCTTGGGCCACCGAATTGCTGATGCATACCCCCCTGTGAGCCCACGTACCACTTTTTTTTTTTAGCTTAAGCAAAAATCTATGCAAAAACATCCAATTGGGCCCAACGCCAAATCCTCTAGTGCACCACCATTTTCAGTCTGAACCCCCTGTTCTCATGTCTTTGTAATTAGATTAATGTTTCTTTTAGCATTTTTTTTAGATTCAGATAAAAAGGACATATAAGAACAATAAGATTTTGTTAAGTTGTAGAGATTAAATAATCACTATTTTGTTAGACTTTTAGGAAATTGTTGACATTAAAAGAAGACTCATAAAAATAGTAATATTTTTAGGTTATTTTTTGCACTTAATTTTGAGTTGTTTCTTATATGCTTTTGGTGCTAATTTCGTATGCTTGTGTTTACTTTGATTTTGGCCTATAACTTAGGCCTACTTTGTTAATATCATTTTAATGCTCCCTTTAGAATTTAGTCACCATGTTAACATTAGACTTAGACTAGAATAACAATTAGGCTAGAAAATAGGTTAGCCCCCCTTCTTTCATTCTTTTTCTTTTACAACATAAAACATCTAAAAATACTTGAATAAAATTCCCTTTAAAAAATACAAAGAAAACACTTAAAACACTAATAATCAAAGTGAAAATTCTTAAAAAGGGAATGGAAGCTTGAACGTCCCTTGCTTAAGGGAATGTTCGAGTGCTTGGATCTCCCTTGCTTTAGGGTCCCATTCAGGCGTAAGTTCCCACCTTCTAAAAAACACCAACCAAAGAGTAACTCGAGTTTCCCTTGCTTTAGGGATTTCCTCGAAACACTCAAACTCTCTCTCTTCTCTCTTTTCTTAAGGGCATTGTTATCTCCGCTCCATTGCATCCTAGGCTGTCCCCTTATGCAAGAGCGCGAGCGTTAACTCCGCCCAACTAAAAAACACAAAAACAAACAGAAAATCTTGAGCCGAACTACGACGCTCTGATTCCTGAAAAGGATACGTAGGCATCAAGTCGCGGGGCTTGAACGAGCACACTTGTAAATAATTCCTTCTTTTCCCCGTATTTCTTTTGCATGCATTCGCATATAGACATAGACATAGTACACACCCTTTAGATAGAAACAAACATAAGTGGATACCATCGAGTACGATGGGCGCGAGGGGTGCTAATACCTTCCCCTTGCGTAACCGACTCCCGTACCTTGATTCTCTGGTCGCAAGACCCTGTTCTTTCCTTTGTTAGGTTTTCTGATATTCCTTTCCCTTATGGGATAAATATATTGGTGGCGACTCTGTTCATTTTTTGCGAGCGTGCGACAGAAGAGTGTCCATCCAACAAGAACCTTTAATACAAAAACTACCAAAATGCCCAATTTCTATAGATTTTCTCACCAACCCCGAAAGGCCTTCCGCCACCAAAACATAGAGAAAAGGTGAAAGAGGATCATCTTGTCTCAAACCTCTATGCACTTCAAATTACTTTGTGGGACTTCCCTTAACAAGAACCAACATACTACTATTGAAGACAAACATCTCCATCCATCCCATCCACCTCCTACCAAATCCCATTCTCTTCATCATATACCTCAAAAAACACCAACTAACTTTATCATACGCTTTCTCGAAATCGACTTTAAACATCAAGCAATTCTTACCTTCCCTCCTAGCGTAATCCACCACTTCATTTGCAACTAACACTCCATCAAAAAATTGTCTACCGAGCACGAAAGCGTTTTGACACGGAGAAATAATGTCGTCGATAACACCCTTCAACCTTCCCGCCAAAAGTTTTACCACCACTTTGTACAAACAACCTACCAAACAAATGGGTCTATAATCCTCCAAAGATAACGAATTTGTAGACTTAGGGATCAACGGCAAAAAATAAGAAGAGATGACCTTGGAAATAACATTGTCGGAATAGAAATAATTGAAAAAAAACACGAAATCGTCTTTAACAAAATCCCAACACTTCTTGATAAAAAGGAACGAATAACCATCCGGTCCTGGACATTTGTCACTCCCACAACTCCACACCGCCTCTTTTATTTCAACTTCAAGAAAAGGTTTTTCAAGGTTTGCCACCATTTCCTCATTTATGCTTTTAAAATCCACCCCTTCCAACAAAGGCCTACTATCCTCCGATTCAACAAATCTATCTCTAAAATAATCGAACACCGTTTCCTTCACCTATTCCACCGAAACCGCCATACCTCCCTCTGTCACAATTGGCCCTATGTGATTGAAGATTCTCTTTTCTTTCATGACTTTATAAAAAAAAAACCACTATTTGTATCACCCTCATTCATCCATCTCAACCTAGATTTTTGAAGAAGCATGTTTTCTTTAATTCTCAAGTTCCTCCAAATCCGACTAGTCACTTCCTTTCTTTTCTCTAAATTATCAACATGCAAATCCTTGGAATCCACCTTCAATCTACCATCGACTATATTCAATTCCCGCACCCCTTCCTCCACCTCCAAATCATACCTTCCAAAAACTTCCTTATTCCACACTCTCAACTTTTCCTTTAGAAGCCCGAGCTTCTCTTTAAGGACAAAATCCCCCCTCCCATAAACTATCAAATTCAACCACTCCTTCTTCACAAACGGCATAAAAGCTTCATGAGAAAACCATTGATTATTAAATCTAAAAGGTTTCGGACCCCAATTCATGTCATCCACCACCAACCATATTGGGCAATGATCAGAAATATCCCTATTACCAATTAATTTCCCAATCACACCCCATCTATTCACCATGTTGTTCGCCACAAGGAACCTATCAATTCTACTCATCGACTTTCCATCACCACTATACCACGAGAATTTCTTCCCCTTACAAGGAACATCCACCAAAAAATATTTGTTAATGAAATCCGCAAACAAGTCCATTTCTATGTTATTCACGACCCCCGATCTTCCTTTCCTCTCCCTTCTATCCTTAACCGCATTAAAGTCTCCTCCTATGATCCACTCCCCATCGATAAAGATATCCTTCAACCTTAATAATTCCTCCCACGATGCTCTCTTCTTTACCAACTCGCAAGATGAGTAAACATTAGCAACATAATAAAAATGACCCTTCCAAGCAACTTTAATGCCCAAAAAGCCTTCTCCTTTAAAACTATGAACAATTTCCACTTTACCGGTATTCCAAAAATTAACAAACCTCCCGACAAACCTATCGAATTAGAGAAAGAAAAACCAATCTCCGAAAAATTCCAAAAACTCCTCGCCACATCGTCCTTCAAAGAAGTAATCTTTGTCTCTTGAATCATGAAAATATCTGCATTTCCCTTTTTAATCAAAGCTTCTACCCTCCTTCTTTTTAACGCATTCGCGCCCCCTCTAATATGTAAAGAACCTATAATCATTGTGGAACAATTTTCTTCTCCTTCGTTGACACCATTCCTCCATTATTCAAACATAATATTATATTTGCTAGTTTACTTCTACCCTCCTTATCCACCACACCCAACGCCACAATAGCCGATAGAAGTTTGTCTCCATAATTACCATCCAAGAACTCCCATTGTCTTTTGTTACTTTTACATATGTCTGACTCTTCACTATGTTGATCGTAGAAAAACTTGTTTTCAACAACGGAACCCTTCTCCAAACAAGACAAAGCCACACCATCATTCACCCTCACCTCCCCTTCGCTGTTACCCTCCACTGCTGATTTTCCCACCCTCATTTTTTGCCCACCTCCCTTCCTTCTACGCCCCACATTGTCGCACTCAATCAACCTCTCCACTTTCAAAACTTTTTTCCCTGGAGATTCCCTACTAACATTCAAACTGCATTTAACATATGACTCCATCAAAGAGTCGGCTAGTTCCCACGTCCTCCTTCCCACAGACTGCTCCTGCAAAAAAATCCCCCTGCACCTTGCAAAGACGACTCAGCCATTAACAAATTCTCCGCATTCTGCTTCTTAACAAGACTGTCGAACAGTCCCTCCACGCCTGTATCCGCCCCCTGATACGCGCCCTGTACAAGACTCAGCCCACCACCCTTAACGTCCAAAAAATTAGACCCCATACCTTCCCCCGGTCCGGTTACAACTGTCTGCTTTAACCTGTTATTCCTCCTAGCCCCTGATTCTACACAACCATAAACGCTCACAGAACTGCCCACTGGTTTCGAAACTTCCTCCGCAAGCCCGTCGTTACCAGATTTCCTCTCAAAAGAGTTTTCCTTGATGTCCCCTGTAACAGAAAATTGTTCTATCGAATCTACATAACACTCATAATTTGAACCATACACCCCTGCGAACAATTTGCTAGACCAAACCTCGTTCGAAGAAACAGACGAATCAGAAACATCGTGGCCGACATTAAGTGTAGTAGAAGTACCTGGATTGATGCGAGAAGAAAGGTGATTCACCTCCCTGAAGAACAACATAAACTCCTTCCCATAAATAAGCACTTTGTATTTGTCCGGAATATTGAAAGAAATCCCAACCTTAATCATGATATGCGCCACGTCGAGAAATTCTCCTTTAATCAACACACACAAACTGCCAAAAGTTTCAGCAATCCCCACAAAGAACTCAGAGCACCACGCATGAGCCGGTATACCAAATATTTGAATCCATAATGTCCTCCTATCATCTACCATAGTTTCCTCCCATCTCTTGATGTCGTAAAACCAGTTTCTCCACCAAGTTTCCTCTTCCCCAATCAAATATTCTTTAAACCCCTCTTCCGTCTCCTCCAATAAGCACACATCCCTGCCCATTGGAGTAACCTTGATGTTGTACACTCCCTCCATATCGAAATAAGTCTGCACATTGTAAGCTGATCCTGGAACAATCACTTTTCCAATGTACACCTTGTTGAATCTAACTCTAACTTCCTCCTTGGTCTTGAAGTCGAAGTTGATATGCCATTCCTCCTTCCTTTTTTCCTTCCCCTACAGCAGGATTACAGTTATTAAACTTTAAATTATGTTTCAAGATTAAGGATGTTGAATTCTTTTAGTATGCAATTACAGTATCCCACTTTGGCATTCTCCTTAAACAATATAAACAAATTACTCAAATCTCATGTATTCTAGAATATCATTTGGAAATGTCTTCTAAATTTCATGTTGTATAATCTCTTATTTAATTATTTTATATACTTTAAAAAGTAAATTTAAAGCTTAATTGATATTCTTGATGTTGATGTAAAATAGCTAATGACTGAGATTTTTAAAAACTGTCGCGGTCGCTTAAAAGCTTTCATGATTTTAGCCAGTGCACATGTCATGACTCTGATTACGATTGTCGCGGTGTGAATGAAATATAATTTGTTTTTAGCATAACACGGTGAATAACAATATCATTATTGATAGTTGTCGATACCGTTTTATCGTAGTCATTTTCGCGATCACAAACCGTAAACAATGAATATATCACATTGGAGACAAAGGTTACAGATATGTTTCTCAAAATATTGTTGACTTTACCACAGTCAAATATTAATATGCCAACAACTAAATAATAATAAGAAAGTAACAAAAATTCAATTGAGAATAGTAAAAATATTTTTTTCATTTATCTAACTAGTGGATACATATGCGTTCTAGTGTGTTGTTAACATTTGTTTTTAAATTTAATAAGAATGTAAAAGAAAAAAAATTATTTTACCAAAAATGTTTATTGTTTTTAAAAGAAAGATATATTTTAATTTATATATGGACCATAAATATAATATTTTCATATATAAAAATATTTAAATAAACGGTATATTTTCTTATATGTAATATTATTTTTGTTTTGACATTATTTATGAAAATATTTGGATAAAAAAATGGTTCACATTTAAAAAAATATATTTAACATTCATTTAATAATTTAAAAATAGCATTTGCCACTAATATCATATATTAGTGAAATGATTACATCAATAATATATAGCTTATTTTTCAATATATTATATTAAGAATATTGTATCTTAAATTAAAAATAATTTTAAAATAAAATAAAAATATTAGTAACATAAATAATTTAAAACAACACATTTTTTCCGTGTTTGAATTCACACATTATTTTAAACATATTTACTTTTATTTTCTTTAATTGTACAAAACATATAATAACCTGTGGGTTAGCACGGATTCTGATATAAATACTCGTGTGTTCGTACGGGTAAAGGTTTGTTACGCACATTTCTTTCTAAAATGTACACTACAACAAATAACGCTTGTAATGTCGGTCGCAAAATGAGTTTAACATCGGCTACTCAGACGAGGTAACGAAGGGCGACATGAAAAGCTAGCACTTAACACCTCAGTGTTTTAAACACCGAGGTTAAAATTTTAAATAGTCATCACTACAAGAAAACAACGTTTTAGCGTCGCCCAAAAGCCCTCGCTAAAAGGCAAAAAATCGACGCTACTAGGTGTTAGCGTCGGCCTAGCGTAGGCATTGGGGCGGACGCCTCATGGCTCGAAGCTAAGCATAGTGTCCAGACGACGCAAAACTAGCGTCGACTTAATGCAACACTAGAGGGAAGCTAATGAATAGGTTGAGACGCTAAAAATTAAATAAATTTTATGTTAGCGTCGGTCTAATGCGACGCTAGATTGTACACGTGTTATGTTGCGTCGGTTATTTGCAACACTAATTGTTACACATGTTCATGTAGCGTCGGTTAGAACCGACGCTAGTTCGAAACATAATTTTCTGGCGTCAATTTTTGTTGACGCTAATGATCTTAGACGTGTAACATTAGCGGCGGCTATGGCCGACGCTAATTTTAATTTTCTTTTTATAAATCTCATTCTCTTTTAATTTTAATTTTCTAAATCTCATTAGCGGCGGCTATGGCCGACGCTAATTTCAATTTTAATTTTTGTTGATGCTAATGATCAGGGTATATAACATTTTAATCATTAGAATATGTTTAGAATTGTATCACTGCCAGTGTCGAGATAGAACAAAAAAGCATAACTAGCACAACACATGGAAAATTGAAAGCAGTGATTACACCAGCAATTCCTAGTGGGTTCCTTACATGTAATATAAGAGCACAGAGTAAAGTTCATAACTAAACCTTTATGATAAAATGGTAACCAAGTAGAAGAATAATCATGGCTTAATATCAAACCTTAAACATCATTTTTTCTGGATATGTAAAGAAAAAGAGTTGGAAAAAAATAACTTAGAACCAAAAAATCATGGAAAGAAATTAGTATCAAAACATAATTAAAAAAACATACGTTCCGATGGGATAATTGTTCCATTCAGTTGTCGGCTCAGCCAACAAAATAATCACACAAATCAATAATTTCCATGGATGATAAAATTGACAAATCAAATTCTTTTGCAGAATTATCCCGCTGTAATGTAAATCAACAAATAATCAGCTCTAACCGACAATTTGTAGAATAAAGAGATTTTACATACCTAAACCACACCAATTCCTTCAGCAAGAATTTTCCCATCTCAAGAGCCACAAACCTACCAAGTGGATCCAACTTGGCCTCAATGCTTCCTGTCTTATAATATCCCCTCTTTTGGGTGTCGGAATTTGTAAAAAACATCACAAGTTCATCCTTGTTTAATTTCCGAGTGTACCGAAATTCAGTATTAGCTCTCGGCTTACCGCAAATTCGCAAAAATCAAAGAAATTAAAAATAAATAAAACTCACATTCCTACATGTCTTAGCTGCTTCACTACCATCTCTCAATCCCTCTTCATGTAATTAAACACAAACACAAAAGCTAAAATCACCAAAAACCAAGATCTAGCAAAATTCACTGCAAATCATTAATCAAGGTTAAACACAAAACCATTCAACTTGCCTTCATTAATCAGTTTCACTAAAATAACATCTAATAAACAAGAATCTTTATAAGAAACAGTTTCCTTTGACTTCGAAAATCAAATTTTCCTTCAAATCAACCGTTCATTCATGCATGCAAAAGGAAAGAGTGAGAAAATAAGTAACCTGACTGGTGAAGGATTGACGGAATGAATAGTCGGATCGTTGGCTTTCCTTTCTCCAAGAAGAAAACGAATTTGGGAATTTTCGAAGAGAACATAAGTAAACCTAAGCCGATTTCGAAGAAGAAAACAAATTTGGGAATTTTCGAAGAAATTTTGACGAAAAGAAATCCAAAAGCGATTTTTAAGAGAGAATTTGAACGCTAGATTGATTCGGAGAATGAAGAGAGAATTTGAGAGAAATTCACGAAAGAGGATAGAATTTGGGACCTAGACTCTTATTTTTTCTTCTTATTTTAGTGTAGTTTTTTTAATTTTGTGATTCAAGAAAATAAAAAAATAAGAGGGAAACAAAATATTTTCCCCCCCGGAATATACTTAGCGTCGGCCCTTGTAGACACTAACGTTTCATAAATAATTAAATAAAAATTAAAAAATATTAGCGTCGGCTTCAGGCGACGCTATAATTAAAGATATTCTAAAAATAAAAAACATAAATGGATGAATCGATTAGCGTCCATCTAAAGGGACGTGAAACCGACGCTAATGGCATCGAAGTCGGGGCCGACGCTAAATATTTGCAGCTAAAATGACTTTTTCTTGTAGTGGCATGGATTCGATCCGAAGGAACGACGTATTTTTATTTTCTAAATTTTGCTGAAACGTCATATACCTTTCGTTTTTATTTAAAATCTGAGGTAATAAATTATTCTTTTACCTCTGTTTTATGTGATAACTGATGAGTTTAATCTCTTTTTTTTTTTGTTTTATTAGTACCAATTTCAATGCCCTGTATTTTTTTGTCTTAATCATTTTCACTAGCCTGTAACATATCATTATAAATCTAGTAACCTGCATGTATCATTTTTTACACAGAAATTACAAAATATGTAACGAAATTGGAATATATCATATCATTTTAAACAAAATGGGCAAATTTAAATGATATCATCATCAAGACAGAATACTGTGGTGTCGTTTTCTTTACCTCCCCGTTTCACTTGGGAGGACGGCACGCTAAACCCTTCACGCGAAATTTGGAAGGAGAATGCGCCCGTGGTGGGATGAATTTTGTTTCAGTTCTTCCTACGATATCACACGAACTTTCTTATTGGTCCTACGAGTAGGAAAGGGAAAAAAAGATCTCAACTAAACCCTAGGAGTTTGCTAAGTGTGGGGATTTCACCTAGACTAGAAATTCTGGAGTCCGGGGGGTCGGTTATACATAGGGAAGTGTTTAAACACCCTACATATCTGTAGTACTCTACAGGAACCTTCTCTGTGTCATTGTGATTGTGTTTGCTGCTAATGATTGGGAAAGTTTCTCCTTTGTGTTAGGAGAGAGAATTGAATTGATTAAAGAAAGACAGACAGATAGACAGACAGACTGACTATTTTTGGTATTTTATTAGCTCGCTGAGATTCCTTGTGAACCTCATGCCTACATATCCCTAGTGGAAGTCAGAGCTTAATGTAGTTCGAGGAACTAACTAGGGAAATTACTTGTTTTTGGTGCCTTGCTTGAAGCTCAAGGTTGAAGCTTGGAATTAAATCTCTGTTTACAGTAAAGAGACATGAAATCATCTTTACAGAGAGGTATTTGTACTATTCTACCACAAACATTTAAAAGTGACAGAAAAGCTAAAAAAATGATGTTTCATTAAGAGGGGAGTCTACTTGGTTGATCAAGTATGACAACCATCGTGCCTCTAAAATGAAAGAAAGATGCTCATCCAAATTAGGGAAAGTGTACAAGTCTGGGGATGTGCCAGAGCATGTCTTTCAGAGTCCTAAATGGGAGACTTTGAATGAAATTGAAATTGAAATGTTTGTTTGTTTGAATGTGGTAGAGTAGTAAAAATATCTCTCTATAGAGATAAGCAATGTCTATTTACTATATGAAAGATTTGACTTTAGCTGGCTTGAATGAGGCCCAAGCTTGAGGCTTTTTGATTGATTTTATTGACTTATTGAAATGATAACTCCACTAGGGAGTATTTAAACTAAGGATTTTTTGGTGTTCTGTACGAAGCCCAGAATTGAGGCTGACTCTACTTAGGGAGACTCTATTTGGGGAGATTATCTCCTAAGAGAATGAATCTTTGATTTTTTGAAAGACTGATTTTGGAGGCTAACCCTTTCCAGGGGTTTTGACTCAGCTGGAGAAATTGTCTGTTAAAAGACTGACTTTATCATGTTTTTTTTTTGGAGGCTGACCCTTTCCAGGGGTCGTGACTCTTTTTGATTAATTGACTTTGGAGGCTAACCCTTTCCAGGGGTTTTTATTGAAATGATGGATTGATTTGGAGGCTAACCCTTTCCAGGGGTTTTTATTGAAATGATGGATTGATTTGGAGGCTAACCCTTTCCAGGGGTTTTTATTGAAATGATGGATTAATTTGGAGGCTAACCCTTTCCAGGGGTTTTGACTCTTTTGGTGAATGGCAGAAAGATTATCTAGTGGAGACTTCTTGTTTAAAGCCCAAGATGAAGGCTGACTCATGCTGAGGATAAGCAAATATAGATCCTAGACTCTGCTAAGGAAGATTGATGAAGATAAGGGTGACAGAGACTGTCCATGTCTCTCATTCCAAAAGGTGTACTCAATGCAAAATTGAGACAAACTTGGCTTGTTAAAAGTCTGGTTTAAATTGGAAGAAAACTCACCAGGGTAGGCTAAAAGGTGACTAAAGACCTGTTCCTATGTTTATAAGAAACCTGATGGGTCCTTGTATACAAGCTCAAGAGGAAGCTGGAAATGCTTTTAAGAAGCCTGTGGGTCCTTGTACAAAGCCCAAGAGGAGGCTAATCGAGGGTCCTTGTTATAGCACAAGAGAAAGCTATGTAGTTTTGAACTTATTTTGGCTCTAAGCAAATGGGTAAGAGGTTTCACCGGGAATAATTCCTCTTTGGGTGGATGTGTCCTATATTTTTGGATTCTAAGGTTTTTGCCAAGATGTTTCACCGGGAATAATTCATCTTGGGGGTTTGAACTACAGATCTCTAATTAGGAAAGAGCCTTCACCGGGAAGACATTCTCAATCCTAGGTCATATTCCTATAATATATATATATATATATAGTTTAACTGTCCTAAGGTTTATACTCAAACGTAGTTCTAAACTAATATATATGCACAATTTATATTTGACAGTAATTTAAATAAAGACTGTAAATTGAAAGCTTGTAAAGCCTAACCTGGATGGAGTGGAGGCCTTTGAAGAAGTATGTACAAAGCTTTACCAGCAATTGATGGATAACAGTTGAATATATATATGATAAACAGTTAATGGTTTTTGAAAACAGAAGAAGTGAAGATGGACAAAGGTCACATAGGTATCTGAAGAGTTTCACCGGGAATAATGCCCTTCAAATACCAGAAGAATGTTTTGAAAACAGAAAGAAGATTTTGAAAATACAGTTTTGAAAACAAGCTAAGAAGAGAAGGTGTTTGGGACTTACACTCTATTAGAGGCCCAGTACTTTATAGTACTGGTGTAAAATTAGTTTTGAAAATGATTTGAAATAATATAAGGTTTTGTTGTTTGAAAACCTTAATTATTCGATTTATTCGGAGATTGAAAACAGTTTTGAAAATTGACAGAAAGTCAACTTAATTAAGGTAAAGAAAAAAGATCTATGCCTAATTAAGACCTAAATAATTAGGGTTTTATCATAAACTTTGTTCACAAAAATAATTAGGTTAAAACAAAATGAATATATGCATTTAAAGTATTTAAGAAAACACTTAAAACATACTATTTTAAACCTAATAAAAATATATGAAATAAATAATATTTTTATGATTTTTTGATTATTCATAAAATAGATATATTAAATAACAAGTGTGTGAAAAATGAAGTGAAAATGATTTAATTTGATAAGTTAATTAATTGTGTAAAGTTGTGAAGAAATCAAATGGGAAAAGTGATAAAAAATAAGGTTTTGTCACCTAGAGGGATTGAACTCACGACCTCCAAGTCACACACCCAAAACCAAACCACTGGGCCAGCGCGCACATGGTGATAGTAAACTGACTCCTTTGCAACTCATATGTTATTCAAGTGTATAGAAGCAAAAAGAAAATAAAATCAAAAGGTCTGGGGCGAGGGGTATTCGAACCCCAGACCTTGGGCACGCGCAACACACAAACACTCTTTACCACTGGGCTATCACGTTTTAGTCGTTTATGAAACAGGTATCATTCAAAATAAAATAAACTCAACCCTGAATTTGAAATTTGCGCGCCACCACCATTGTCATCTTCAACCTCAAGTTCTCAGATTTTGAATTTATGAACTTGCTCGTTTCTCAACCATTTGCAAAGATGTAAAGATGAAACTTATTCTAAATTCACTCACGATTCTAAATATGTAACTAACATAAATTTATATCAACTATATCTAACTAATTTACCAGAAATCGTGAAGAACCCTAAATTTTGAAAATCAAATTAAATGACTATACTGAAAGATAAATGAATGATGATAGAGGGTTTTCAATCCTCTGATGATGCTTAACAAGATAGAATCGAGCTTTATCACAAAGAGTGCTTAAATTAAAGAGGTAAAGTTCAGAAACTTACCTCTGAAAATGGAGGTTGTGAGGATGATAGAGAGCACCTGGGCTTGTATGAATGATCCCAAAAGCTTCCTTGTGGTTCAGTGATGCTAACTGAATGCTTGTTGTAACCTCAATCCTCCTGAATTGTTCTATGGACCTCCCTCGATTTGAGCTTCAAGTGAACATGGAGGGTGATGATTCTTGAGTTACAGATGAGCTGCAGCCATCTGAACAGCTTCACTACCTCCTATGGAAAATGCCTGGATGCTTAGCTTGATTGGAAACCTTCTGAATTGCACTATGGACCTCCAACTGCAACTGCTCCAAAGTGAGAGCAACAATGGTGTTCCTCCACTTACAGAAGTGATCCAGGTGTTTGGATCACCTCAAATGACCTCCCTTGAGATGTTAGAATGCTTACTTTCCAAAGATGAGCTCTGGTTTGAAGAAAACGATTCTTCTTGCCAAAGAACTTTGAAAAACAATAAGCATGAGAAGAGAAAGAGAAAGCAAGGAATTGAGTTGCTTTGGTGTGTTTTTCTACTGAAGTATGCTCCCCTATTTATAGGTAAATGGTTCAGTACTGATTGAGAGAGTGAGCTTGCTTAATGAGAGAGTTTTGGTTTCTTAGCCAAGAAGAAAATTTGAAAAGATCCTAAATGCAATGATGCATTTTCGGGCTAGCTTCCCCAACCATTGATCTTGTATGATCCAAGGGAACATTTCTGATTCAGAGGAGAGTTCTAATTGGCTTAGAACAAGATTCCTTGATGATTCATCATTTGCCATAAATTCAAAAATGCAATCATTACATAATCACATGCCTTTGTTTTTGGGAATCTTCTCTAATCCTTATGCAATGATGAATTTGGATGTGTGGTATGGTTTCAGATGTATTAGAGGTCGTGTAGCATCACTTAGTGAAGCAAAATGCACAAAATTGCAAAGTTTCAAATTGTACA
This sequence comes from Vicia villosa, assembly GCF_029867415.1. NCBI lineage: Eukaryota > Viridiplantae > Streptophyta > Magnoliopsida > Fabales > Fabaceae > Vicia > Vicia villosa. The sequence goes on from NC_081181.1 coordinate 148,635,797, forward strand.
TGACCTATAATTTCACTTCATGAGGCCAACTTTGAACAAGCATAACTCTTAGCTCAAAATGAATTTGGAGAAGGTTGAACACAATTTGGAAAGCCCTAAACATCTACTTCAAATCATTAGTTTGGAGTTTCTTCAGAATCCTTTGGCAAATTTGTGAAAAATGAGGCCAAAGTTGGAAGAAAACTAGGTTAAAACACTTAGAAAAATTTCTAAGTGTTTATGACCTAAAACTCCAAAATTTCCAAAACTCTTAAATGATTGATCTTTTGAAAAAAGTTCCTTTGTAAGATGTTGTTTTATTTTGCAAGATCTACAACTTTCATGTTGGAAGTTTTTTGAGTTGTGTAGGTGAAATTTTGAGTTCTCACCATGCCTTAAAAAACCCTAATTCCCGACTTTTTGCTCCTTGATGAATTTCTTTGAATTTCTTTGGTCAAATGACTTTAATATCCATATATTGATGATATTGATCCTTGAAAGTCATGGTTTGACCAAAAATCTCAAAAGTCAATGGTGATCCCATACAGTTGACTTTTTCCAAATAAGGTGAGATTTTGGACTTTTGTGTAGAAACAAGATCTTCTCCTTAAATGAATGATGTAAAGGGATTATATTGAGGTAATAGAGACTCTTGGATCATGTCTTGAGTTTTAGATCCATGCCCTGATTAAAAGTCAACTATCTTGGGGAATTAGGTCAAAAACCCTAATTGTCGACCAGAGGACAATGATGACTGTAGACTTTGAATTGAGGTGTAATGTCCAGTGGATCTTGTCATATGAGTTATTTGAAGATGATTGATGTCTTTGAATTGTCCCCTAGGGCTTTTTAGGGTTTCCCAAAAGTGTTCCCTGATTTTAGTCCTTGATAAGGCTCCAAACCCTGGTCTGTTGATCTGAGTAATTCTGTACTTAGATGACTGGGTGTCTAATCAATCATATGTGAAATAATGAAGCTCTTGAGTCTCATGATTGTGTTAGTGACTAATCCTCCTATTGATTGATCCTTTGCCTGAGTTTTCTTGTCTTTGAACACCCTCGATTGAATGTCAGACTGCTCTGGGTACTTACTTTGACTTGATGAAAATCCTGAAGATATGTCATCTCAGGGGGGTCAAAAATTAGGGTATGACAGATGCCCCTGTTTAAGTTTCTTTTATCTGGAGGGAGAGAGATTGAGATCTCGATCTCTCCTGCGTAAAAGAGACTTAAATATCAAAGAATGCCCGAATTTTGGGCGCTCCTGAGATGATAAAATCTTTGCATGATTTGATCCCGCTGTCGCACTTGGCGGGGGATGAGGAGACAAACTCCTGCAGAAATACTTGATGTGGATTCTGGTGAATGGATGGCAATGTAGGATGCGCAATCCATCTTCTTTAACTAAGTGTTGATACTTAGAAAAAGGTAAACAACCTCCTCTCGTTCCGGATGTCCAAATCTCGAAACTGGTCTCAGTTGCGTTTGGACAATATCTCAGATAAAGAGAAAATCTCCAAAGGTCTATTTCCTCATCAAACTTCTTACCAGCGCTTGGAGGTAAGATGCCATTTGACGGCTGTAGAGAAACTTCAAAGGTTTGTTTCCTCGTCAAACTTCTTACCAGCGCTTGGAGGTAAGATGCCATTTGACGGCTGTAAAGAAACTTCAAAGGTTTGTTTCCTCGTCAAACTTCTTATCAGCGCTTGGAGATAAGATGCCATTTGACGGCTGTAAAGAAACTTCAAAGGTTTGTTTCCTCGTCAAACTTCTTATCAGCGCTTGGAGATAAGATGCCATTTGACGGCTGTAAAGAAACTTCAAAGGTTTGTTTCCTCGTCAAACTTCTTACCAGCGCTTGGAGGTAAGATGCCATTTGACGGCTGTAAAGAAACTTCAAAGGTTTGTTTCCTCGTCAAACTTCTTATCAGCGCTTGGAGATAAGATGCCATTTGACGGCTGTAAAGAAACTTCAAAGGTTTGTTTCCTCGTCAAACTTCTTATCAGCGCTTGGAGGTAAGATGCCATTTGACGGCTGTAAAGAAACTTCAACATCTTCCCTTTTGACTTGACGTCTTTGAAAGAATGTCATATGGCCTCATGATCTTTTGAGGGGCTAATGACTTTGTTTGAAGGCGGACGAACTGTTTTCGGGGTGAAAACTGCCATTCGTCAACTGATGCCTGGGGAATCAACGAACTGTTTTCCTAAGAGGAAAACTGCCATTCATCGACTCTGTGGGGAGTTAAACATCCCAGAAACAGACAAACTGTTCGAAGAAACTGCCATTTGTCGATCTCTTGAGTATTTAACAGACAAACTGTCTTTTCTTGGGAAAAGACTGCCATTTGCCAATTGCTAGGGGAGCAAACTGTCTTCTACTGGGAGAGACTGCCATTTGTCGACCCTGTCATGAAAGAAAGTGAGCAAACTGTCTTCTGCTGAAAGAGACTGCCATTCGCTGACTTTGTTATGATAGAAAGTGAGCAAACTGTCTTCTGCTGAAAGAGACTGCCATTTGCTGACTCTGTTATGATAGAAAGTGAGCAAACTGTCTTCTGATGAAAGAGACTGCCATTTGCTGACTTTGTTGGGGAATCTGAACTATCTTCTGGACGAAGACTATCATTCGCTGACTCCGCTGGGGAATCATTTGTCGATCTGCTGGGAGATTCTGAATTTTTCTTTGACAAGAAGTGGCACCTCTTGACCCTGCTGGGGAAATACCAAACCTGTAGGGAATTCCAAAATGTGAAGCAGACTATCTTATCTGAAGAAGACTGTCGAATGTCGCTCTGCAGGAGATTCTCGGCTGAGGAATTCCAAAAGTGAACAAACTATCTCTTTGAGGGAGACTACCATCTGTTGACTTGCTTGGTGAGATCCTTGTGTATGAACTGTTGTTTCGAAGGAAAAAGTTTCTCCGGAACTTGCAGGGGAAACTTGAGTTCATGCCTCAATGACTTAGGCATTCACAGGATCAAAGCCTGATTCGGCTATGCAATTATGATGTAATGTATGCATGAATATTATGACAATGATAAAATGTAAAGTGAATGTGAATAGAATTGTCGCGGATGGAAAATCCTAAGATACGACTTGAATTCTTGTTGATCAGAAGATGTCCTCTTCTTGTAGTTCGAACTCTGTTGGGAATATCTGGTTATCAGTTGTCCGCTGTCCGAAATGAGTAATATGAATTGAAGTAAAGATCCGTCATCGGGAGATGTTCGCAAAGCGACCTCATGGGGAAAACTTGATTCCCGGAATCTCAACCGTTCTCGGAGCAACTGTTTGCATTCTTCCTATTGTTTGTAAACCTTAGAAAGAAATTTCACCTTTATTTTTGCAAGTAAATTCATTTTTATTTTATGAAAACATTTGTTTCAAGAAATTGACTGTTTAAACTTAAAATGCATTCCAAGAAACTGAATAAGACTAGATTGCAAAGGAAAAGCACAAGGCTCAAATTATTATATATGGAATGGTAATCAGCCAAATGCTTGATTCCATGGAGTATTTACAAAGTTGGAAATTGGTAATTTTCGGGAAAAGGGCTACGATGAAACGTGACGACCGTTATCTTTCCCTTCCACTCCGAGTTGCGCTGTATTCGTGCTTCGTAGAAGATGACCTACTGCTGATGAATACTCCGCTATGGATTTTGAATGATCAAGTTTGTCCTGGACACAGTTACTTGCCATATATCCCTAACTTTTGCGTAAACTACCCCTTTCGGGTTTTAAGTCTACCGGGATTGAATAAATTTTTTTTTTATGTCTCTAATTTTTGCCTGAATCGCCCTTTCGGGTTTTCGATTCACCGAGACGCTCTTTTTTGCCTAAGTCGCTCTTTGCGAGTTTTCAACTTAGCGAGCTGTTCTTTTAATTATTTAGGCGAAGTATTTCTTGACTGCGTCGACGTTCACAGGACGGGTGAATTCTTCTCCATCCATAGTCGTGAGTATTAAGGCTCCTCCTGAGAAAGCTCTCTTGACCACGTAGGGGCCGTCATAATTGGGAGTCCATTTCCCTCTCGAATCTGTGAGAAAAGATTGAATCTTTTTGAGTACAAGGTCGCCTTCTTTGATTGTGCGAGGTCGAACCTTTTTGTCGAAAGCTTTCTTCATTCTTTGTTGATATAGCTGTCCGTGGCATAAAGCTGTCATGCGCTTTTCTTCGATTAAGTTCAATTCATCGAATCTGCTTTGACACCACTCGGCTTCTGTTAATTTTGCCTCCATCAAAACTCTCATTGATGGAATCTCAACCTCTATAGGTAGGACTGCCTCCATGCCATATACAAGGGAGAAAGGAGTTGCTCCAGTCGAAGTACGTACTGATGTACGGTAACCATGAAGAGCATACGGGAGCATTTCATGCCAATCTTTGTAAGTGATGACCATCTTCTGAATGATTTTCTTGATGTTTTTGTTAGCTGCTTCTACAGCTCCATTCATCTTTGGTCTGTAAGGAGATGAGTTGTGATGTTCGATCTTGAATTCTTCACAAAGCTCCTTCATCATTTTGTTATTCAAATTTGACCCATTGTCAGTGATTATCTTGCTAGGAACGCCGTAGCGACAGATGATGTGATTCTTGATAAACCTGACGACAACTTGTCTTGTAACGTTTGCATATGAAGCTGCTTCAACCCATTTGGTGAAATAGTCTATGGCTACCAAGATGAAGCGATGTCCGTTGGACGCTTTTGGTTCGATCATTCCAATCATGTCGATTCCCCACATGGAGAAAGGCCAAGGGGAAGAGAGTATGTTGAGAAGAGATGGTGGCACATGAATTCTATCGGCGTAGATCTGGCATTTGTGACACCTCTTTGCGTACTGGTAGCAATCTGACTCCATCGTCAGCCAATAATATCCTGCTCTCAGTATTTTCCTTGTCATGGTATGTCCATTGGTGTGAGTACCAAAGGAACCTTCATGTATTTCTCTCATGAGTATTTCTGCTTCTTTTCTGTCAACGCATCTGAGCAGAACCATGTCGAAGTTTCTCTTGTACAGAACATCTTCATTCAAGAAGAATCTACAAGCTAACTTTCTCAAAGTCTTTCTATCTTTCTTTGATGCCCCAAGAGGGTACTCTTGCTTTTGAAGAAAGTTCTTGATGTCGTGATACCACGGTTTGTCGTCGATGATTGCTTCTACTGTGAACACATGAGCGGGCCTATCCAGGCGCATAACATCGATCCGAGGAATGTCATTCCAATGATTTATCCTAATCATGGAAGAGAGTGTGGCTAATGCATCAGCCAAATTGTTTTCTTCACGAGGAATGTGATGAAAATCTACCCTGTCGAAGAATGGTAACAATCTTCTCGCGTAGTCTTTGTAAGGAATTAGCCCTGGTTGGCGTGTTTCCCATTCTCCTTTGATTTGATTGATGACCAAAGCAGAATCTCCGTATACATCCAAGTGTTTGATTCTTAGATCCATGGCTTCTTCGAGACCCATGATGCAAGCTTCATATTCGGCCTCATTGTTTGTGCATTTGAAAGTTAATCTGGCAGTAAATGGAATATGGGTACCCTGAGGTGTAACAATGATTGCCCCAATTCCTCGTCCATAAGCATTGACAGCTCCGTCAAAGATTAAGCCCCACTGGGATCCTATCTCAGGTCCTTCGTCTGGTAGTGGCTCGTCGTAATCTTTCATCTTGAGGTACATGACGTCCTCGTCCGGAAAGTCGAAACTGGTTGATTCATGACCATTGAGTGGGTGGTGAGCCAGGTGCTCAGCTAGAATGCTTCCTTTCACGGCTTTCTGTGCGTGATACTCAATGTCGTATTCTGATAACAACATCTGCCAACGGGCAATTCTCCCGGTTAAGGCAGGCTTCTCAAAGATGTACTTGATTGGATCCATATGAGAGATCAAACAAGTAGTATGTCGAATCATGTACTGGCGGAGACGCTTGGCAGCCCAGGCCAAAGCACAACACGTCTTCTCGAGCATGGAGTAGCGGGATTCACAGTCAGTGAATTTCTTGCTCAGGTAGTAAATGGCATGCTCTTTTCTCTTTGTCTCGTCTTGCTGTCCAAGGACACAACCCATGGAGTCTTCTAAGACGGTTAAGTACATTATCAAAGGTCTTCCTTCCACTGGAGGAGACAAGATGGGTGGTTCGAGCAGATATTCCTTAATGTTGTCGAACGCTTTCTGACAATCGTCTGTCCAGACGCAACTTTGATTTTTCCGTAGAAGTTTGAAAATAGGAGCGCAAGTTGCAGTCATGAGATATATGAATCTCGAGATGTAATTCAGACGTCCAAGAAATCCTCTAACTTGTTTCTCGGTTCTGGGTGAAGGCATTTCTTGAATTGCCTTGACTTTGTCTGGATCTACTTCAATTCCTCGTTTGCTGACAATGAAACCAAGGAGTTTTCCTGAATAGACACCAAAGGTGCACTTGTTGGGATTCAGGCGAAGCTGAAACTTCCGTAAGCGTTGAAATAACTTTGTCAGATTCTGTATGTGATCTTCTTCATTTTCTGATTTGGCAATCATGTCGTCCACATAGACTTCCACTTCCTTATGCATCATGTCGTGGAAAAGCGTAGTCATGGCCCTTTGATAAGTTGCCCCTGCGTTCTTTAGTCCAAAAGGCATAACACGGTAGCAGAACGTGCCCCAGGGGGTGATGAAAGCTGTTTTTTCCATGTCTTCAGGTGCCATTTTGATTTGGTTGTATCCTGAAAATCCGTCCATGAACGAGAAAACTTTGGATTTTGCTGTACTGTCTACCAACATATCAATATGTGGTAAAGGAAAATCATCCTTAGGGCTAGCTTTGTTCAAATCTCTGTAGTCGACGCACATGCGGACTTTTCCGTCTTTCTTAGGAACGGGAACAATGTTAGCTAACCACTGAGGGTATTCTGAAGTGACGAGGAAACCTGCGTTGATCTGCTTTTGAACTTCCTCTTTGATTTTCATGGCCATCTCCGGATGAGTTCTTCTTAATTTTTGCTTGACCGGAGGGCATTCTGCTTTTAACGGCAAGTGATGCTCCACTATACTGGTATCCAACCCTGGCATATCTTGATAAGACCAAGCGAAGACATCTGAGAATTCTTTGAGCAGCTGTATCAAACTCTCTCTGATCTCTGAACTGAGCGAAGCTCCAATCTTAACCTCTTTTCTGTTTCCATCGGAACCAAGGTTAATGATCTCTAGAGGCTCATTGTATGGCTGAATGGCCTCTTCCTTTTGTTGAAGTAACCGTGAAATTTCCTTTGATATTTCTTCGTCTTCTTCTTCCTCTGCCTCGAATACAGGAAACTCAAAGCTTGGAGAAGTCATACGATCGCACGTTTCAACGGGGTATTTTATGATTAATCTGCATATGTGTGATAAGTTTTATTTAGACAACGAGGGAAGACTCGGTGTATGCAGTTAATGGAATATTTGATGTTTTTTAAGGGTGTTTTTTAGGATTACCAATTTCCGAAAAAAGAAAAGGGAAAACTAAACGAAGGAACAGAATGACATTTTTATTTATTGACAGTCATTTCTTGAAACAAAGACCCTATAAAACAAAACTCTATTGCTTTGGGCGAAGCAAAGAGGGACATTTTCCTAAGAAATAGTAAAATGCAAAGCCCTATGAAACATCTCTTCACCCTGGGCTATGGTGAGAGGACAAAATAACGGTGAAAGTTCCTACTTAGGAGTGCGAACAACAGTTGAAACTTCAACAGCTGTCCAGTAGTGGCGAACCCCATTGTGCACTAAGTAATCTGGAACCTTAGGCTTAAGATGGCCTGTGGTAGGTCTTGATTTACCAACCACTGTCTTTGCAACACTCAGACGATCTTCTTCTACTTCAGCAGACTGAGCGGTGTGAGCATACCCATTTCCGAGTGGAGTATGTCGGTTTTTCTTTTGAGGAAACTTCCAATCTTCTGAATGGAGAGACTCGTTGTCGGAGACACTTTCGAGATCGTCCTCTTCTGTATTTTGGTCTTGCTCTTCTCCCAAGATGGCATTGACTAGATATGTGAACTCTAGATCCGTAGCCTCGGAAGGTGACTTGGGGATATAATCCTCAATGATGATTTCACCAGTAGATGATGATGAATAGCAAGGGTTATACATCTCTTTTGGCTGAGAGAGGTACTCATAATCAATGTTCCATCCAGTTGGAACAATATCTTCAAGAGAGATTCTTGAACTTTCAGGAGCGGAGTATTTCACCATGTAGTCGAATTTTCCGCTTGGTTCTCCTAATGTATCCCAAGTCTCTTCGGGGATAGGAGGAACTTCTTCTGATGAACCATGACTTCTGGTGGTGAAGCTGTCAGTAACTTCATCCCTGCTTGGTTGAGTCTTACTTTCAGATCCCTTAGTCGGATAACAGCAAGGTGATTCAGACTCTGGTAGGGATATGTATCCTGCTCTGTTAAGATAGGATAACCACTCCTCTTCATCGGTGTTTTCCGTACCGATGGTATTGACTGTTTGTTGAACAGGTTGAAGAAAACCTCCACTGCAGAAAGTTTCTTGAATAGGGAGAACTACCTCAATCCCTGGGATAGCTTTTGATGATGTCGGAAAGAATCCAATTCCTGTTCTGTTCTTGTTGTTGGTAGGAATATTAATGTGTCCCCAACCACTGGTAGTGCCATCCTTTACAACTTGGATTGCATCTTTGTATGAAGAGATAGACGCTGCTTTCTCCTTTCCTTTGTCCAAGGAAAGTGCTTGGAATTTAGTTCCAACAACTTCTTTTGGTTCTATGTCGGAGAATGATGACAGGTTGCTGACGATCAGAGCTCGTTCTCCACATACGGTTACCAATTTGTCATTTCTTATGAACTTCAGTTTCTGATGAAGTGTTGAAGTAATTGCCCCAGCCTCATGAATCCATGGGCGACCTAGCAAACAACTGTATTGTGCTGGAATGTCCATAACCTGGAAAGTGATTTTGAACGTCTGAGGTCCAATAGTTATGGGAAGATCTACTTCTCCGAAAACTGACTTTCTTGATCCATCAAATGCTTTGACGATGACATGACTTTTTCTTAGAGGGTAATCTTCGAAAGATAATCTTGATAATGTTGATTTAGGCATGACGTTGAGAGAGGATCCATTGTCTATTAGGACTCCTGTGAGTGTATTACCCATGCAGCCAACTGAGATGTGAAGTGGAAGATTGTGGTCCACTCCTTCTTCAGGAAGATCTTCGTCACAGAAACTTAGGTTAGTTCCGGCGGAGATGTTGGCAATGATGTTGTTGAATTGGCTTATTGTAACACTTGGTTCTACGAAAGCTTGTTCCAAAACTTTCTGTAGAGCTTCCCTATGAGCTTCAGAACTCAATAGCAGGGAAAGAACAGAAATCCTAGATGGAGTATGTAGTAATTGGTCTACAATGTTGTATTCACTCCTCTGGATTAACTTCAAGATCTCATCATTTTCTTTCGCTTGAACAGCATTGGTCGGATGATTGTCTTGCCTATGTGGTACTTCCTCCGAAGGTTTCTCCACATTTTCTGTTGTTCTGTTGAAGACTCGTCCACTTCTGGTGACTCGACTAACATCAGCAATGTTGACAACAGACGGTAATGGTATTTCCTTACCATTTTCAATGAATGTAGCGTTGTACTTGTATGGTATAGCCTTGCTGGACTCATACGGTACAGGACCTGGTAAGTAGATGACTAGTGGTGCAACTGCTGCCCTCCTGCTATCATACTTAACTTGCATAGGTTCATCTTGATTAATTTGAGGAGATACGGTAAAGACTTCATCATCTTCTCTGTTGGCAAGAACAGTAATGGTATTGTCATCCATCAGCTTTTGAATGTCGTTGCGAACACGCAAACATCCTCGTGAATTTCTTCGACAGATTTCGCATCTACTGTAAGCGTGGAAATCTGTTCCAAAGTAGGCAAGTCCATTTAAAGTTTTGTGGAACCTGACTACCGATCCTTCAAGGTCTTCAACTTTGTAGATTTTGTATTCTCCTGGACATCCTTGAACCATGTTGATGTCATGTTCAGTTCTGACTCGGATATGTTGAATCCATCCCAAGTCCATTTGTTCTTGTAATGCAGCTTGAACTATGGCACATCCTTGATTATTCTTTGGACAAATTTCACATGTGAAGTAGTTGTGAGGTGGTACATGACCGTACCCAGCTTGTTTAGCGTGCATCCTGACAAGATTTTCCCCTATCTGACGAACGTCGTAGATTTGAATGACATTGGGGTGTTGATCTATCAGATTTACTGAAGCTTCTTTATGCTGCGGCAAAGGATTTGCTTGGACGTTTGGATTAGTATCTTTGAAGGATAGCATTTCGCTTTTCACTAATCGTTGGATGTCAATCTTGAAAGATAAACAGTTCTCAATATTGTGACCTGGTGCCCCCTGATGATAGGGACAAGATTGGTCAGCCTTATACCATGGTGAGGAACTATTTGTAGGATTTGGAGGACTCCTTGTCTGAATGAGTCCTTTTGCCAGTAATGTTGGAAACAATTCTGCATACGGCATTGGTACAGGGTCAAAGGCAGGATACCTTGGAGCCCGATTGTTGTAATTTGGAGGTCGAACCTGCTGCTGAGGTTGCTGCGACCTTTGTTGAATTTGTTGTTGCGAGACCTGAGGTTGATAAGCTGGCGCTGAGTTAACAACCGGAGTTATTGTTGCAACTTGAGGTTGGAATTTCTTCTTGATTTTGTGCAGGACATTGCTGACATCTTGATCCTTTTTCTTCTGGAAAGAACTTCCATACTTCCTTGGACCAACAGAAGATTCTGGTTCTTTGTTCAAGCGTCCTTCTCGAACTGCTTCTTCTAAACGCACACCCATGTTTACCATCTCGGTAAAGTCACTTGGTGCACTTGCAACCATTCGTCCGTAGTAAAATGGACTTAAAGTTTTGAGATAGATTTTTGTCATTTCTTTCTCTTCAAGTGGTGGACAAATTTGAGCAGCAACTTCACGCCATCTCTGAGCGTATTCCTTGAAGCTTTCTCTATCCTTTTGAGTCATGGCCCGGAGTTGATCTCTGTCGGGAGCCATATCCAGATTGTACTTATACTGTTTGACGAAGGCCTCTCCGAGGTCTCGAAAAGTACGAATCTCTGAACTGTCCAAGTTCATGTACCATTTGAGTGCAGCACCAGTCAGGCTGTCTTGAAAATAATGAATGAGCAATTGTTGATTATCAGTCTGAGTTGACATTCTTCGAGCGTACATCACAAGATGACTTTGTGGGCATGAATTCCCTTTATACTTCTCGAATTCTGGTACTTTGAATTTGTGAGGAATCTTAACATTTGGAACCAGACAGAGGTCTGCAGCATTCTTTCCAAATAGATCTTGTCCTCGGAGAGTCTTGAGTTCCTTCTGCATTTGCAGAAACTGTTCTTGGAACTCGTCCAATCTTTCATACACGCCAGCATCCTCACTTGGAGCGTGATGATATACTTGTCCGCCTTGCGGGGGAAAAGTATGCATAATGGGCTGTGGAGAAGCCATGACAGCAGATCTCGGTATCTCAGCATTCTGTTGTGCGAAACCCATTGACGTTGCTCTTGGAACTTCAATTTCCAGAGGTTTGTAACCCTCCGGTGGACGCATATCCATGGTGACTTTTGGAGCTTCAGAAGCTGGAGGTATGTACCCTTCTGGAGTAAAGTTATACGGCATGCCCCAAGGTCGATCAGGCGGCATGGTATACTGAGGAATAGGAGTAGAAACAATCTCGGAAACCACAGTCCTTTGTGGTTCTTCTGGCGTTGGTCGATTCTGCGCAGCTACCAGGGCTTCTACCATACTATTGAGTCTTTCAACAGTACCTTTGAGAGTATTAATCTCTTCTCTGAGTTCTTCATTCTCTTGCTCAAAGTCTTCCATTCTTTTCTTGCGACTTGAACGAGTGTTGTATGGATGAGACAGCTTGAAAATCTTGGTTCACCTCCTTCTCCTCCTCTCTTTCTGGAGAAAGGAAAGTAACTCTTAGATCCGCGACAATTCTCGTGTCAGTGCGTACGACTAAAGCGATGCATGATATGCAATTAAGTTAATATTTTTCAAGGAAACACCATAATTACGTTATGAAACATCAAACTTTTATTAATTAAGCGAAAACGCCGTTTTTACACACTTTGAAAATGGAAATACAGAGAAACTGAGAGAAAGGACTCTAAAATTTTGATGATGAGCCGACTTCACGTTCTAACATCTTCTTCTGTTTCTTGAGCTGAGCGTTCTCTGACGTGAGCTGATCGATGATCAAGGAAGCAGGAGGTATATGATGAGAAAGTGACGTTTGTGTCACTTGTCGATCGAGTACTTCAAGTAACTCATCCTTCCTTCTTAGGATGTTTTGAATCTCAACATTTTCCATGTTGACAATTCGATACTTGTTCCTCCAAGCATTCCTTTCTTGGCATACCTTGTTTAATGCCGCTTGCAGTTTTTCAACATCGGTGGAGAAAAGGTAAATTGGTTCCCTTAGGGGAATAGGTTCTTGATGTTGATATGGCATCCTGAGCTTGAATGCTCTGACGCGTACCCATTGAAGGTAAGGATCCAGGGAGATGCAAAGATGTTTTCCTAACAATCTTCTCCCTTTTGTGTGAACAAGACGCCAGGCTTGGACAATTTCCTTCTTCAGCATGTTGCCATGATCGTCAATGTTCTTGAAGAACAGACCCTCCAATTGAATGTTACTTGGTATATTTTTCATGGGATAGCCGTATTGACGACGGGCTAAAGCTGGATTGTAACTAATTCCTCCCTTAGTTCCAATAAGGGGTATGTTGGGAAAACTTCCGCAACTGAAGATGATCTTGGTTTCGTCGTTGTCAGGACTACACCACTCACTGTCTGTATGAGTGAGAGACATGATTTTCTATGACCAGTAAAGGCCATCCCTCATGTTCCAGAAAGTGCTAGACTTTGGCAGGTGCGAAACGAACCATTCGTATTGAAGGATAGAAAAACACTTAGAAAGGGGGGGGGGGGGTTTGAATAAGTGTAGCTTTAAAAACTTGACAGATAAAAATAAATTGCACAGTTATTTTTATCCTGGTTCGTTGTTAACTAAACTACTCCAGTCCACCCCCGCAGAGATGATTTACCTCAACTGAGGATTTAATCCACTAATCGCACGGATTACAATGGTTCTCCACTTAGTCAGCAACTAAGTCTTCCAGAGTCTTCTGATCACACACTGATCACTCTAGGAACAACTGCTTAGATACCCTCTAAGACTTTTCTAGAGTCTACTGATCCACACGATCACTCTAGTTACAACCTGCTTAGATAACCTCTAAGACTTCCTAGAGTATTCTGATCCACACGATCACTCTAGTTCCTTACAACTTAATGTAATCAATTCTAAGAGTATTACAATTGCTTCTTAAAAGCTATAATCACAAACTGTGATATTTCTCTTAATCGTTTAAGCTTAATCTCACTAATATATTACAACAGCAATGTAGTGAGCTTTGATGAAGATGAAGATTCTGAGCTTTGAGTAGAACAGAGTTTCAGCAAGTTAATATGAGTTGTTTTGGTGCAGAATCGTTAACCTTGCTTCTCATCAGAACTTCATATTTATAGGCGTTGGAGAAGATGACCGTTGAGTGCATTTAATGCTTTGCGTGTTCCGTACAGCATCGCATTTAATGTTATACGCTTTTGTCAACTACCTCGAGCCTTGTTCACGCTGTGTCTACTGACGTAGCCTTTAGTAGCTTTTAACGTTCCTTTTGTCAGTCAGCGTAGCTTGCCACTTGTACTTTCTTCTGATCTGATGTTTGTGAATACAACGTTTGAATATCATCAGAGTCAAACAGCTTGGTGCAAAGCATCTTCTGATCTTCTGACCTTGAAGTGCTTCTGAGCGTGATACCATCAGAACTTCAGTGCTTCTGTTCTCTTGTTCTTCTGATGCTTCCATAGACCCATGTTCTGATTCTGCTTTGACCATCTTCTGATGTCTTGCCAGACCATGTTCTGATGTTGCATGCTGAACCATTTGAGACAAAGCTTCTGAGCGCTGAATTATGCGTACTCTTTATATATTTCCTGAAAAGGAAATTGCATTGGATTAGAGTACCATATAATCTTAAGCAAAATTCATATTATTGTTATCATCAAAACTAAGATAATTGATCAGAACAAATCTTGTTCTAACAATCTCCCCCTTTTTGATGATGACAAAAACATATATAAATGATATGAATTTGCGATCAGAAAGAGCAGACGGCAAAAGACAAATTACACAGCTATAGCATAAGCATATGAATATGTCTCCCCCTGAGATTAACAATCTCCCCCTGAGATAAATAATCTCCCCCTGAAATAAATACTCGAAGAACTTTAATAAAAGACTTCCCTGATTATTTCGGTAGAGACGATCATATAAGCTTCTGTATTTAGAGAATTCATAGCTTCTGACTTCTGCTTCCATTGGACAGCTTCAGAACTAGAATTTCCTTAGATCCCTAGAACACTCACAGCTTCTGATTCCTGCTTCCATCTAGGACAGCTTCAGAACTTGAATTTCTCTGATCTTCAGAACATTCACAGCTTCTGATTTCTGCTTCCATCTAGGACAGCTTCAGAACTTGAATTTCTTTGATCTTCTGAACATTCACAGCTTCTGACTTCTGCTTCCATCTAGGACAGCTTCAGAACTTGAATTTCTTTGATCTTCTGAACATTCACAGCTTCTGATTTCTGCTTCCATTTAGGACAGCTTCAGAACTTGAGTTTTCTGGATCTTTAGAACATTCACAGCTTCTGATTTCTGCTTCCCTCGGATAGCTTCAGAGCTTTGAATTTCTACCAACATCACTTCATGCTAGATTTGTATCAGAACATTGTTGAATGTACCAGAGCATCATCAGAGCATCTCTACATCCTGAAATGTTACAGAACAAAAACTAAACGACAAAAGTCAGCATGAACGAGTCAGAACATAAAATGTATATTCGAACACATGATATGTATTAGAGCCATATAGGCTAAAATAATGTATCAGAGCAAATAGAATTTTGTCAGAGCAAATAGACAAATATGGATCAAATTCTATTATCAGTGCTTCTGATTTCTGAAGCTTGACAGCACTCAGCTTGCTTCAGTTTCCATGAGCTTATTCTGTTTACAGAATAACACTTCTTATGGTTTTGCTTCTTGTGTTTGCTTTGAAGATTTTCTTCACTTCTTTATACCTGCAAAACACTTAAACCATATAGAACTTGCAGTTCTTGTTAGTAAATGGCAACTGATTAAATCAAATCATTTATCACATATTTCTCCCCCTTTTTGTCATATCATCAAAAAGCAAAAAAGATTCAGAGACAAACAAAACGAAACACACGGAGGAAGAAGATGATTTCATTGAAGTTCAAACAGCAGGTACAGAAGTACATGAAGATAAGTAAGATCAGATGCACAAAGACAGATGCAACGAAAAGAAAGAAACAACACAGACTCAATCTAAGATGGCCCTAGCCTTGACAAGATCTTGGCCAGCATTTCTTGAACCGCATTGTTGTGTCCTTCTTGCCTCACCATGAAAGCTCTATACTCAGCATTGAGTGAGCTTTGCTCATCCTGTCTCTTCTGAATTTCTTCTAGAGTCCTTGCAAGACGAGAAGATTCATCAATAGAAGCTTCAACGCTTTCAACCACAGGAATAGCAACTTGATCTGTAGCTTCCATGGATAGATCATTTGCAGGGATTTCCTCAACAGGATCTGATTCAGCAACATGATCTTCAGCATCTGCTTTTTGTATAGAAGCGTCTCCATATTCTGCAGCAGGAATTTCCGAGTTTCCATTCTCAAGTGCCTGAAGAATGGCAGCTAGATTCCTGGGAGCAGAAGGACCTTCAACTTCTGGTGGGTCAACAACTTCTGGAATGACCAAGCTTGGGTCTTCCTTAGATGGGTTTTCCCTCAGAAAGTCAAATAGGGTCTTGAAATCTCCAAGAAGAACAGGATAATCAGGAATCCAGATAACCATATCCCTGCATGGATTTGCTTCCATTTCAGCAGCCAGTCTTAATTGTTCCATCTCATCCAAGAAGGGCTTCTCCTCAGCAGCAACACAATTTCTGAGAGGATGGTAGTATATACCATTATCATCCTCCAGAAGGTAACCAGGGTAACCAGGGGCAGTAGCCACTAGTCTTTTCTGTACTCCCATTGCTTCTACTTGAAAGTCCTTGCGAAATCTTCTCCAGAGATTTCTTGTAGAAACATCATCCAGACCATTTAGAAATGCATCCTTCAGAAGGTCTAGACTGCTAACCACCTCATGTCTGAAAAGTTCCAGGTAGGTATAGGGTTCAGGTTCAGGCGGATTGAAGGTGAATTTGTAGTCAGGGTAGAGAAGACAGTAAGGTTTGGATTTTCTGGTAGGTAAGGGATGGGATATAGAAGGTGGAGGTGCGGTGGATGAGGAAGAAGGGATATCTGAGAGAATGATTGATGAGGATGGAATATCAGAAATGATAGATTGAGACGAGGATGGAGTATTTGTAAAGGGAATTGGTGAGAAAGATTTATCAGAAGGAGTTGGGGGAAGAATACTTAAAGGTGTGGGGTTTAGAATGGGAGAGGAGAAGGATGATGGAGAAGGATTTGGTAAGGTGAAGTTTATTTTTGGTTCAGATGGAGGTGATTGGAGAGATGGTTTAGGGACAGAAGGAGGTGGAGTAAAAACCTTTCTGGAGATTTGTACAGAAGAAGAAGATCTTGTTCTGCGAAAGGAATCTCTGATCCTTTTATCTCTTCGTTCTTCAGAGTCCACCTTGTCAGGATCATAGGTGACCCTCAACTTCTTGGCTTTCTCAGCCTCATCTTCTTGGGCTTTTCTTTTTAGCCTAGCCTTTAGTTCCTTCTGATCCTTCTTCAGAAGATCAGCCTTGGACGGAAGTACTCTGCCACGGATCCAAGCAGGATCAATATCTGATTGCTTCCTAACACAATCTTCCAGGTAAGACTTGACAACCTGATGCAGTTCTTCTTGAAACAGGGAGGCAAAACCTTCAGCAACAACTCTTCTTGAGAGAATGTCAGGAAAGCTTGGGCACACAGAAGGTACATTTTTAATGATTTCTAATCTGAACAAATCCACACCATTAAAAATGGGACCTTGAACTACTCCAAGCAAATGGGATGCATTGAGTTTTCTGATGGAGTCCAGCACTTTGCTTTCAATAAGAATGTCTGAAATCATTCTTCCAAACGGAATAGTCGTTCTTGAAAGATGAGGGTACTTCGCCCTTTCCTCTTCTCTTGACTCAAGGATTGAAGTCTTCAGATTCTTAAACAGAATGTGAGAAATGTTGATCTCAGTCTTTTTGCCAATGCAGAAAAGAGTGTGCTTGTGATCTGGACTGATGTAAGAAGAGGAGAGCATCCTTTTTCTGTGGTGAAGAGAACCCAGAATAATCTCAGCCCATACTCTATAAAATGGCCTCAAGGTGCCTGTGTTATTCGAGTCAATCCCAGAAGACTTAGAGATTTGTTTTTCAACTATCGACCAATCAACGGATGTATGTCGAAAACCAGACCAACCTTCTTCATCATTTAGATTGTATAGCTTCCTGATCAGTTTTTCAGAGATAACCACTTCATGCCCTAGCACGAATGAAATGATGGCCGTTGGAGTAACCGTTGCATGTATCCAGAAATCCTTCACAAGATCAGGATAAATTGGACCAACCAATCTATTAAGGTACTTGGACCATCCTTGCTCAAGGATTCTTGCATCACACTTAAAGCCATTCGCTTTAAGATTGTTTAAGTCCACAGCAGTTTCACATAAAACCTCCAAGTCCTTCGTGGGTATCAAGCAAGTTTTCAAAGGAGCATATTCATAATTTCGTAGAAGGATTTGTGAAGAAGTAAGTTTTTCTTTTGAGGAAGATGAACAAGAGGAAGAGTTCATGATGATTATGCCGAAGATTAGAACAAAGACTATGGTTTGAGAAAGAAAAACAGATGCAGCAAAAAAAAAATGTGCAACAAAATAGAGAGACGGAGAAAAGAATGAAGTTGAAGCGGGCTATTTAAAAGATTTGAAAATAATTTAAATCATTTTGCATTAAATGAGAAATGACATTAGGAGAGATAGCATGGTAAATGAAATGATTTAATACAGTTACCTAGGTCGGCGTCTTTTCAACTGCACGCTTCGTACTGACCGTAGAGACACGTGTTCATCATCAGATAATGGATGACAGGTGTGAAATATTCAATAGGCTTTACGCCTTCTGATTTTGATCACTGCTTCTGAATTGATCAAGTTTCTCTTCTGGAAATACTCCTTCTGAAGTGTGCTGATATAAATCTGAATGATCTTCTGATCCATTACTTCTGATATACACAGCTTCTGGAGGTTCACTTCTTTGTTCTGCAGCTTCTGATACGACAAAATTGTATCTGCAGAAATTCTTAAGCTGCTTTGTTTCATCAGAAACGAGTTTATCATCAAACCAGATATTTATTGATTCGTCCACAATCAATGTTTCAATATTGTATATTCTGTAGCATTTAGAGCATTCAGAGTACTCAAGAACGAAACATCATTGCTGTAGAAACAAACAAAACAAATGATTCCAAGACTAATAAACTTTCTTTTCTGATCTCCTACGAACATAGTTTCTTCAACAGATTTAAGAACCAGAACTTGGAAGACAGTCCTTCTTCCCTTCAAGTGTTGAGACCAACTTGAGTCCAGGTGACATGACATGTTGATTTTTATCTTCTTTGTCGCCAAGAGAATCTGCAAAAGAAATAGTCTTTTTCTTTGGAACCCACATCTTCTTGGGTCCTTTCTTGTTAGATTTTCTCAAGTTCTGATTGAACTTGGGTTTAACATTGTAAGCAATAGGAGGAACAGCATGATAATTCTTAATGTGAGTTTCATGATATTTCCTAGGTTGTGTTACATGCTTTTTGGTGTGTGTTATGTGAAAACTTTGAGCATGTGAAGTGTGCCTAATATCATGGGAGTGGCCATACTTGAACTGATCATACAATGGCTTGTATGTGAATTTCATTTCATCAACAGGTTCAAGTTTGTATGGGGTTTCACCCTCAAAACCAATGCCGACTCTTTTGTTTCCAGACACAGCATATATCATAGAAGCTAGCTGACTTCTGCCAATACTTCTAGATAAGAACTTCCTGAAACTTAAATCATATTCTTTCAGAATATGGTTTAGACTAGGAATGGATTTTTCTGAATCAGAAGGAGATCCAACATTATTGGATAATTTTAAAAGTTTTTCTTTTAATTCAGAATTCTCCAACTCAAGCTTCTTTGTTTCAAATTCAAATAACTTTTTCAGCTTTTTGTATTTGAGACTGATCTGAGACTTGAGTTCCAGAAGTTCAGTTAGACCGGAAACTAACTCATCTCTAGTAAGTTCAGAAAATACCTCTTCAGAATCTGATTATGATGTAGATTCTGATCCGTCATCTTCTGTCGCCATCAGCGCACAGTTAGCCTGCTCATCTTCAGAGTCTGAATCATCTTCTGACTCATCCCAGGTTGCCATAAGACCTTTCTTCTTATGAAACTTCTTCTTGGGATTTTCCTTCTGAAGTTTTGGACATTCATTCTTGAAGTGTCCAGACTCATTGCATTCATAGCACATGACCTTCTTCTTGTCAAATCTTCTGTCATCAGAAGATTCTCCACGTTCAAATTTCTTTGAACTTCTGAAGCCTCTGAACTTCCTTTGCTTGGTCTTCCAGAGTTGATTTAGCCTTCTGGAGATCAAGGACAGTTCATCTTCTTCTTCAGATTCTGATTCTTCAGGATTTTCTTCTCTAGCCTGAAAAGCGTTAGTGCATTTCTTGATATTGGATTTTAATGCAATAGACTTACCTTTCTTTTGAGGCTCATTTGCGTCCAGCTCTATTTCATGACTCCTCAAGGCACTGATAAGCTCTTCCAGAGAAACTTCATTCAGATTCTTTGCAATCTTGAATGCAGTCACCATAGGACCCCATCTTCTGGGTAAGCTTCTGATGATCTTCTTTACGTGATCAGCCTTGGTGTATCCCTTGTCAAGAACTCTCAAACCAGCAGTAAGAGTTTGAAATCTTGAAAACATCTTTTCAATGTCTTCATCATCCTCCATCTTGAAGGCTTCATACTTCTGGATTAAAGCTAGAGCTTTAGTCTCCTTGACTTGAGCATTTCCTTCATGAGTCATTTTCAAAGACTCATATATGTCATAGGCCGTTTCCCTGTTAGATATCTTCTCATACTCAGCATGAGAGATAGCATTCAGCAAAACAGTTCTGCATTTATGATGATTCCTGAAAAGCTTCTTCTGATCATCATTCATTTCTTGCCTTGTCAGCTTTACGCCACTGGCATTTACTGGATGTTTGTAACCATCCATCAGAAGATCCCATAGATCACCATCTAGACCAAGAAAGTAACTTTCCAGTTTATCTTTCCAGTATTCAAAGTTTTCACCATCAAATACCGGCGGTCTAGTATAACCATTGTTACCGTTGTGTTGCTCAGCAGAGCCAGATGTAGATGCAGGTGTAGACTTTTCACTTTCATCAACCATCTTTTACTGAAGCGTTTTTCTCTTCCTGAATCTTTTCTAAACACGGTTAAGTGCTTGCACCTTAGAACCGGCGCTCTGATGCCAATTGAAGGATAGAAAAACACTTAGAAAGGGGGGGTTTGAATAAGTGTAGCTTTAAAAACTTGACAGATAAAAATAAATTGCACAGTTATTTTTATCCTGGTTCATTGTTAACTAAACTACTCCAGTCCACCCCCGCAGAGATGATTTACCTCAACTGAGGATTTAATCCACTAATCGCACGGATTACAATGGTTCTCCACTTAGTCAGCAACTAAGTCTTCCAGAGTCTTCTGATCACACACTGATCACTCCAGGAACAACTGCTTAGATACCCTCTAAGACTTTTCTAGAGTCTACTGATCCACACGATCACTCTAGTTACAACCTGCTTAGATAACCTCTAAGACTTCCTAGAGTATTCTGATCCACACGATCACTCTAGTTCCTTACAACTTAATGTAATCAATTCTAAGAGTATTACAATTGCTTCTTAAAAGCTATAATCACAAACTGTGATATTTCTCTTAATCGTTTAAGCTTAATCTCACTAATATATTACAACAGCAATGTAGTGAGCTTTGATGAAGATGAAGATTCTGAGCTTTGAGTAGAACAGAGTTTCAGCAAGTTAATATGAGTTGTTTTGGTGCAGAATCGTTAACCTTGCTTCTCATCAGAACTTCATATTTATAGGCGTTGGAGAAGATGACCGTTGAGTGCATTTAATGCTTTGCGTGTTCCGTACAGCATCGCATTTAATGTTATACGCTTTTGTCAACTACCTCGAGCCTTGTTCACGCTGTGTCTACTGACGTAGCCTTTAGTAGCTTTTAACGTTCCTTTTGTCAGTCAGCGTAGCTTGCCACTTGTACTTTCTTCTGATCTGATGTTTGTGAATACAACGTTTGAATATCATCAGAGTCAAACAGCTTGGTGCAAAGCATCTTCTGATCTTCTGACCTTGAAGTGCTTCTGAGCGTGATACCATCAGAACTTCAGTGCTTCTGTTCTCTTGTTCTTCTGATGCTTCCATAGACCCATGTTCTGATTCTGCTTCGACCATCTTCTGATGTCTTGCCAGACCATGTTCTGATGTTGCATGCTGAACCATTTGAGACAAAGCTTCTGAGCGCTGAATTATGCGTACTCTTTATATATTTCCTGAAAAGGAAATTGCATTGGATTAGAGTACCATATAATCTTAAGCAAAATTCATATTATTGTTATCATCAAAACTAAGATAATTGATCAGAACAAATCTTGTTCTAACACGTATAACAACGGTACGCAGCATGTGATTAATCCTCCTAGCTGCAGGTTTCTTGAATGCACAGAGTGATAAGCATCCGCAAGCAAGGTTGGAACTGGATTTCCAATTAAGAAGATCTTAATTGCGTTGATGTCGACGAAATCGTTAATGTTAGGGAACAAAAACAATCCGTAGATAAGCAAAGCCAAGACTTCCTCAAAAGCGCTCATATCTTGGATGCTGACGAAGTACCGAGCTTGATCAAACAGGAATTTGGAGGGCAATCCTTGAATTCCTCCTCTACTCACCATATGAGTTCTAATGTCGACTACGTTCAAAGGAGTAGTTGCAGCAATGATAATGTCGTCAGGATTCTTTTCCAAACCGGAGTACGGATCTTGCGCGTACACGGGTATTCCAATCAGACTAGAGTACTCCTCTAACGTAGGCATGAGCTGATAATCTGGAAAGGTGAAGCAGTGATACGTTGGATCGTAAAACTGTACCAAGGTGGGAAGGATCCCAACCACCATGTTGGTATTGAGCAAAGGCAGAAGTTTTCCATACTTCTCCTTGAAAGCCTGGGGGTTGACCACCAGTTTTCCGAGCTTTCCCAGTTCCTCGACCTGGGGAATCTTGAAGGTGTATTTCCTAGCTTTCTTTCTTCCGTAATCCATAATATAGATCCTTAAGTCCTTTCTCCGTTTCTCTCTTTCTATGAAGTTCAAAACGTTCGTTATTTAGTTTCCTTGAAAAACGACTCGAAAAAGACTCTTTTTGTTTTTAGTTGTTTATTAATGAATGATGCATGAATGCATGAATGCACACACAAGAGTTTTAAACAAACATGGCGTTGAAGGGTATAGTGGTCATGAAGTCCAAACGCAATCCCCGCCCCAATGGTAAACTAAGGTTAAGGATTTTTGTACCTGTAGAACGGGTTCTAGGGGTCTCAGAGTTTTTGCTCAACCTTAAAGATACGTTGATTGGTATCTATAAGAGAGTTTTATCCGAGTGTAGTATCTGCGTGACAATTACTTCCGTAATCACCGCTCTACGTCCTAAAAAAAAAGCTTTAAGTGGGGTTAATGTGTTTCTAGGTCCTCCTGGTACAAATCAGTCTCGGAATGCAGTGGCGCAGTTAATCACAACCAGCCAGGCAAATCCCAAGAGTAGACTTGGAAACCAAGATTAGAGGGCCTTCACCGGGAAGACATCCTCCATCCTATCTTATGTTGCACTCAAATCCGGGTATAGGATTTCTCACCACAAGGGGGAATCAAGCCCTTTCCCGATACAGAATAAACAAAATAAACAAATATAAATGCAGCAAACACATGATATGACACAGAGGTTAGGCAGGACCTCTCTTGTTTGAGGGGGAATTTGGCATCCCTAATTCCTCATTGGGGCTGGACCAGCAACAGGTCAACCATTGGTTTGGATGAAAAACCAAGGTTTTTAACACTTATATCCCCAGCAGAGTCGCCATTTTTCTGTGGTGTCGTTTTCTTTACCTCCCCGTTTCACTTGGGAGGACGGCACGCTAAACCCTTCACGCGAAATTTGGAAGGAGAATGCGCCCGTGGTGGGATGAATTTTGTTTCAGTTCTTCCTACGATATCACACGAACTTTCTTATTGGTCCTACGAGTAGGAAAGGGAAAAAAAGATCTCAACTAAACCCTAGGAGTTTGCTAAGTGTGGGGATTTCACCTAGACTAGAAATTCTGGAGTCCGGGGGGTCGGTTATACATAGGGAAGTGTTTAAACACCCTACATATCTGTAGTACTCTACAGGAACCTTCTCTGTGTCATTGTGATTGTGTTTGCTGCTAATGATTGGGAAAGTTTCTCCTTTGTGTTAGGAGAGAGAATTGAATTGATTAAAGAAAGACAGACAGATAGACAGACTGACTATTTTTGGTATTTTATTAGCTCGCTGAGATTCCTTGTGAACCTCATGCCTACATATCCCTAGTGGAAGTCAGAGCTTAATGTAGTTCGGGGAACTAACTAGGGAAATTACTTGTTTTTGGTGCCTTGCTTGAAGCTCAAGGTTGAAGCTTGGAATTAAATCTCTGTTTACAGTAAAGAGACATGAAATCATCTTTACAGAGAAGTATTTGTACTATTCTACCACAAACATTTAAAAGTGACAGAAAAGCTAAAAAAATGATGTTTCATTAAGAGGGGAGTCTACTTGGTTGATCAAGTATGACAGCCATCGTGCCTCTAAAATGAAAGAAAGATGCTCATCCAAATTAGGGAAAGTGTACAAGTCTGGGGATGTGCCAGAGCATGTCTTTCAGAGTCCTAAATGGGAGACTTTGAATGAAATTGAAATTGAAATGTTTGTTTGTTTGAATGTGGTAGAGTAGTAAAAATATCTCTCTATAGAGATAAGCTATGTCTATTTACTATATGAAAGATTTGACTTTAGCTGGCTTGAATGGGGCCCAAGCTTGAGGCTTTTTGATTGATTTTATTGACTTATTGAAATGATAACTCCACTGGGGAGTATTTAAACTAAGGATTTTTTGGTGTTCTGTACGAAGCCCAGAATTGAGGCTGACTCTACTTAGGGAGACTCTATTTGGGGAGATTATCTCCTAAGAGAATGAATCTTTGATTTTTTGAAAGACTGATTTTGGAGGCTAACCCTTTCCAGGGGTTTTGACTCAGCTGGAGAAATTGTCTGTTAAAAGACTGACTTTATCATGTTTTTTTTTGGAGGCTGACCCTTTCCAGGGGTCGTGACTCTTTTTGATTAATTGACTTTGGAGGCTAACCCTTTCCAGGGGTTTTTATTGAAATGATGGATTGATTTGGAGGCTAACCCTTTCCAGGGGTTTTTATTGAAATGATGGATTGATTTGGAGGCTAACCCTTTCCAGGGGTTTTTATTGAAATGATGGATTGATTTGGAGGCTAACCCTTTCCAGGGGTTTTGACTCTTTTGGTGAATGGCAGAAAGATTATCTAGTGGAGACTTCTTGTTTAAAGCCCAAGATGAAGGCTGACTCATGCTGAGGATAAGCAAATATGGATCCTAGACTCTGCTAAGGAAGATTGATGAAGATAAGGGTGACAGAGACTGTCCATGTCTCTCATTCCAAAAGGTGTACTCAATGCAAAATTGAGACAAACTTGGCTTGTTAAAAGTCTGGTTTAAATTGGAAGAAAACTCACTAGGGTAGGCTAAAAGGTGACTAAAGACCTGTTCCTATGTTTATAAGAAACCTGATGGGTCCTTGTATACAAGCTCAAGAGGAAGCTGGAAATGCTTTTAAGAAGCCTGTGGGTCCTTGTACAAAGCCCAAGAGGAGGCTAATCGAGGGTCCTTGTTATAGCACAAGAGAAAGCTATGTAGTTTTGAACTTATTTTGGCTCTAAGCAAATGGGTAAGAGGTTTCACCGGGAATAATTCCTCTTTGGGTGGATGTGTCCTATATTTTTGGATTCTAAGGTTTTTGCCAAGATGTTTCACCGGGAATAATTCATCTTGGGGGTTTGAACTACAGATCTCTAATTAGGAAAGAGCCTTCACCGGGAAGACATTCTCAATCCTAGGTCATATTCCTATAATATATATATATATATAGTTTAACTGTCCTAAGGTTTATACTCAAACGTAGTTCTAAACTAATATATATGCACAATTTATATTTGACAGTAATTTAAATAAAGACTGTAAATTGAAAGCTTGTAAAGCCTAACCTGGATGGAGTGGAGGCCTTTGAAGAAGTATGTACAAAGCTTTACCAGCAATTGATGGATAACAGTTGAATATATATATGATAAACAGTTAATGGTTTTTGAAAACAGAAGAAGTGAAGATGGACAAAGGTCACATAGGTATCTGAAGAGTTTCACCGGGAATAATGCCCTTCAAATACCAGAAGAATGTTTTGAAAACAGAAAGAAGATTTTGAAAATACAGTTTTGAAAACAAGCTAAGAAGAGAAGGTGTTTGGGACTTACACTCTATTAGAGGCCCAGTACTTTATAGTACTGGTGTAAAATTAGTTTTGAAAATGATTTGAAATAATATAAGGTTTTGTTGTTTGAAAACCTTAATTATTCGATTTATTCGGAGATTGAAAACAGTTTTGAAAATTGACAGAAAGTCAACTTAATTAAGGTAAAGAAAAAAGATCTATGCCTAATTAAGACCTAAATAATTAGGGTTTTATCATAAACTTTGTTCACAAAAATAATTAGGTTAAAACAAAATGAATATATGCATTTAAAGTATTTAAGAAAACACTTAAAACATACTATTTTAAACCTAATAAAAATATATGAAATAAATAATATTTTTATGATTTTTTGATTATTCATAAAATAGATATATTAAATAACAAGTGTGTGAAAAATGAAGTGAAAATGATTTAATTTGATAAGTTAATTAATTGTGTAAAGTTGTGAAGAAATCAAATGGGAAAAGTGATAAAAAATAAGGTTTTGTCACCTAGAGGGATTGAACTCACGACCTCCAAGTCACACACCCAAAACCAAACCACTGGGCCAGCGCGCACATGGTGATAGTAAACTGACTCCTTTGCAACTCATATGTTATTCAAGTGTATAGAAGCAAAAAGAAAATAAAATCAAAAGGTCTGGGGCGAGGGGTATTCGAACCCCAGACCTTGGGCACGCGCAACACACAAACACTCTTTACCACTGGGCTATCACGTTTTAGTCGTTTATGAAACAGGTATCATTCAAAATAAAATAAACTCAACCCTGAATTTGAAATTTGCGCGCCACCACCATTGTCATCTTCAACCTCAAGTTCTCAGATTTTGAATTTATGAACTTGCTCGTTTCTCAACCATTTGCAAAGATGTAAAGATGAAACTTATTCTAAATTCACTCACGATTCTAAATATGTAACTAACATAAATTTATATCAACTATATCTAACTAATTTACCATAAATCGTGAAGAACCCTAAATTTTGAAAATCAAATTAAATGACTATACTGAAAGATAAATGAATGATGATAGAGGGTTTTCAATCCTCTGATGATGCTTAACAAGATAGAATCGAGCTTTATCACAAAGAGTGCTTAAATTAAAGAGGTAGAGTTCAGAAACTTACCTCTGAAAATGGAGGTTGTGAGGATGATAGAGAGCACCTGGGCTTGTATGAATGATCCCAAAAGCTTCCTTGTGGTTCAGTGATGCTAACTGAATGCTTGTTGTAACCTCAATCCTCCTGAATTGTTCTATGGACCTCCCTCGATTTGAGCTTCAAGTGAACATGGAGGGTGATGATTCTTGAGTTACAGATGAGCTGCAGCCATCTGAACAGCTTCACTACCTCCTATGGAACATGCCTGGATGCTTAGCTTGATTGGAAACCTTCTGAATTGCACTATGGACCTCCAACTGCAACTGCTCCAAAGTGAGAGCAACAATGGTGTTCCTCCACTTACAGAAGTGATCCAGGTGTTTGGATCACCTCAAATGACCTCCCTTGAGATGTTAGAATGCTTACTTTCCAAAGATGAGCTCTGGTTTGAAGAAAACGATTCTTCTTGCCAAAGAACTTTGAAAAACAATAAGCATGAGAAGAGAAAGAGAAAGCAAGGAATTGAGTTGCTTTGGTGTGTTTTTCTACTGAAGTATGCTCCCCTATTTATAGGTAAATGGTTCAGTACTGATTGAGAGAGTGAGCTTGCTTAATGAGAGAGTTTTGGTTTCTTAGCCAAGAAGAAAATTTGAAAAGATCCTAAATGCAATGATGCATTTTCGGGCTAGCTTCCCCAACCATTGATCTTGTATGATCCAAGGGAACATTTCTGATTCAGAGGAGAGTTCTAATTGGCTTAGAACAAGATTCCTTGATGATTCATCATTTGCCATAAATTCAAAAATGCAATCATTACATAATCACATGCCTTTGTTTTTGGGAATCTTCTCTAATCCTTATGCAATGATGAATTTGGATGTGTGGTATGGTTTCAGATGTATTAGAGGTCGTGTAGCATCACTTAGTGAAGCAAAATGCACAAAATTGCAAAGTTTCAAATTGTACATGACCTATAATTTCACTTCATGAGGCCAACTTTGAACAAGCATAACTCTTAGCTCAAAATGAATTTGGAGAAGGTTGAACACAATTTGGAAAGCCCTAAACATCTACTTCAAATCATTAGTTTGGAGTTTCTTCAGAATCCTTTGGCAAATTTGTGAAAAATGAGGCCAAAGTTGGAAGAAAACTAGGTTAAAACACTTAGAAAAATTTCTAAGTGTTTATGACCTAAAACTCCAAAATTTCCAAAACTCTTAAATGATTGATCTTTTGAAAAAAGTTCCTTTGTAAGATGTTGTTTTATTTTGCAAGATCTACAACTTTCATGTTGGAAGTTTTTTGAGTTGTGTAGGTGAAATTTTGAGTTCTCACCATGCCTTAAAAAACCCTAATTCCCGACTTTTTGCTCCTTGATGAATTTCTTTGAATTTCTTTGGTCAAATGACTTTAATATCCATATATTGATGATATTGATCCTTGAAAGTCATGGTTTGACCAAAAATCTCAAAAGTCAATGGTGATCCCATACAGTTGACTTTTTCCAAATAAGGTGAGATTTTGGACTTTTGTGTAGAAACAAGATCTTCTCCTTAAATGAATGATGTAAAGGGATTATATTGAGGTAATAGAGACTCTTGGATCATGTCTTGAGTTTTAGATCCATGCCCTGATTAAAAGTCAACTATCTTGGGGAATTAGGTCAAAAACCCTAATTGTCGACCAGAGGACAATGATGACTGTAGACTTTGAATTGAGGTGTAATGTCCAGTGGATCTTGTCATATGAGTTATTTGAAGATGATTGATGTCTTTGAATGGTCCCCTAGGGCTTTTTAGGGTTTCCCAAAAGTGTTCCCTGATTTTAGTCCTTGATAAGGCTCCAAACCCTGGTCTGTTGATCTGAGTAATTCTGTACTTAGATGACTGGGTGTCTAATCAATCATAGGTGAAATAATGAAGCTCTTGAGTCTCATGATTGTGTTAGAGACTAATCCTCCTATTGATTGATCCTTTGCCTGAGTTTTCTTGTCTTTGAACACCCTCGATTGAATGTCAGACTGCTCTGGGTACTTACTTTGACTTGATGAAAATCCTGAAGATATGTCATCTCAGGGGGGTCAAAAATTAGGGTATGACAAATACACACAGTAGACATTTACATATTTGCACATCAAAATGACAAAACTTTTGTTCATATGTAAATTAAGATTACAGCAACCAAGAAAAACTATTGTTGTTGTAGAGATTCATAACATGATAAGAATAAACTAGCCCAGTGTGATTGAATGTCATCAATTTCTTCTTTCGACTATGGTGTTTGGTTGCTAAGCTCCTATAATTAGAACAAAATTTAAGGTATGATAAGCTAAAAACAACAACTTTAACTTACAAGTATACATATGTGTGTATATATGAATTAAGCTAATACCTTATTCTTCATCCATTCATTTGTAATGCATCCGGAGACAATATTGAGCATATATCTCATAACATAATATCCATAAGAATACTTGTCGGGTTGTTTTTGCCACTACAAATAATTTTGATTTACTTATGTCACACTAATAAATACAAATAATATAATGTCACAATATTATACTTACTTTTAGTTTAACATAGTGTGACTTTTGACCAATAAGATTCTTTTTATACACATTAAATTCCTCCACTGTGTAATACCCCAATTTTTGACCTAAGATACCACCTCATATCATTTACATATGCATCATTTGCATCTCTAACAAAAGGCATAGCTTGTGTTTGCTACTTGTGCTCAGCAGGGTTTAATCAAGAAATCACTCATCAGTACAAGCAACAACCAATTAGGGTTTCGTTCTCCCTTCATCTCAAATGAACCATATTCATCAACAATCAACATTTGGTCCTCAAAGATTCATTTCAACAAGCTCAAAGGCTTTGAATCAACCAGATTAGGGTTTTGACTGAAGACAACATACTCCTGACTTTTGCTCAGAATTTGACCTAATGGCTTGGGACATGATCTCAAGACCCCAAGTACATCATTTTGACCTAATCTATTGGCTCAAGACATCTCCTACACATGGATTGATCAACAGTGAAATTTCAAATCATCAGACTAGGGTTTTGAACTATTAGGAACTAAAATTAGGGATCCCATTTGGGAAACTCTAAAAAGCTCCAGGGGATCAATCAAAGGTTTCAATCATCTTCAAATAATCCCTATGACAATATTCAATGGAAATTGTATCTCAATTCAAGATTCACAGTCATCAATTTCATCAGGTCGACAATTAGGGTTTTTGACCTAATTCACCCGAACAACTGACTTTTTAATCAGAACATGGTGCCATAACTTAAACCATGGCTCAAGGTCCTCCAATAGCTCAATGTGATCCATTCATACCATTCATTTGGTGGGGATATCTTGGTTAATTTGAAATCTCCAGAAACGCGATTCGTCTGAAAAAGTCAACTGTACAAGATCACCATTGACTTTTTGGAAATTTTGGTCAACCATGACTTTTGAAGTTTTAAATCATCAATATATGATATATAAAGTCATTTGATCAAGGAAAATCAAGAAAATTAATCAAGAATCAAAAAGTCAAAAGTTTGACTTTCCATACTTAGAAAAATTTCAAGAATCAAAATTTTTTCCAAACATTGGAAGGGAATATCTCAAAATTTCACCTACAAACTGAAAAAAACTTCCAACATGAAAGTTGTATATTTTGATCCAATGAACAACCATGTCACATATAATTTTTTTTCCATAAGATCAACCATTTAAGAGATATGGAGCTTCAAAGTTGGTATCTTTTGAAAAATTCACTTAAAACCTCATTTTCTTCAAAGTCCATGGATCTTTTTCACCCATTTCCTTAAAGGTCTTGAAGAAACTTTCAACTAGGGTTTTGAAGTACATAACATGAGCTTTCCAAAATGTCCAAGAGCATGAAAAAATATGAAGTATAGCTATGGTTTTGAATTTTGCCATTAGTGATCATTTCACTTGAAATTACAAGCCATTTTTTCCAAAGTTATGAACTATTCTACCAAATGATGCAAGCAATGATACACATATGCAATAATTGGAAGATATTTCTGGTTTGTGATCAGATTGGAAAGAGATAAGAAACTTGAAAGATTTTAACCATGAAGTCATTTTAACCATATGCATTTAATGAAAAAGATTCCATTCTATCTCTTAATGCCAAATCACCAAAGAAATATCAACTTGCAAAGCTTGGAGTTCAGAATCCTTGGCCTATAAATAGAGGTTCAAATCACTTTCAAAATCACACCAAAACCTTACAAAGCATAGGTTTTCTCTTTCTTTCTTGAATTGCAAGTTTCTTAAGTTTCAAAGAGGTAGAATTTCCAACCTCCAAACCCTTGAGGTTCTGGCCAAAGTAATGGTTCTAACATCTCATAAACATCATATGGGATGTGTTTGATCCATTCACCCACCCCAAAACACCCTAAAACTCAAAATCACTACCTCACTTCCATATGAACATAAAATGAGCCTTATCATGTCAAAATTCATTCAAGCTCAATTTTGTCCAAGCTAACACTTCCAAAACCTCATATATATCACATATGAACTATCCAAACACTCACATATGATCTGTAACCTCAGAATCTTCAAATTCGATCCTCACTCCAAGAAACTGCAGATCGGCTTCTATGGCTTTGCTCAGATGAATTCAATCCATTCCAAGCATCCAGACACCTTCCATAAGGTCCATTGAAGCTATCGAGATCATCAAACAGCATCTGTAACACCCCTATTGAAGAATTCAATTCTCAGTTTTGCCATTTTTAAAGGTAAGTGTTATAAACTTCAAACTCTATCATACATGCATCATAAATGAAAAACTGGTTTACCATCTTGTTTCTGCACATATGAGGATCATTAACCCTCAATCAATTGCATCATAACTTGCACATACATCATTTCACGATCAAATTCAGTTTTAGGGTTCTTCATGTTCATGCGAAAATTGATCACCTTAGAGCAAAAATAAATGAATTATGAGGGTACCATCATGATCCTTGTGAAAAACCGAGTGAGATAGACCCTTTACTTGATCAAAATAATCCAGTTTCAAAGATTTTCAAAAATCAGTTAGGGTTGTGTTCTTGGCGCCAGATTTGGTTTGGGAAATTCAAATTCTTGATTTAAAATATAATTAATTCAACGCGTGTATATTACAAGCCACAAGCGTGGCTCAGTTGGCTTTTGTTTTGAGTAGTGACCTCAAGGTCACGAGTTCAAGTCCCTTAGGGACCAAAACCTCTTTTTTTACCACTTGTTTTCTTTGGTTTTTTTACACAACTTCTTCAATTATTTTAACCAATCAAAACTCATCATTTTTACTTCATTTTTTGTACACTCTTTATTTAATATATATATATATATATTTTATGAATATAAAAAAAATCACAAAAATATATATTATTTGGTATATTTTTATTAGGTTTAAATGACTTGTTTTTAAGTGTTTTTAATACTTTAAATATTATTTTTCATTTGATTTTTTAACCTAATCACTTGTAAATATTTTTTGTGATCAAATCCTAATCATTTAGGTCTTAGTTAAACATAAGATTTGTCTTTGTTTAAATTAAGTTAATTTCTTTCAAGAAAATTCAAACTGTTTTAAAACAAACGATCACGGTTTTTCAAAACAAATAAACCTTTTCTTTTTGGTTTTCTTTTCAAAAACTCTTGATTAAATCTTTTTGATTGATCAAGTCATTTTCAAAGTTCATTGGGCCTCTTGAATATTAGAGAGTATAAGTCCCATTCCTTTTCTTTGTACAGTTTTTCTTTAAACAGAAAAAACTTCTTTCAAAACAAAACTTTCAAACTGTTTTCAAACGACAAAACCTCGCATCTTTTTAACAAAAATAATCAACCATGTTTTGTAAAATAAAACATGGGCCTCCACATAGGTATAAGTCCCATTCCCTTACATGAAATTAGGTATTTCATTGTACATACACCCTTTTTGTACATACCTCGATCAGTTTGATTTTTAACCTCGAATAACAAATAAAAAATGAAGGTTTTATTTAAATCTTCCCAAAAATACCATGGGCCTCCATGTAGGTATAAGTCCCAACCTCCCTTGTAAATACTTGTTTACATAGCTTTTGAATAAACTCAATAGGGCCTCTCCCCGAGTATAAGTCCCGAGCCCCGTGTATATAAACGGATCATCCTTACAGGTATATTTCCTTCATAAACTCCATTGTATACACACACCTTGTCATATATAATTGTTCATACTTGCTCATATTTGTTCATGTACTTGTTAATATTTGTTCGTACTTGTTCATATTTGTGATCGTGTTATATATACTTGTTCAACTTAGTACAACACTAGGTTCCCCATAACCTCCTATTGGGCTTCGTGCAAAGAATCTCCCTAGTTCAGGTTAGGACATAGAGTATGGTTTCCCAGTGAAACCGCTCTAAGAGCTCAAACCAACTATACCATGCCTCCTCTTGGGCTTTGTACAAACGACTTGTCCCTCTTATAGCCTCCTCTTGGGCTTACAATGCGAGGACCCTCGATTGTACCTCCCATAGCCTCCTCTTGGGCTTACAATGCAAGGACCCTCGGATAGCCTCCTCTTGGGCTTCGTACAAGGACCCACAGGCTTCTTATAAGCATCCCCATAATCCAAAACAAATACCCTAGGAGATTAGACATTTATCATCTCTATGATAGGAGTATCTCATCTATATCATCACAATCAATCAATCAAATTTCTTTTTGCCACAAGGCTGGCTAATCAATCAAACCTTTTGCCACAAGGCTGGCTGATTAATCAAAGTTTTTGCCACAAGGCTGGCTTCGTCGAAACTTTTTCCACAAGGATGGCTGATTAATCAAAACTTTTTGTCACAAGGCTGACTTATCAAAAGTTTTTGCCACAAGGCTGGCTAATCAAATTTGTTTTTTGCCACAAGACTGGATAAACAAAAACATCTTTATCATTCTAAGCACCATAAGTGGCACAGCCCAAGTCTTATAATGAAAAGATTTCAAACAAAAATCAAACAGATGTATGTGATGATATAAATTAGATACATCGAGCATTAAGATGACATTTGTCTCTTATCTTTTGCTTCCACTAGCATAAGTGGGAACTACGATTGCTCTGACTTTCTCAACATCCCTTTGAGAATACGTAGGCACCAAGGTCGTATCCTTGGCGAGAAAAACTTCTATCTCCCTCAAACCACTCAAACCTTAGCACCCGTAGACCCCGAGCTACAGATGCTCTGATTCCCTCTAAGGGATATGTATGCAGAGGACCGCGATGATCTTTGTGAGCATAATCAAACAAACACCTTAGGTCCCACCTATCTCACAAGAACCTCCACCATAACATAGAATGAAATAAACATAACAAAGAAGCCTATAGAGTACTATAGATACGTTGGGTGCTAATACCTTCCCTTCGTATAACCAACCCTCTTACCCGGAATCTCTCCCCCACTTTTGCATTGCTTTTAATCTTTATTATTTGCTTTGCATATCTTTTAAGGTTATTGCAACTTTTTCCCTTTTCCTGTTTTGGAAACAATAAAAAGTTTGGTCGTGACAAAAACAAAACAAAAATCATTTTTCTTGAGCACTCGAGCCTAGAGAAGGCATCAGGTGTCTCATCCTCGATCGATTTTTTCACGCGACAGAAAAATGGCGACTTCACTGGTGACGATCTTTTTATTGTTTCCAAAGAAAGGGTTAATTCTAATTGTTATGTTTGTTATTCTTGTTACATGTGTGGTTATGTTACTTGTGTGGTTCTGTTACAAGTGATACATTATGGACAAATCCTAACCCGGATTAAGTACACATAAGAATTAGGTGGAGGGTATAGTCATGTATGGCATACAAGGAGTTCGGTCCTTAAAAAGCTGGCATGAGAATCCTTCCGCTCAGTGGAGGTTCCTTGTTGGTAGTATATGTTTAGCAAGTTCAATTGCGAAGACATTATTGCTTTCATTGAACTGTAGAAGCTGAGTTGGCTGTAGAACCCATAACCCATCCTGGCCTTATTAGGTTGTGGCGCAGAAACTATTCAGGTGAAGACTTGGATTAGTTGTCATGCGGAGAGCCACACTCAGACGAGTTTTTCTTGAGAATATTGCTAGCTCACAAGTTCAGTTGTGCAAGCCGGTAATATCCGATAGAAAAATGTAGACTCTGACGTATCTGTAGAACATGTTGTGCAGGTGATTAAACCCTAGTACTATCCCATGTTTGGTTCTATGACCTCATGCTCGTGATGCTGAACCTTTGAACCTGTGTGTACCATGTTTGTATTACCATGTTTGTAGAACTATGTTTGCACTACCATGTTTGCATTATCATGTTTGCCTTACCATGTTTGTATATGTGGCATTCATGCATCCATGCATTCATACATTCATTGAAAATCCATCTTTTCAAAAAAGGAAAAAAAACATTATTTTTTCCAAAATTTAGAGAATTTTCTTTGCAAACATTATAGGATTAAGTTATGGAGTGGGTAAAAAGGCATACCAAGAAGTACGGTTTCAAAGCGCCTAATGTGGAAAGACTGAAAGAGTTAGCATCTTTTGTACAAGATCCTTCTGATTTTAGAAAAAGCCATGGAAAGCTTTTTCCTATCTTGAACACTCATGTTGATGAAGGACTTCTCAAAACTCTGGTTCAGTTCTATGATCCCGTCTACCGATGTTTCACCTTTCCAGACTACCACTTGGTACCAACCTTAGAAGAATATGCCAATCTTTTGGGTATTCCTGTGTCTGACAAAATACCTTTCAATGGTTTGGAAGCCATTCCTAAGTCACAAGTCATTGCAGCAGGTATCCACTTGAAGAAATTTGAAGTAGAGAGCAATTAGACTACCAAAGGAAATCTCACGGGTTTAACTTCGCAGTTTCTAATAAAGAAAGCCTTTGATTTCATTGAAACTGGTAGCACGATAGCTTTTGAAGCTGTATTAACCTTGCTCATCTATGGGTTGGTTCTGTTTCCCAACATCAACGACTTTGTTGATATCAACGCCATAAAGATCTTCCTGATTGGGAATCTTGTTCCGACTTTGCTTGGTGACATGTATTTCTCTATTCATCATAGGAATCGCCAAGGCGGCGGGATCATTGTATGTTGTGCACCTCTTTTGTTCAAATGGATTATTTCACACTTACCTAAGTCTCCTATTTTCACAGAAAACCGAGAAGGTTTGCGTTGGCCTTGAAGACTTATGTCCCTTATTAATAATGATATCCATTGGTATACTCTGGCTCGCTGCGGTACAGAAACCATTGATAGTTGTGGAGAGTTCGCCAACGTACCCCTCATTGGTACACAAGGAGGAATTAACTACAATCCGGTCCTAGCCCGACGACAACTCGGGTATGCAAATTCAGCTAAACCCATTGGTCTCGCAGTGGAAAGCTACTTCTACCAAGAAGGGGAGGATCCTCAAGGGTTGAAAACAAGAATGTTAAGAGCTTGGTACGACGTCCGAAGAAAAGAAAAAGGTGGGATAAGGAACTGCATTGCTACGAACACCTATACCTGTAGGGTGAAGAAAAGAGCAGGGGAGTTTCAAATGCCTTATGATTATGAAAAACCCATGTCCCCCGTGGTATCCCAACTACCCAACATTCCCATTGACACTGCGGAAGAATACCAAGAGACTCTAGCCAAGATGAGGTTAGAAAAAGACGCTTGGGAAGAAAAGTTTCGTAAAACTGATGTGGAAAACAGAAAGTTGAAGAAACGAGTGAAAGATCACGAAGAAACTCTCTACTATCAAGATGGATGGCTCATGAGTAAAGATGAGAAGATCCATCAGAAAGATGCCGCAATCAGGAGGTACATCAAAGAAAGAAAGAAAAATCTTGAAGGTTCAACAAGCAACGCTCCGATGCCTGACGATTGGAAGAATGTTGTTGACAAACTGAGGACCGAAAAGGCCGAGTTGAAAGCTTACTATGGGAAAGAAATCATGAAGCTCAAGCTGTACAACGCATTCGGTTCTTCATCCGATGAGGATGTTTAGGATTTGTTTAGCTTTTTATTTATCATTTGCTTCTGTAAGGAGCTACGCTCCAATGTTGTAACATTTCCCATTATTTCAATAAAAAATAGCTTGTGTTCAAATGTTTGCAAGGAAATAATCTTTAAAATGTTTGGAAAAATCATAAACTTTTTTTGGATACATCATTCTGCATATCGAGTCTGTTGTATAGAGTCTCATCTTTTGGATCTTTCTCCAATAGATCGTCAAGCTGTCGCGTCTCAAAGTTTCTCGACCGCGCTCGCAATCAGATCACAGATATAATACTCGTTCGAGCAAAAGAAGAGTGACGGAAAACTTGGGCCAAGAGAATATTGAGCTTCGTGGTACAGTGACCACCCTTCAAGAAAAGTTAGAAAGTCTCATTACTCTGGTTGATTCCTTAATGGCCGCACAGAATAAGCAGCCACCACCCAACAGTCAAGCAACAGTGATATCCGAGATCACTACTCCAGTTTCTACAGTTGCATTCAGCATTCCATCTTTCTCCATGCCAGAAGGTTGGGGCACGCCTTTCAGCTTTGGTGCAGGTTTCCGCCATAATTTCTCTGGGGTTCAAACAACCACAACTGAAGCGCCTGCTACACAAGGTTCAGTGTTCACTCCACATCAGGGGGTAACTTTTTCTCAAATCACTATGGCACTCTCTCAACCCACTATGACAGTTCCGACCCCTACGGTTCACACAGTTCCTTATGGTGGCAATGAGATTTATCATGATCAAGATGATAGCACAAATCAGCGTAACCTTGTGGAAGATCTCCAAGAACAGTTCAACAAGATTCAATTGGAAGTCAAGGCTATTCGTGGGAAAGATTTGTTTGGAAAGAATGCCCAGGAACTATGTTTGGTTCCCAGTGTACAAATACCAGCTAAATTCAAGGTCCCAGACTTTGAGAAGTACAAAGGTAGTTCTTGTCCACAAAGCCATCTTGTAATGTATGCTAGAAAGATGTCTACTTATGCAGATAATCATCAGTTGCTCATCCATTACTTTCAAGACAGTTTGACTGGTGCCGCACTGAAGTGGTACACAGGTTTGGATAGCACCAATATTCGGACTTTCAACGACCTAGGTGAGGCCTTTGTCCGACAATACAAATACAACTCAGATATGGCTCCAGACAGAGATCAGCTCTGATCCATGGCTCAGAAAGATCATGAAGCTTTCAAAGAATATGCCCAACGATGGAGAGAAACTGCTGCTCAGATTAGTCCACCGTTAAAAGAGAAAGAGATGAAAAAGATCTTCTTGAATACTCTGGGCCCGTTTTATTATGAACGCATGATTGCTAGTGCTCCAAGTGATTTCACCGAAATGGTAAACATGGGGATGCGTCTAGAAGAAAGAGTCCGAACCGGACGTCTAACTAAAGAAGGTGGATCTTCAAGCGGAACCAAAAAGTTCGGAAGTGGTTTCCAAAAGAAGAAAGAACAAAGTGTTGACATGGTATCCCAAGGAAATCCAAGAGGAAACGTCAATCGTCAACAACAGATTGCTGCTATTACGCCAGTCGTTAATACAGCACCTAATCCGGGATTTACCCCGCAGTTTCAACAACAACAGCCTCGACAATAGGCTCAACAGTTCAACAATAATCAGAATCGTGTGCAAAGAGCTCCACAGTTCGATCCGATTCCGATGACCTACACAGAATTGTACCCTGCCTTGATTGAAAGAGGTCTTGTTCAAACCAAAGCACCACCACCATTACCTAAGAAACTCCCATGGTGGTACAAAGCTGAGGTCTCATGCCCTTATCATCAAGGAGCACCTGGCCATGATCTTGAGCATTGCATAGATTTAAAATGTGAAGTTCAGAGGTTGGTTAGATCTAATCTCCTCTCTTTCAGAAATTTGAATCCAAATGTGCAAGAAAATCCGTTGCCCAATCATGGAGGGCAGGTTGTAAACATGGTGTATGGATGTCCTGGTCCCTACCGAATCTATACTATCAATTTCTCAAGAGCATATTTGGTACAAATGTAAGCCACTCTCTATCAAGGGCAGAATTTTCGCCAGCATCACTACGGTTCCTATAGCATATGTTGCGTAGATCCTCACGGATGTTCGATTGTGAGAAGAGATCTTCAAGTTTTGCTAGATGATGGTACTATTCAGATCTACAGAAATAGGAATGAAGATGAATTTAACATGATAGGATGTTATCCGCATGAGCTTTTAGTCTCAGATATCAACTCGGAAATGCCTAAAGTTAACGTCATCGTTCCTCATTTCAACATGCCCGAGCGCATAGAAGTTACCTACAACAAGCCAAAGGTTCCTATTGCTCCTTTGATCATTTGTCTACCTGGACCTGTTCCTTATGACTCTGACAAGGCAGTTCCCTACAACTACAATGCAACAATGATAAAGAATGGACAAGAAGTTCCTTTACCTACTATTTCATCTGTCGTAAACATCGCTGATGTGAGTCGCGTAACAAGAAGTGGACGTGTGTATACTCCACTACCTCCAAAGCAGCCTGTTGCTCTTGCAACCGGACAAAATCCTATCAATACACCAGTGGGGAATCCTGAGGAAACTCCTGTCAGTAATACAAACACTGATGTTGGCTAATCCAGTGGAACCAATGTCAATCCTGACTTTTATGAAATTTTAAAGCTTATCAAAAGAAGTGAATACAAGATTGTGGATCAGCTTATGCAGACTCCTTCAAAGATCTCAATACTTTCATTGCTTTTAAACTCTGAAGCCCACAGGGAAGCCCTGGTGAGAGTCTTGGATCAAGCTTTTGTAGATCATGATGTGACTGTTGACCACTTTGATGGGATAATAGCTAACATAACAGCTCGCAACAATTTAAGCTTCTGTGATGAAGAACTCCCCGAGGAGGGCAGAAATCACAACCTTGCTCTACACATTTCTATGAACTGTCAGTCAGATTCTTTGTCTAATGTGTTGGTAGACACCGGATCTTCCTTGAATGTGATGCCGAAGACGACTCTTGCTCGTTTGTCTTACCAAGGAATGCCTATGAAGTGCAGTGGTGTAGTAGTCAAAGCATTTGATGGATCACGAAAATCTGTTATTGGCGAAGTCAACCTTCTCATGACAATTGGTCCACATACATTTCAAATCACCTTCCAGGTCATGGACATTCAAGCTGCTTATAGCTGTTTGTTGGGACGACCATGGATTCATGAAGCAGGGGCAGTAACTTCTACGCTCCATCAAAAGTTAAAATTTGTAACAAATGGAAAATTGGTAATAATAAGTGGAGAACAAGCCTTAATGGTGAGCCATTTATCCACTTTCTCTTTCATTAGTGCTGATAATGTGGAAGGAACGCAATTCCAAGGTCTCTCTTTAGAAGACGAATCTTCCAAAAAGAAAGCATCAATCTCTTCTTACAAAGAGGCAGTAAAAGTAGTGAAAGATGGAACTACCACTGGCTGGGGGCAAGTTGTGATCCCTACCAAGAATGAAACCAGAGCAGGGCTCGGATGTTCACCAATGTTCTCAAACTTTACCAAGAAGGATGAAACCCTTCGTCCGATCAAAGAAACATTCATTAGTGGAGGATTCCTTAACCCAATTCCTCAAGAGGTTAATGTCCTTATCGAAGAATGCATCGAAGAAGGTCTACCTGATACTGAAGAAGAATGGAAATGTTATCTCAATGACTCGGGATATATATCTCAGGAAGAACCATATGCACCGTTCTATCCTCCTTCAGAAAAATCCAAAGGCAAAGAAACTGAGCCTGTTCCTGCAGAGATCTGGGACACCTTGGGACAACCAAGTGGCAAATATGATTATATGGTGAAATATACTGCACCTGAAAGTTCAAAGATTGCGATTGAAGATATCCAACCAACTGGATGGGGAGATTCCTTTGAATATAATAGTCAACCAGAGGAGGTTTATCAGCCCTCTCAATTTTCTCAGCAGCCTGAAATTACTGAAGATTTCGGCTTCAATGCATCTACCAAGATTTATAATCCTGAAGATGGTTATTATCACATAAATGTCATTTTTGAAGATGAAGGGGAAGATGGCCCCGCAGTTGACTCGGAAAGTATCTCTGACAATGAGTCTCTTCATCCTGAAGATTGGGAATTACATCCTGAAAATTCTGAAGATTGTGACTCATCATATGCTCTTCAAGAAGTAGAAGAAGACCGTTTCAACTCTACAGAGAATAAGGTTGACAAACCAGGACCTTTAAATCTTGCTCGACCAGCGATCAATGTCAATACTGAAGATAATTCTGAGGAGAATTTTCCTGAATACATAATACACAGAGGAGTTCGTTGCTACTGGAAAGCTGTCGACGTTCCGAATGTTGTTCGCCGCTCAAAGTAATCACCTCGCTGTTATTTTGACCTCCTGCCTGGCCCAAAACAGAGAGATGTTTTATAGGGCTTTGCTTTTAAATGTTTTGTTTTGCCCAAATAAGTTTGTGTATAGGGCTTTGTTTTAAAAGTTTCCCTCTTTGTCCTGCCCAAGATAAATGAGTTTGTGTTTAGGGCTTTGTTTCAAAAATGAATCATAAATAAAGTGTCATTTTGAATTCCCTACATTATATGTTTTATTTTTTTCTTTTTTCTGGAATTGGTAATCCTAAAAAACCCAAAAAAAAAAACTTTTTCAATAATCTGCATACACTATTGCATTTACAGTTTTTTCTGAAATAAGCATAAATCATATGTGCAGATTAACTATTAATAAACCCATTGAATGCAATAACCCTATGCCCTCTCCCAACTTTGAGTTTCCTGTGTTCGAAGCCGAAGAAGAGGAAGAAGAGGATATCCCGGACGAGATCTCTCGATTACTTAAGCACGAGGAAAGAGCCATTCTGCCTCACAAAGAGCCTTTAGAAAAGATCAACTTGGGTTCTGAAGAAGACAAAAAAGAAGTGACCATTGGATCGCTGCTTGATGCTAATATCAAGAGTAAGTTGATAAATCTTCTCAAAGAATATGTTGACGTATTTGCTTGGTCCTACCAAGACATGCCTGGGTTGGATACCAATATTGTTCAGCATTACTTGCCATTGAAGCCAGAATGTCCGCCGGTTAAGCAGAAATTGCGAAGGACTCACCCTGATATGGCTAACAAGATCAAAGTGGAAGTTCAAAAACAGCTCGACGCAGGTTTTCTTGTCACCTCCGAATATCCTCAATGGTTGGCCAACATAGTGCCAGTTCCAAAGAAAGATGGCAAAGTCAGAATGTGTATTGACTACCGTGACTTGAACAAGGCCAGTCCAAAAGATGACTTTCCATTACCGCATATCGACATGCTGGTCGATAACACCGCTAAGTTCAACGTCTTTTCCTTCATGGACGGGTTCTCCGGTTATAATCAGATCAATATGGCTCCTGAAGACATGGAGAAGACATCTTTCATCACCCCATGGGGTACATTTTGCTACAAAGTGATGTCGTTTGGATTAAAGAATGCAGGCGCAACTTACCAAAGAGCGATGACTACTCTCTTTCATGACATGATGCATAAAGAAATTGAAGTTTATGTGGACGACATGATAGCCAAGTCCAGCACAGAAGAAGAACATATCGAATACCTTTTGAAGTTGTTTCAATGACTAAGGAAATATCAACTTCGCTTGAATCCTAACAAATGTACTTTTGGGGTTAGATCTGGAAAACTCTTGGGTTTCATTGTCAGCCAAAGAGGTATTGAAGTAGATCCCGACAAAGTCAGAGCTATTCAAGAGATGCCTGCACCAAAAACTGAAAAGCAAGTAAGAGGATTTCTCGGAAGATTGAACTACATCTCCAGATTTATCTCTCAAATGACTGCTACTTGTGGGCCAATTTTCAAGCTTCTCCGCAAAGATCAAGGGGTTGTATGGACTGAAGATTGCCAAAATGCGTTCGACAGTATCGAAGAGTACCTGTTAGAACCACCAATATTGATTCCTCCAGTTGAAGGAAGACCACTAATCATGTACCTTACCGTGTTGGAAGAATCTATGGGTTGTATGCTTGGACAGCAAGATGAAACCGGTAAGAAGTAGCATGCCATCTATTACTTGAGTAAGAAATTCACAGATTGTGAGTCTCGTTACTCCATGCTCGAAAAAACATGTTGTGCTTTGGCTTGGGCTTCAAAACGTCTCCGCCAATACATGATCAACAATACTACTTGGTTAATCTCCAAGATGGATCCAATCAAGTACGTCTTTGAAAAGCCTTCCTTAATAGGAAGGATTGCCCGGTGGCAAATTCTGCTATCCGAGTATGACATTGAATATCGTGCTCAAAAAGCGATCAAAGGAAGCATTCTCGCTGATCACTTGGCGCATCAGCCAATTAATGAATATCAATCTCTCAAGTTTGACTTTCCTGACGAAGATGTCATGTACTTGAAGATGAAAGATTATGACGAACCATTACCTGAAGAAGGTCCTGATCCTGGATCAAGATGGGGCCTAATTTTCGATGGAGCGGTTAACGCTTTTGGCAATGGAATTGGGGCAGTCATCATCACTCCCAAGGGTACTCATATCCCGTTCTCTGCCAGATTTCTATTTGATTGCACCAACAATGTCGCAGAACATGAAGCTTGTATCATGGGTCTCGAAGAAGCCATTGACTTAAGGATCAAGATCCTCGACATATATGGAGATTCAGCTCTCGTGATCAACCAAATTAAAGACAAATGGGAAACTTACCACCCTGGCTTGATTCCTTACAGATATTATGCGAGACGCCTGTTGACTTTCTTCAACAAGGTTGAATTGCATCATATACCTCGAGATCAGAATCGAATGGCAGACGCCTTGGCTACTCTATCTTCCATGTTCAAAGTCAGTCATTGGAACGATATGCCTAAATTCAGAATTATGCGCCTTGAAAGGCCCGCCTATGTGTTTGCAACTGAAGCAGTCATCGATGATAAACCGTGGTT
Source organism: Vicia villosa (assembly GCF_029867415.1). NCBI lineage: Eukaryota > Viridiplantae > Streptophyta > Magnoliopsida > Fabales > Fabaceae > Vicia > Vicia villosa. Next base: position 148,679,665 of record NC_081181.1, read on the forward strand.
CCACGATATTAAACACTTCCTTCAAACTCAAGGGTACCCGCTTGGGGCATCAAACAAAGATAAGAAAACTCTAAGGAGGCTTTCTGGCAGTTTCTTCCTAAACGGAGATGTGCTATACAAAAGAAACTTCGACATGGTTTTGCTCAGATGCGTGGATAGACACGAAGCAGAAATGTTAATGCATGAAGTGCATGAAGGGTCCTTTGGAACCCATTCAAATGGGCATGCAATGTCCAAGAAAATCTTAAGAGCAGGATACTATTGGTTGACAATGGAATCTGACTGTTATAAACACGTGAAGAGATGTCAAAAGTGCCAGATCTACGCAGATAAGATCCATGTGCCACCGACTCTACTCAACGTTCTCTCATCTCCATGGCCTTTCTCCATGTGGGGTATCGACATGATCGGAATAATCGAACCAAAAGCTTCACACGGTCATCGTTTCATCTTGGTGGCAATTGATTACTTCACCAAATGGGTCGAAGCAGCATCTTACGCCAATGTTACAAGACAAGTGGTTATGAGGTTTATCAAGAATAACATCATTTGCCGATATGGTGTTCCTAGCAAGATCATTACTGACAATGGTTCAAATTTGAACAACAAAATGATGAAAGAATTGTGTGAGGAATTCAAGATTGAGCATCATAACTCTTCTCCTTACAGACCAAAAATGAATGGCGCCGTCGAAGCCGCCAACAAGAACATTAAGAAGATCGTCCAGAAAATGGTCGTTACTTACAAAGACTGGCATGAAATGCTTCCATTTGCTTTACATGGGTACCGTACTTTAGTGCGTACTTCAACAGGGGCAACCCCTTTCTCTCTAGTATACGGCATGGAAGTTGTGCTCCCCGTAGAAGTTGAAATCCCATCAATGAGAGTCTTCATGGAGACTAAGTTATCAGAGGCTGAATGGTGTCAAAGGAGATACGATCAGTTGAACTTAATCGAAGAAAAACGTATGACTGCTCTATGCCATGGACAATTATATCAAGCAAGGATGAAATAAGCCTTCAACAAAAAGGTTCGACCTCGTGAATTTCAAGAAGGCGACCTCGTGCTTAAAAAGATCTTATCTTTTCAACCAGATTCTAGGGGCAAATGGTCTCCCAATTACGAAGGCCCGTATGTTGTCAAAAGAACATTTTTTGGCGGCGCCATGACTCTTGCAACCATGGATGGTGATGAACTCCCACATCCTGTGAATGCTGATGCAGTCAAGAAATACTTTGTCTAAAAAAGACAAAAGAACAGCTCGATAAGTCGAAAACCCGCAAAGGGCGACTTAGGCAAAAATGAGCTGTCGCACGCTCGCGAAAAATGAACAGAGTCGCCACCAATATATTTATCCCATAAGGGAAAGGAATATAAGAAAACCTAGCAAAGGAAGGAACAGGATCTTGCGACCAGAGAATCTAGGTACGAGAGTCGGTTACGCAAGGGGAAGGTATTAGCACCCCTCGCGCCCATCGTACTCGATGGTATCCACCTATGTTTGTTTCTATCTAAAGGGTGTATACTATGTCTACCTATATGTGAATGCATGCAAAAAGAAATACGGGGAAAAGAAGGAATTATTACAATTGTGCTCGTTCAAGCCCCGCGACTTGATGCCTACGTATCCTTTTCAGGAATCAGAGCGTCGTAGTTTGGCTCATATGTTTTTGTGTTTTTTAGTTGGGCAGAGTTAACGTTCGCACTCTTGCATAAGGGATCGCCTACGATGCATTCGAGCGGAAATAACATTGCCCTTAAGAAAAGGAGATGAGAGAGAGACTTTGAGCGTTTCGAGGAAATCCCTTAAGCAAGGGAAACTCAAGTTACTCTTTGGTTGGTGTTTTTTAGAAATTGGGAACTTACGCTCAAATGGTTCCCTAAAGCAAGGGAGATCCAAGCACTCGAATGATTCCTGTTCTGGTCTGGGCCGAGCAGGCCCAACCCTTAATTACCAGCCGAGCAGGCCCACTTCCCTTGGGCCCAATTACTGAACAGATAGGAGCTGCCAGTCGCGAGGACCCTGGCCGAGCAGGCCCAAACTTTTGGGCTTGCGTACTAGATAACCGTCAAGGAGTTATCCACGCACGAAGATCACGCGTCACGTCCCAGCGAAGGATTCGGTCAACCATCTCCGAACCCTACGCTATGTGCATCCATAACGTGAGTCTCCTGCTGACTCAGCCCTAGCATGGGACGTTCTGGCAGTTCCCTAGCACGTGGGCCTCCAGTTGGATTTGGCCCAATTAGGGAACCTTGGCCCAGCGCTGGGGGCTATAAATACCCTCTTTCACTAGAGGGTCAGGTATTCTATTCTCAACTCTAAACCTCATTCTCTGATAGCTATTGACTTAAGCATCGGAGAACCTTGAGGGTACCCCCCCCCCCCATCTTGCTCTTCAAGCCAGACATTACGCCTTGACGATTCTTCTGATCAGGTACGATCAGTGGCGCCGTCTGTGGGAACCTTGCTCCCCCTTCTTTAACAAAGATCAAAGCATAACCTTTCACCATCGTCATGGCCAACAACAACACACCCAGTCCTGATCCCTTTGTCCTGGAACAACTGATTGAAGATTCCAGCCGCGAACTGACAAACCGCCGCCGGCAGGAACGTGCTTTTATCGGACAGAGGCAACAGACTCAGCACATTCAACATGTCCACGGCCTTCAACAAGTCCAGAACGTTGAACAAACCCGTCCTGAAGGACAGGTTCAGAACGGCGAAGACGGGCAGACCCGGCCCCAGACTGAACCAGACCAGCTCCAAGTGGTGAATGAAACTGATACCCGAGACGGGCAACACGCTTCCTCGTTCACCCACACCTCTGACAGACGAAGAAGCCGTAGCCCGGACGGGGAGGAACAGATCAACATTCCCGAGGGCGCTGATCCGACTGCCATTCTCCTACTCAAAGAGCTGCAGAAGACCAACCACCTCATCCGCCAACAGGGCGACCGCATCCACGACCTGGAAAGGAGGCGACGATATCGCTCCCCCCAGCGGAGGCGCCATCGGTCACGTTCCAATTCCTCTTCGCGGTCTCCCCCGAGGAGAAGTCGCAAGCGCAGTCCATCTAGGTCTCGCTCCCCCTCGAGGAGAAACCGGCGCCAGCGGTCTTATTCCCGCTCTCCTCCTCGGAAGACGCGGAAGAATCAGAAACCTGAAACCACTGAAGCCAAAGATCTCTCACCCGAGCAGGAGCGCCAAGGCCCCTCCAAAGCCATGCAGAAAGTCCGCGAGCATTCTCCAAAAGACAACCGCAAAATCTCGGGCAAACCACGCACTAAGCCCCAGCGGGGCAGACATTCAAACTCCCCTGAACCCAGTGACGAAGAGGATTTCCGCAGTCCTTTGTCCGAGCAAATCCGGCGTGTTCGTCTTCCCCGGGGGATGGAAAAACCACCAGCCTTGGACCACTATGACGGGACCACCGACTCCGATGACCATATAAGGAGCATCGAAGCTGTCATGGACTACCACGTGGTACGTGGATCCATCAAATGCCGCATCTTTCCGACCACAGTAAGGAAAGGCGCGATGAATTGGTACAGGAATCTGCCCCCTAACTCCATCCACTCCTGGACCGAACTGAAGGATCTTTTCCTAAGCCACTTCACCGCGTCTCGTCGGCAACCGAAGTCAGAAGCAAACCTTGAGGCAGTAATCCAAGGTACCAACGAATCTTTGAGAGACTACCTCGACAGGTTCAACAAAGAAGTTGTCCAAGTGCAGACCGCGGACTACATGAAAAGGTACCTACTCGAACTAGGGCTCCTCCCCGGAAGCGACTTCAAAAAGGCCATCAAGATTGAGGAGGTCCACTCCATGAACGCCCTCCTTCGCAAGGCTCAGGCCTTCATCAGATATGAGGAAGCAGAGGCTGCGACCACGAGAGCGTCACGGGACAACGATGCCGCTCGTAGTTCCAACCATGAGCCCTCAACCTCGAGGCGCGGGCACGACAGAAGGAAAGACGACAGGTCTCTCGACATCAAAGAACGCCGGGGACCTTCTGGTCGTTTCAACGAATATACCCCGCTGAACGCCTCACGGGAAAGGATCCTAGCCGAATGCCAAAACACTGACTTCAAAAAGTCGAACATCAGACCCCCGAAGTCAAACCCCGCGAGGCCAGGAACCGACAAGTCCAAGTACTGCAAATACCACAGGAGCCATGGACACATGACCGAGGATTGCATTCACCTCAAGGACGCTATTGAAACACTGATCAAGGAAGGTCGCCTTTCAAAATACACACAGAAAGGGGAACCTTCCCGAAGGGACGACCACAGAAACTCTGACGAAGGGAATTCGCCGGACAACAGGCCCCTACAGGTAGCCCTGTCAATAACCCGACCTGAAGATTTCATACCATCGATCGGGGCACCTGCTGCACTCAGCAAATGGGAAGGATTCCCATTCGCCATGGTCGTCTCCAACGGCGGAGATCCGGGCTCTCTCACCATCAGTTCCGTGAAGAGAAAGTTCGATGAGCTGCTCAGTGCCAACGCGGACCTCGGCCCCACACTGAGAAAGTTCCGAGGGAAATCTGAACCAATCACCTTCTACCTGGAAGAGCTACCCGGCGGAGCTCCAAACGCCACGATTCCTCTGCTCGTCCGAGCAAGAATGGCGAACTTCGATGTTCGACGGGTTCTAGTCGATGAAGGCAGCTCGGTCGACATCATGTACTCCCATCTCTTCCAGACACTCCAGCTGGATGACTCACACCTCACTCCCTACGTGGGTTCAGACCTTCAAGGCTTCAACGGAGCTACCACTAAACCATGGGTCTACGTCGAGCTGATTGTCACTTTCGGAGAAGGGGAGGCTTCCAGGCAAGTCAAAACTAGGTTCTTGGTAATCGACTGCAAAACCCTATACAACTGCATCATCGGGCGCCCCACTCTGGCCGAACTGACCGCCGTACCCTCCACAGTCCACCTGAAGATGAAGTTCTACACGAGGACCGGACGAGTGGCCACCATCAACGCCGATATTGAAGCAGCCAGAAGAATCTTCGACGCTTCCGTCAAAGGATTAGAACTGATCGCTCCGCCGACCAGCTCCAACAAAAAGCCAAGGGCCGAAGACAAGCATCCTCCAGAAGATCAGCATCAGACAACCAACGTCAGCTCGGTCGACCTGGACGCCCGGTTTGCAGAAGAAGAACAAAAGACTGGGGAAGAGTCGAGATCTAAATCACCTCACCCCTTCCGACCAGTTCCGGACGGAGATTTCGAGCTGGTCCCCTTGGGCGAAAACCCTGACAAAGCAGTGAAAATCGGTAAGGGGATCCCAGGCCTTCCGAGGAAGCAGCTCATAACCTGTCTTCGAGCCAATGCTGATCTGTTCGCTTGGAGCGCCGCGGAAATGCCCGGACTCGACCCTGAGGTCGCCTGCCACCACCTCTCCATCAATCCAGCCGCAAAGGCCGTAGTTCAACGTAGGCGTCGACAGTCTCCCGAGAAAGCGGAGGCTGCCGAGAAAGCTGTAAAAGACCTCTTAGAGGCAAATTTTATTTCCGAGGCCAAGTATTCAACTTGGCTCTCAAACGTTGTACTTGTTAAGAAATCTAATGGAAAATGGAGAATGTGTGTTGATTATACTGATGTTAACCGGGCATGTCCAAAAGACGCCTATCCGTTACCAAACATTGATAGACTGGTCGACAACTCGGCCGGCTATAAATTATTATCTTTTATGGATGCTTATTCAGGTTACAACCAGATCCCGATGGCGAGGAGCGACAAGCAGTACACGGCGTTCATGACCGAGTCGGGCAATTACTACTACAACGTAATGCCCTTCGGTCTCAAAAACGCGGGCTCCACGTATCAACGGATGATGAACAAAGTGTTCCAAGGGGAGATCGGCGACACCCTCGAGGTATACATGGACGATATGATCGTCAAGTCTCGAGGGGACACCGACCACACCTCCCATCTCGAGCGCGTATTCGAGCGGGCCAGATCCTGCAAGATGCGCTTCAACCCGGAGAAATGCACATTCGGCGTCCGAGCAGGAAAATTCCTCGGTTTCTATCTGACCGAACGGGGAATAGAAGCCAACCCGGATAAATGCCGAGCATTCTCCGAGCTCCCTACTCCCAACAATAAAAAATCCATCCAAGTATTAAACGGGATGCTCACTGCGCTATCACGTTTCGTCGCGAAATCCGCCCAGCACGCCCTCCCTTTCTTTAAACTGCTACGCAAAGAAGCAGCCTTTGAGTGGTCCGAAGAGTGCGAGCAAGCACTAGCACACCTCAAACAAGTACTTTCCTCGCCGCCCGTCCTTTCTCGACCCGACGACAACGAACCTCTGTACCTTTACCTGGCCGTCTCAAACGAGGCAGTCAGCGCGGCTTTGATCCGAGAAACCGTAGACGGGCAAAAACCTGTGTATTTTACCAGCAAGGCCCTACAGGGACCCGAGGTACGATACCAACAGATCGAGAAAGTCGCCATGGCCCTAGTAATAGCGGCCAGAAGGCTACGATACTACTTCCTCGCTCACACAATCTTCGTTCGGATGGATCAACCCATCAAACAACTCCTCAGCCGACCAGACATGGCCGGCAGAATGTTAAGATGGTCCCTCGAGCTTTCGGAATTCGACGTACAGTATGAGAGCAGGAAGGCGTTAAAAGCTCAGGCGCTGGCGGACTTCGTAGCCGAAATGACTTCTATCACCGACTCACCCTACGCAACTAAAGACAAGTGGACCATCTACGTAGATGGCGCCTCAAGCAGCTCGGGCAGCGGGGCTGGCATTATCTTGGAAAACGGCGAGGGTCTTATCATAGAAGTATCCTTAGTCCTCTCCTTCAACACGTCAAACAACCAGGCCGAGTATGAAGCCCTCCTCGCTGGACTGCGACTCGCCGAGGACATAGGAGCACGAGAGGTCAAGATCTACACTGATTCCCAACTCGTCGCATCTCATATCAGCGGCGAGTACCAAGCCAAAAACGACGTACTCGCCGAATATCTCACGCTCGTCAAAGATAAGATGAAAAAATTCGCCAAAGCGGAAGTTGAGCATATTCCCCGAGAACACAATTCGCGCGCCGACATACTGTCCAAACTTGCGAGCACGAGAAAGAAAGGGGGAAACAAATCCGTTATCCAAGAAATTCTGCCCAGGCCAAGTGTGGGCGAAAACGCGCGAGCTCCACAGATATTCGCCATCGGGGACGACCAATGCTGGATGACCCCAGTGTACAACTTCCTCACAAAAGACGAGCTCCCCGCCGACGCGAAAGAAGCCTCAACAATTAAGAGACGAGCGTGCTCATACACTATCCTCGAAAGCAAGCTATACCGATGAGGTTTCTCCATCCCCCTCCTTAAATGCATCGACGCCTCGCAAGCATTAGAGGTACTCCAGGAACTCCATGATGGAATCAACGGCCAGCACCTCGGTGGACGATCACTAGCTAGGAAAGCCCTCAGAGCCGGCTATTATTGGCCGACCATGCAGCAGGACGCCAAAGAGTACGTCAAGAAATGCGACAAATGCCAGCGTCACGCCGACATGCACCTGGCACCCCCGAACGAGCTCAAATCTCTCTCCTCACCTTGGCCTTTCTCTACGTGGGGAATGGACCTCCTCGGACCTTTCCCGGTCGGCTCCTACCAAAACAAATACCTGGTGGTCGCTGTAGATTACTTCACAAAATGGATAGAGGCTGAAGCACTCGCTAAAATCACATCCCAAAACGTACTCCGATTCTACAAGAGGAACATACTCGCTCGATTCGGGGTACCACAGGCGATAATAACCGACAACGGCACCCAGTTCACGGACAGAAAATTCCAAGAATTCGTGGCCAAACTCGGGACAAAGCAGCACTTCACTTCAGTCGAGCACCCCCAAACCAACGGACAGGCCGAAGCCGCCAACCGGGTCATCCTCCGTGGATTGAAGAGAAGGCTGGGCGAGGCGAAGAAAGCTTGGGTCGAAGAGCTACACAGCGTCCTCTGGGCATACAGGACGACCCCGCATTCAACCACGGGCGAAACACCATTCCGGCTAACCTATGGCACAGAGGCCGTGATCCCCGTGGAGATCCGAGAACCGTCTCGTCGGACTGAGTCACCTCTAGAGGAAGAGCTCAACGACGAAGCCATGAGAGAAGAGCTCGACATGGTCGAGGAGATCCGAACAGGATCCTCCCTGCGAGAAGCAAAATTGAAACAACAAATAGCGTTAAGACATGACACCAAAGTCGTCAAGCGCTCCTTCGAGGTCGGAGACTTAGTGCTCCGTAGGAACATGAAAGATTCACGCGAAGGCAAACTAGCCCCAAACTGGGAAGGTCCGTACCGAGTGTACGATAAAACCGAAAACGGTGCGTATTACCTCGAGAACCTTCTCGGCGAAAAACTAGCTCGACCTTGGAATGCTGAAAAACTCAGACGCTACTACAGTTAAAAACAACCTAACACTACCCGGCCGCTCGTGACGAACACGAGGAAGATACGGGCGAGGACTCGCGCCATGGTACAAGCGCGTATGCTCCACGACAGCTTCAGTCGGATAACCCTACTAGGAGGCAAAGCCGACTACACGGCGGGCCTTACACACAGACCCTCCGCGGAAGTACCTGCACGGCAGAACCCCAGCTCGCGATGGGATCGTTCACGCCGCGAGCACCTGGCCCCGACCGCGGCCTCGCGCTCGCTTATAGCGCACACCTGCTCTGCGCACCCGGACCGTTCCCCACACGCCCGGGCTATAAACCTCGGTCGAGCACAAACGTAAATCAAGCATGAACACAAAATACATCAGATAAGCACAAATAAACATTGGAGCATAAAACTATTAAAAACCGACCAAATTGGCCGGAGATATCCAAATATTACAAAAAATTATCCGGGCATCACCCAACTAGCTACCTTGGCACGCAGGCCACAAAATACTGGCACGCAGGCCACAAAACATCGGCACGCAGGCCATAACAATGAAAGACTGGTCAAACATCGCCATCTTCGTCCTCGGCACCCTCATCCTCACCCTGGGGTTCCTCCTCATCTTCCCAGTCCTCGAACTCCGGGTTCGGTTCAATTCGCCCATCCACGACCTTATGGTATGGACCAATGCCCTTCGTCACCAAACGCGGGTTGAGGACCTTCAGCTGATCCACCGCAGCTTTAAAACCGACCCCCAAGGAAGCTACACAGTCGACCTCCAGCTCCCTCACCTTGCCCAGAAGCTGAGGACGCGTCACCAAGGCTTTCTCGTCCTCATCTTCCTCGGCAGCTGGGAGATGAGCCCTCTCCAACTCGGCAATTCTCTCGCGGAGCCTTTTTCCCTCGGCCTCCAAGTCCGCAACCTTGTTGCGCTCTTTGACGAGATCCTCCACTATCCCGCTCTGGACCTCATACTTGTCCTTGTACTGTTCGAACTCGTGCTCCAGCCCATCGTACTTGATCTGAAGAGCATCGTAGTCCTTCTGAGGACAGACATTCTGAGCGTTAAGAGCCAAGGCCAAGGCGGCCACCCTCATCATCCCTTCGAGGTCCTCGGACAAATCCTTGTCTCGAGTCACCCGGTCCCGCTTGACGATGTGCCTCACCTCCTCCCGCTCGAGGAGAACATTTTTCTTTGAGAAGATTCCCCTATGCAGGGTACAAGAAGGCAGCACAATGTCCTCCTCGGAGGGGTTGTCGATGATAAGAGGGCGAAACTCCTCGGTCCCGTCATTCTTTTGTTTCTTTCCGGCCGGAGAACCACGCGAGCTCGTCCCGACTGACAAGGGAGAGCCACTGTCGGGGACACTCGCGGCAGCCGCCTTGACCTCCTCGACCCGCGATCGCTTCCCAGACACTTTGGCGGCCCCCTTGTTCTTGGCCCGCATCTTCGTAATTTTGTCGTGCAAGTCGGCCATTTTTCCTGCAAAATAAAGAGTTAGAACCAAAAAGGTGTTGTTTGAGCAAATAATAGTTATCTCACCTAACAAAATCATAGCGTCCCCGTAACTTCCGCACTCGAGGACAGCTTTGGTGTTGATGTGCCGAGGCTCCAGCATAGGGCCTCCGTCCTCCTCGAATAGGGGATCCCCGTTGGGATATGTACATATTGCCGGTCTAAACCCGTCCACAAAAGAAGCGAGCCGCTGATACCCCCCTGTATCGCGCTCGTTGAGATCCTCGTCCCGGAAAATGTAATAGTCAGTCCCACGCTCGAAATGGTCAGGTTGCCACTCTAACGGGAACCGAGCAGCTGGGCCCACTCTCCTCACCCCATCCTCAATATACTCGCGCTCCTCGAACAAATGACTCTCGGCATCAGGAGTGAGCGGTTTAACTATAAAATACCGGTTCTTGAAGTGCTTGGCAGAGTCCTGGTAAATAGCGAACAGCTTCTTCGGCTGCTTAAACGACACCCAACTCCACTTGCCGTCCCGATCACGCAACCTCTGCAAATGAAAAATTCTAAAGAAAAGGGGCAGAGTTGCTTCGACCTCCAAATACCCGCACACGATCTCAAAGGCCCTTAAGAACGCCAAAGCGTTGGGATGAAGCTGAGACGGGCAGAGCCGCAACCAACTGAAGACACTCCGTTGCAAATGAGTGAACGGGAGACGGAGACCAGCCTCCTTAAAGACGAACTCATACATTGCGAAACGGGGGCCGGGAAATCGCGAGCAGACCCTCTGGTGAGATTTGGGCACAAAGGCCCCCCAAGAAGGCTCCTCGTCTTCGTCAAGGTCCTCGATGACGTTAAAGGCTTCTTTGGGGTGACTCGTGAAGCGCGATGCAATCATCCTCGGCTCTACAGCCACCCATTCTTCAAGTGCCCTAGGGGAGGTCTCTACGACGGGAACGTCATTTTGCGCGCCAACAGCTTCCTCCCCATCTGAAATGTCGAAGACGACATCATCCTTGTTCTCGTTGGCCATTTACCTGAAAAGCAGAGGAAACCGTGAATTCGACTGGTCAAATCCACCCTTCCACCGCAAGTCAAGTGAAAGGGCGAGGAAAAGGGACGAGGAGAACTCCCCCAATCATCAAATGGCCGACGAGCTAAAGGGTTCTCCGAATATGTATGCCGCACGCAACGGAGGTCGGCAAATTCATGCCCTCACCAAGACGTGCAACCTCCACTGCTCGTGGCCTTCATACCACTCTTTAGTAATCCTAAAAGCTGGACGTCTCATTCAAACGTTCTAGCCCCGTTCACTCAAAACTCACTCGGCAAACGCACGAGAAAAACGGTGTATCTTCTAAGCTTACTCGGCTAATTAATAAACCTTCCTCGTCACGCTCATCAACCATGCTCGCCTCACTCAAAACTAATGCATAAAACTTAAATAAAAACATGAAGGAGACGAAAAACTTACTTGGAGGAAGCGAAGAAGATATGAACGAAACGAGGAGAAGAGCAGTGAGCGGATCTTGAAGGCTTGGGAAATGTTAAGTACTAAATGAGTGACCTCCTCACTCCTTATATAGGGAAAGAAGGCCAAAGGGTGTCATAATGGCCTAGGCAGCCTAGGAGACGCCATCATTGCCTACACCCCAAAGACGGCCCCCTCCACGAAAAGCTGCCACGCGTCCCAAGGATCTTGAGAACTCCAAAAGACGCCGTCTACTTTCATCCCTAGAAACGGCGCAATAATGATTACTGCCTGTACAGCTGACACCTGTCAATCACGCTAATGAGTGACAACCCATAAGGTTAAAAACCGAGACAACGGGCGACCGACCTAAACCCTCGAGGAGCCCATGATCTGGAACCGTGCTCGGCTAAACCTCCTCGTTAAAGTCATCACCCTTATTAGGCTAATGACTTGGGGGGCTCCTGTTCTGGTCTGGGCCGAGCAGGCCCAACCCTTGATTACCAGCCGAGCAGGCCCACTTCCCTTGGGCCCAATTAATGAACAGATAGGAGCTGCCAGTCGCGAGGACCCTGGCCGAGCAGGCCCAAACTTTTGGGCCTGCGTACTAGATAACCGTCAAGGAGTTATCCACGCACGAAGATCACGCGTCACGTCCCAGCGAAGGAAAAACCACCAGCCTTGGACCACTATGACGGGACCACCGACCCCGATGACCATATAAGGAGCATCGAAGCTGTCATGGACTACCACGTGGTACGTGGATCCATCAAATGCCGCATCTTTCCGACCACACTAAGGAAAGGCGCGATGAATTGGTACAGGAATCTGCCCCCTAACTCCATCCACTCCTGAAATAAACTGAAGGATCTTTTCCTAAGCCACTTCACCGCGTCTCGTCGGCAACCAAAGTCAGAAGAAAACCTTGAGGCAGTAATCCAAGGTACCAACGAATCTTTGAGAGACTACCTCGACAGGTTCAACAAAGAAGCTGTCCAAGTGCAGACCGCGGACTACATGAAAAGGTACCTACTCGAACGAGGGCTCCTCCCCGGAAGCGACTTCAAAAAGGCCATCAAGATTGAGGAGGTCCACTCCATGAACGCGGGAGGAGCTCAGGGAGACAGGCCCAAACAGAGTTTTTTGTTGTAGTTTCTATCTGCCAAAAATGGCATGATGGGCCAAGAGGTGAGGTAGTAAATTCGTATAGAGGCCCAAAGTGATTTTTGTTTCAGATTTTCAGCAAAGTAAAACGTGTTATATGGGCCAAGGGGGGTGAAACTGAATTTGGTGGCCCATAGAATTGCTTGGCCATATTTTGACAAAAGATGAGGGATGTGTGACGGGCTCATGGGGGTGTGTTAGTGAATTCGGTGATAAGGCCCATGGTATTATGTTATCCATATGCAGAGTATTTTCAGATTTTCATCATTTTCCAATTATCAGATTATTAAAACAAATTAAAAAGGAAAATAAAAGAAAGGGGATTTAGGGTTCTTAATGTGGCTATCCCAATTTTTCTCTCAGACCCCCTCCTCGTTCTCGAAACGGCGACAGTGCCGCCAGTAACCTACTCTCGCCGTGAACCACCATCTCCATCAATAAAATTCAAACGCAAACCCTATTCTATTTCTAGCCCACAACACGCACATGGATTCAGAATTTCAAGGTTCGTTTCCGTGAAGCGGGATCGAAGAGTTGAAAACGGGTAAACCTAGGTCTAACAAACTCACCAATTCAAGCTGAAATAAGGGAGACAAACGGAACCTGATTGATGACCGGGCATGGAAGAGATAGAAATCCAGAGAGGAGGACCCGCTTGGAGCTATTGGCGAAATAAACGCACAAGAAAGTAATGAAACGCTCCGATTCCAGGTAATTCTCGTTTCTTGAAATCTTCAGATTCTTCTTCGCCTTCTTCTTCCACTATCTTCTTTTTTATGCTCTGTTTTTTGTTTGATTTCCTTGAGTTGTTGCGTGTCGTTGTTGTTGCGTGAGAGAGCCGAGAGATTAGGAAAGTGGTGGTGGAGGTTCAGAGAAGCTAAGCACAAGTTTGTTGAAGCTCTAATGGTGAGCTTCAACTACTTTATGGACGTGCGTGTAGTGAGAGTTAGGGGAGATAAAAGTTGATGTGGGAGTTCTGAATTGAGAGTGAAATAGGATGAAGATGAAATGGTATGTGTGGAGAGATATTGAAGATGGAGGAGGGTGAAGAATTGGTGGAGAAGATGGAGGAGATGGCGTGTCTGTATGATGAATGTTCAGAGAGGAAATGAAGGGAATGGCGTGAAGGTGATGAAGGTGAAGAATGGTGAAGGTGATGAAGGTGAAGAATGGTGAAGGTGAGAATGAGCGTGTGTTTGAATTGTGGAGGGAGATTGACTTATATAGTTAGAGATGGAGTGAGCTGAGCCATTGGATTAGAAGGAGTTTGTCATGAGATGAATGGTGGGGATTGAGAGATTAGATTTGTGAGAGTTTGTTATAAGGTGGTTATAAAACTGTTATAGAGAGTTGGGAATTGAAACTGTTAGGTTAGTTATTGAAGTTAGTTAGGAGATTATTTGGTTGGCAGGTGTTAGAAGTTAGTTAGAAGTTTGTTAAAAATTGGTTAGAGGTAGTTGTTGACTTGTTAGGTGGTTAGAAATTAGTTATAAGATTTTGTTATGGGTTTTTTTCTGATATGCGTGTGTATGATATTGTGTATGCAAAACTGTCTATAGGTTTTGTGGTCAGGGAATTTGAGGAAAAATGCTGGTGAATTAATAGTGATCTGATAACAGAAATTTGTTAAGTAAAATATTAATGTTAATAAAGGAAAGATTCAACTGTTAGTGTTTGGATTAGTTAGAGAGTTGGATGTGACGAGTAGGGCTGTTAAACTGTTAAGGTTATCTGGTTCTAAATTTATGTATGGTAGTGATGTATTCTCTTTTGCACTATATGCAGGTTTCCAATGGAGTCACTTGGTAGAATCAAACACACAGCATGGGATCTGAACCTGGATGAATCAACCGTTGTCAAAATGAGACTGACTAGCCGTGTGGAATGATGAGAAGACTTAGAGTTTGGAGGGAAATAGCTCAGCTCAGTAAGTGAAGTGTTAAGCTTTGATATTTTGTGCTTATGTTCCATGAATGTTAGGATGATTGGTTGAACTGGTACATTGATTGGCTTCTGGTTTTGTTTATTATGGCAGTCCTGTAATGCGGCTTTTCTTGTATGCGGGTTTGATGTGGTTAATTTTGAGTGTATGCTGGCTTGGTTTTGAACTGTTTGTGTAGTGAATTTTGCTTGAATGGTATGGTACCGATGTGATTGGTTTATTTTGACTGTGTTGCGCTGCAGGCGATCCGATTGGAACCGTGTACCTGATTTTGTAGGCTTTTGAGATGCATTCCATAGGCTGAAGGTTGTCTGAACATGTATGAACACAATGCAATGGTCTTTTCTGAAGTAAGGTCTTTTGGTTAAGTGAAGTGGGACTTCTAGTTGACAGTTAGAAAATAGGTTGATTGAGTGAAGCTAGGCTAAGTGCAAGATCGGTTAGCTAAAGACTATGTTAGGACTGGTAGTTGAATGTGATGTATGTATTGATTTGTTTCTGAAAGTACTGATAAGATATGTAGTTCATGTGGCTGTGATATGGTTATGTGCAGGGATGCTTGAATTGTTAGGTTGATTTTTGTTCAAATCAATTACAAGCTGTGGTAGATGTGTTTTGGATGGTTAGAATTTGTGAAGTCAGCAGGGCTTAGAGTGTTGTTTGAGTTCAATAGGAATCAACTGCATTTTGGCTCATGGATTGTTAGTGTGCAAATGATATATTGTTGTCGGGTCTATTTTTGGGATTCTGAATGTATGTGGGCAGGTTTGATTTCTTATTCATACAGGTTCATACCAACTTAAGCCATGGCAAGGATAGGTGAAAAATGAGGCCCCCTTAGCACTATGGTGAAGATGAGGTCACAGGAAGAATGAGACAAGAATGAAACGTGGAAGTGGTTTGCAGAACTGAAGAGATAGGTTCAAGGGCCTGGTCAAAGTTCTAGTCAACGGTCAACTGTTGACCAAAAGTCAACAGTTGGTAAAAAAAGTCAACAAATGGGAAATGTATATTTTTTGTGTGTAATTTTCTGTGTACTCTCTTTGTAATGGATTTGTAATGGAATTGGACCTTGGAGGTGTATTTGATTCTTTGTAACTTAATTCGAATTTTGAACTTTCCCTCCATTTTGTCTCACTTGAAATTCCAATATTCAAATTCTTCAATAGGCCAAACTTGAATCAAGTGATAAATTTGTAGTGCCAAATCTTTGAATCAGTTATGACATTTGTAACTTTGAAGAATTCTTGACACTCGAATTAAAATAACAGTGTATTAATGCCTTGCAACTTGTGCCAAGAAACCACATGGATATTCCTCCCTCTCTTTATTTTCATTTTATGATCTTAAGCCATTAATCTTCAAATCGATTTCAATGACTTATCTGAACTTTGACTTAGTAGATGGAAGTCGACGAGCTCAATCATGATGAATGAGGAATCCTAATCCATTTGCCTTAGGTGCATGTTGATGAAGAAAGAGTAACTCGAGATGAAAGC
This sequence comes from Vicia villosa, assembly GCF_029867415.1. Classification (NCBI taxonomy): domain Eukaryota; kingdom Viridiplantae; phylum Streptophyta; class Magnoliopsida; order Fabales; family Fabaceae; genus Vicia; species Vicia villosa. The sequence continues at coordinate 148,695,621 of NC_081181.1, forward strand.
CTTAAAGCCACAGAGAACCCTAATTACCAAAATCCTCGACCCCATACCAAATTTATTGATTAATGACGCATGATGTTATGTTGGATGACCTAATGGAATGTATATACATGAATGCAAAGCCTAAGCCAGATAATATCAAAAGGGTAGGACAAATTTGGGGTATGACATGAGCGTCTCGGTGGATTGAAAACCCGAAAGGGCGGTCCAGGCAAAAATTAGAGACAATAAACAGAAAAATTCATCCTGGTAAATTGAAAACCTGAAAGGGCAATCTAGGCAAAAATGAAGGATTTATGACAAAGTAACTGCATCAGTCCATACTTCGTCACCTGAAGAGTCTTTTTCATCAAAGGATCCTCAATCAAATCATCGCCAATCTGAAGCGACAAGCACAGTTGGAACTCAAAGTTGTTGGGGAGTAGTGGCTATTGCTTTCAATGTAGCCTTTTCCGCATATTTACCATTTCCAACTCTTGTAAATACTCCATGGAATCATGCCTTTAGCTTATTTCCATCCTATTAAATAAATTTGAGCCGTGTGTCAATTTGTTTGCAATCTCTAATTTCTTTTAGCTTGCAAAATGACGCTTTAATTGTGTTATTCACTTTTGAAAAAAAGAAGAAAAAAGTTTTAAATGAATTTACTTCACTTTTTCAAAATAAAAACAAAACTTTCCTTTGAGTTGTGAACAACAGAAGGAAACATCAACAGCTGTCTCCATAGGATGAACAAAAGGATTCTCCCTGAGAGTTGCTCTCTTCCACAAAAGAGATCATGAGACAACGGTACTCTTATCCCAAAAAAAGAATTCCTGAACCAATCGCCCCTTTTGCGGTAGGGAATTTATTTTATCCCCAGTGAAGAAGTTCTTCCATCTCAATAAGAAAAGATGCCTATCTTCCCCAGAGAAGTTGAAAGCACGCAACACCATTCATCACCCCTGTTATCTGCACCGTGTTGAAGAACATTAATCGAGTATCTGGTTGTATTGCGACGTCGGTCCTTCTCCAGTATACACTTCTTTGTTTGTCAGTATCGTCAGCATGCATACGACATTCATAACATTCCTAACATTCATCATGCATACATACTTGCATCATTTATGCATTCTTGCATTTTTTTTTCATTGTTTGCTTAGAAATCACTTGTTTAGGATATATCTATCCTCAAAAAAAAAAAAAGAAGAAAAAAGAAAGAAAAGAAACAGATATGGGCTTGTCATCTCTCCAAGTAGGTTGTCACCTATAAGCAGAAAGAACATCTTCTTTCTCCAGTTCCCCACTGAGATCATTCCTCGTGGAAGAAGGTTGCTTTAGTTTCTTCTCACAAGAGAAAGGAGAAAATCCCCAGTTGAGTTCATTCCTCATGGGTACAAAGTCTTGTTTGACCGTTTCTTTCCAATTCATTCATGGATAGAACCTTATCTTTACCAGAGATTCAAATTCCGATTCCCCAAATAGAGTCGTAAAAAAACAGACAATAAGCAATAGCCTCAATCATCTGAGCAGCTTATGTCTCTTTCAAAAGATTTTTTCTCTCAAGGAAAACAATCATGAAGACCATATGACGATCAGGGCCTTATTACTGTTCACAAGGCTGAATAACCAGTAATTTCCCTAGCAAAGTCTCCAGAATCATTTTATCACTCGGCTGATAATTGATCATGTCTTCAGAACATCTATCACGAGACTGGTAGTCGGTAACCTTTTGTTCTGGTTATATTACTTTATCATGTCTATCACAATGTTGATAGTCGGTAATATTAACCGAACCTTTGAAACTCTTTTTACCTTGTCAAGTCTATCACAATGCTGATAGTCGGTAATGCAGTTTCATACCCTCCACCTTCGCATTATTTAACAAGTCTATCACTATGCTAATAGTTGGTAATGTCGATAAGTAAGCTTTTCTTACAAAGTTGTCATTTCCCCGGTGAAGCATACACTTGCTTTCCCGATAAAATGGATTCTCTTCCTAAAACGGATTGAGACATCCTTCCCGATCTCTTATCCCCAGTGGAGTCAGTTCTTGATATCCCCTCGGTAAAGATATCCTTGCATCATTCGCAATTTTGGTATCTTAGGTCCAAAATTCGCGTCTTCTGATATTTAAGTCTCTTCCACCCTATCAAAATGAAGATTTTCAATCTTCATATCTCAGGTTGAAGAAAATTAAATAGGGGCATCTGTCATACCCCAATTTTTGACCTAAGATACCACCTCATATCATTTGCATATGCATCATTTGCATCTCTAACAAAAGGCATAGCTTGTGTTTGCTACTTGTGCTCAGCAGGGTTTAATCAAGAAATCACTCATCAGTACAAGCAACAACCAATTAGGGTTTTGTTCTCCCTTCATATCAAATGAACCATCTTCATCAACAATCAACATTTGGTCCTCAAAGATTCATTTCAACAAGCTCAAAGGCTTTGAATCAACCAGATTAGGGTTTTGACTGAAGACAGCATACTCCTGACTTTTGCTCAGAATTTGACCTAATGGCTTGGGACATGATCTCAAGACCCCAAGTACATCATTTTTACCTAATCTATTGGCTCAAGACAACTCCTACACAAGGATTGATCAACAGTGAAATTTCAAATCATCAGACTAGGGTTTTGAACTATCAGGGACTAAAATCAGGGATCACATTTGGGAAACCCTAAAAAGCTCCAGGGGATCACTCAAAGGTTTCAATCATCTTCAAATAATCCCTATGACAATATCCAATGGAAATTATATCTCAATTCAAGATCCACAGTCATCAATTTCATCAGGTCGACAATTAGGGTTTTTGACCTAATTCACCTGAACAACTGACTTTTTAATCAGAACATGGTGCCATAACTTAAACCATGGATTAAGGTCCTTCAATAGCTCAATGTGATCCATTCATACCATTCATTTGGTGAGGATAGCTTGGTTCATTTGAAATCTCCAAAAACGCGATTCGTCTGAAAAAGTCAACTGTACAAGATCACCATTGACTTTTTGGAAATTTTGGTCAACCTTGACTTTTGAAGTTTTAAATCATTAATATATGATATATAAAGTCATTTGATCAAGTAAAATCAAGAAAATTAATCAAGAATCAAAAAGTCAAAAGTTTGACTTTCCATACTTAGAAAAATTTCTAAGTGTTTTCAATGGTTTTTTCCAAACTTTGGAAGGGAATATCTCAAAATTTCACCTACAAACTGAAAAAAACTTCCAACATGAAAGTTGTAGATTTTGATCCAATGAACAACTTTGTCACATATATTTTCTTCCATAAGATCAACCATTTAAGAGATATGGAGCTTCAAAGTTGGTATCTTTTGAAAAATTCACTTAAAACCTCATTTTCTTCAAAGTTCATGGATCTTTTTCACCCATTTCCTTAAAGTTCTTGAAGAAACTTTCAACTAGGGTTTTGAAGTACATAACATGAGCTTTCCAAAATGTCCAAGAGCATGAAAAAATATGAAGTATAGCTATGGTTTTGAATTTTGCCATTAGTGATCATTTCACTTGAAATTACAAGCCATTTTTACCAAAGTTATGAACTATTCTACCAAATGATGCAAGCAATGATACACATATGCAATAATTGGAAGATATTTCTGGTTTGTGATCAGATTGGAAAGAGATAAGAAGCTTGGAAGATTTTAACCATGGTTAAGTCATTTTAACCATATGCATTTAATGAAAAAGATTCCATTCTATCTCTTAATGCCAAATCACCAAAGAAAGATCAACTTGCAAAGCTTGGAGTTCAAAATCCTTGGCCTATAAATAGAGGTTCAAATCACTTTCAAAATCACACCAAAACCTCACAAAGCATAGGTTTTCTCTTTCTTTCTTGAATTGCAAGTTTCTTAAGTTTCAAAGAGGTAGAATTTCCAACCTCCAAACCCTTGAAGTTCTGGCCAAAGTAATGGTTCTAACATCTCATAAACATCATATGGGATGTGTTTGATCCATTCACACACCCCAAAACACCCTAAAACTCAAAATCACTACCTCACTTCCATATGAACATAAAATGAGCCTTATCATGTCAAAATCCATTCAAGCTCAATTCTGTCCAAGCTAACACTTCCAACACCTCATATATATCACATATGAACTATCCAAACACTCACATATGATTTGTAACCTCAGAATCTTCAAATTCGATCCTCACTCCAAGCAACTGCAGATCGGCTTCCATGGCTTTGCTCAGATGAATTCAATCCATTCCAAGCATCCAGACACCTTCCATAAGGTCCATTGAAGCTATCCAGATCATCAAACAGCATATGTAACACCCCTATTGAAGAATTCAATTCTCAGTTTTGCCGTTTTTGAAGGTAAGTGCTATGAACTTCAAACTCTATCATACATGCATCATAAATGAAAAACTGGTTTACCATCTTGTTTCTGCACATATGAGGATCATTAACCCTCAATCAATTGCATCATAACTTGCACATACATCATTTCACGATCAAATTCAATTTTAGGGTTCTTCATGTTCATGCAAAAATTGATCACCTTAGAGCAAAAATAAATGAATTATGAGGGTACCATCATGATCCTTGTGAAAAACCGAGTGAGATAGACCTTTTACTTGATCAAAATAATCCAGTTTCAAAGATTTTCAAAAATCAGTTAGGGTTGTGTTCTTGGCGCCAGATTTGGTTTGGGAAATTCAAATTCTTGATTTAAAATATAATTAATTCAACGCGTGTATATTACAAGCCACAAGCGTGGCTCAGTTGGCTTTTGTTTTGAGTAGTGACCTCAAGGTCACGAGTTCAAGTCCCTTAGGGACCAAAACCTCTTTTTTTACCACTTGTTTTCTTTAGTTTTTTTACACAACTTCTTCAATTATTTTAATCAATCAAAACTCATCATTTTTACTTCATTTTTTGTACACTCTTTATTTAATATATATATTTTATGAATATAAAAAAAATCACAAAAATATATATTATTTGGTATATTTTTATTAGGTTTAAAATGACTTGTTTTTAAGTGTTTTTAATACTTTAAATATTATTTTTCATTTGATTTTTTAACCTAATCACTTGTAAATATTTTTTGTGATCAAATTCTAATCATTTAGGTCTTAGTTAAACATAAGATTTTTCTTTGTTTAAATTAAGTTAATTTCTTTCAAGAAAATTCAAACTGTTTTAAAACAAACGATCACGGTTTTTCAAAACAAATAAACCTTTTCTTTTTGGTTTTCTTTTCAAAAACTCTTGATTAAATATTTTTGATTGATCAAGTCATTTTCAAAGTTCATTGGGCCTCTCGAATATTAGAGAGTATAAGTCCCATTCCTTTTCTTTGTACAATTTTTCTTTAAACAGAAAAAACTTCTTTCAAAACAAAACTTTCAAAATGTTTTCAAACGACAAAACCTCGCATCTTTTTAACAAAAATAATCAACCATGTTTTATAAAATAAAACATGGGCCTCCACATAGGTATAAGTCTCATTCCCTTACATGAAATTAGGTATTTCATTGTACATACACCCTTTTTGTACATACCTCGATCAATTTGATTTTTAACCTCGAATAACAAATCAAAAATGAAGGTTTTCTTTAAATCTTCCCAAAAATACCATGGGCCTCCATGTAGGTATAAGTCCTAACCTCCCTTGTAAACACTTGTTTACATAGCTTTTGAATAAACTCAATGGGCCTCTCCCCGAGTATAAGTCCCGAGCCCCGTGTATATAAACGGATCATCCTTACAGGTATATTTCCTTCATAAACTCCATTGTATACACACACCTTGTCATATATAACTGTTCATACTTGCTCATATTTGTTCATGTACTTGTTAATATTTGTTCGTACTTGTTCATATTTGTGATCGTGTTATATATACTTGTTCAACTTAGTACAACACTAGGTTCCCCATAGCCTCCTATTGGGCTTCGTGCAAAGAATCTCCCTAGTTCAGGTTAGGACATAGAGTATGGTTTCCCGGTGAAATCGCTCTAAGAGCTCAAACCAACTATACCATGCCTCCTCTTGGGCTTTGTATAAACGACTTGTCCCTCCTATAGCCTCCTCTTAGGCTTACAATGCAAGGACCCTCGATTCTCCTTCCCATAGCCTCCTCTTGGGCTTACAATGCAAGGACCCTCAGATAGCCTCCTCTTGGGCTTCGTACAAGGACCCACAGGCTTCTTATAAGCATCCCCATAATCCAAAACAAATACCCTAGGAGATTAGACATTTATCATCTCTATGATAGGAGTATCTCATCTATATCATCACAATCAATCAATCAAATTTCTTTTTGCCACAAGGCTGGCTAATCAATCAAACCTTTTGCCACAAGGCTGGCTGATTAATCAAAGTTTTTGCCACAAGGCCGGCTTCGTCGAAACTTTTGCCACAAGGCTGGCTGATTAATCAAAACTTTTTGTCACAAGGCTGACTTATCAAAAGTTTTTGCCACAAGGCTGGCTAATCAAATTTGTTTTTTGCCACAAGACTGGCTAAACAAAAACATCTTTATCATTCTAAGCACCATAAGTGGCACAACCCAGGTCTTATAATGAAAAGATTTCAAACAAAAATCAAACAGATGTATGTGATGATATAAATTAGATACATCGAGCATTAAGATGACATTTATCTCTTATCCTTTGCTTCCACTAGCATAAGTGGGAACTACGATTGCTCTGACTTTCTCAACATCCCTTTGAGAATACGTAGGCACAAGGTCGTATCCTTAGCGAGCAAAACTTCTATCTCCCTCAAACCACTCAAACCTTAGCACCCGTAGACCCCGAGCTACAGATGCTCTGATTCCCTCTAAGGGATATGTATGCAGAGGATCGCGATGATCTTTGCGAGCATAATCAAACAAACACCTTAGGCCCCACCTATCTCACAAGAACCTCCACCATAACATAGAATGAAATAAACATAACAAAGAAGCCTATAGAGTACTATAGATACGTTGGGTGCTAATACCTTCCCTTCGTATAACCAACCCTCTTACCCGAAATCTCTCCCCCACTTTTGCATTGCTTTTAATCTTTATTATTTGCTTTGCATATCTTTTAAGGTTATTGAAACTTTTTCCCTTTTCCTGTTTTGGAAACAATAAAAAGTTTGGTCGTGACAAAAACAAAACAAAAATCATTTTTCTTGAGCACTCGAGCCCAGAGAAGGCATCAGGTGTCTCATCCTCGATCGATTTTTTCACGCGACACATTGCCCAACACATGACACTTAAAATTAAACATGAATACAAATTATTCAATTCTAAAGTTAAATATGAGTATTGAAAATAATACAACTTACCCATTCAAAGCGTTCATCACAACTTCGGGCAGTCCATAGTGCAACAAGCATAACATAACTATAGTATTTTTCTTGGGACGTATGACTAGTAGTTACTAATATCGGCTGCAAAAAAATTCAAAATCATTAATAATATGGATAAAATTGATTTATAAATGAAAACAAAAATTAATATATACTTACTCGCGGTAAAACAGGGCCAAATAGCAATCTTTGGTGTTCCCTTTCTCTATCAATTTGTCTTGTAAGTAAATTTTTATTTTGTGTCCTGGAAAATCGCGAGCAAGAGCAATCTTCGCATCATCCAAAATACAATACTTGTTTAGAAGTCTCCTTTCACCACATAACTCATGGATGTGCCTGCAAGAGCAAACCTTTATGTTGAACTACAAGAAGATATGAATATAAATAGAAATCAGCGTAAAAATTATACTTACGAGCACCATAATTGTAATACGAAATTGTCAAGCCACTCACCCCATTCAAAAATTCATATATAGAGAGAACTTAGGAAGTACGAATAACTTCCCTATATCATGTCTTAATGGAATATCAAAGATTGTATCTTCATTAATACTCGCCATCATCATCACTAGTCTCTGAAGGCTATTTTGATTTGATGGTGAGGGTTCAAAACTGTACTGGTTGGCAGAAAAACTATATGTCACACTAGTACAACCCGTAACTTTCTCAACCACATTCTCTCGAATTTCCAGCTGATTTGAAATTGTGTGGTTGAATATACCTAACGAACTCAATTTCTGCATCCTAAAAACAACATAAATACAATTCAAAAGTGAAATACGCAGACAATAATAACAACAATATACAACTTATACCTCAAGAACATCGCTGGTACACTTCTCGGACATATTCTCCCCATTCATCCTCTCTTGCTCCTCTTGCTTCTTAAAGACACTCTCTTGCACCGTTGGCAACAACTTCTCTCTCTCCTCCTCCAAGAATTTCTCCTGCACCATTTGAAACAACTTCTCCATCTCCTCCTCGAAGAACTTGTCCTGCACCATCTGCAACCACTTTTCCCTCTCCTCCTCCAAGTACATATCCTGCTCTTCCTTCCATTTCTCCCTTTATTTTCCCTAACTCAACAAAAACAATCTCTTCAATCTCTCTTTCACTAATTTTCTCTCTAGATGATTGAGAGCATCCAAAATGTACCTTGAAACCAACACCTCTATCAAGACCACGGGCACGCCTAGGATGCTCCTCTATTCTAATCACTTCTACCAAGATGTCATGACGACTTTGTGAAGTGAAGAGGTCGACCTTGGTTTGTTCAACAAGATCATCCTGCAACTTATGAAATTTTATCTTTACTAAATTGATTTAACTAAAATAAATATTGTTGAAAAAAGTATTTATTTATAATCCTTTGAGCCACTTCGCATGTAACATATGAGTTGTACTCACCGTCTTTTCTTTGGTGTGCTCTTTTCCATTTCCCGTGTTGTGATGGTGGAGATGGAATGCGATCAAGACTTATAGAACCTCCCAACTCTTTTTCCATTTGTTTTCTTTGTTCTTCAATCAAATTTTTTTCATGTCTTTGATATCCTCCACAAGACAACCTATGTGGATAGATATTTCTACCTCAATTTTCCATTCCTTTTTGGCTCTTTTTCCAAGAACTTGAGAGTGTTGCGAGACTCTACAAATTCCTCAAAAGTAGCTTTATCAATAAATGAATATACCTCGTATGGGGTTGTTCTTTATTTGCTCCATTTGTAATATAATCATGGGTGAGTTGTTTCTTAAACCCTCTCCAACGCTCACCATAATAATCAAGCATTTTCTTTTTCACGTACCTATCATTTGGAGTAGCAATAAACGCATCATATGTTTACCCAATAGAGATGTTATTAGTATTGCACAAAAAATATACTTGTAAAACAACTGATAGAATACAAAAAAAAAATACTGTAATATCGGTCCATATGTCGTCTTTCAATTATTTATCAACAACATGCCAACTATCTATCAAAATACTCACTTTACTTTTACCTTGTAAGACAACGTAACCCAGAAATCATTAGCATGTTCACCAAAAGTCCTGCCGGTTTAGGCATCAACTCTAACAGGGTATCAAATACTAGTTTTGTTGAATTTTTTCACCTTTGTATACATCGTGGCACCTCTAGTTTTTGTTTTAGGTGTATTAACAAAGTTTGCAGCAGATTTTGTATGGGAGGTGCTAGTCGAATCGACCATGACTATCAAGATGAATCAAACAGTAACCTTTCATTCAAAACAAAATTATCAATAGACAAACTAACGAAGAGACCCTAAATAAAATGATCAAGAGACTATAAAAAGTAGCGCTTGAGTAAATAAAAAGTAACGTTTGAGTGAATAACAAACCTATTTGCGAAAATGACGTTTGATGAATATCTTTTGGAAGATTTTTGATGAATATCAACTTGAAAATCGCCTAGGGTTTTGCGAAATGACAAAGTGACGTTTGAGTATTGATATGTAAATGAAAAGTTAGAATCTAGATAGTATTCTAAAGTATTTCATGCAATATAAGTGTCATGTCAGTTTTACACAAAAATCGATTATTAAAAGTATGAAATATCAAAAAAACTTCATAGCGTCATATTCTATGGATTCATTTAAAAGATTTACCACATCGACTATTTAATAAAATGAGGAGGTTAAAGTATATCAAAAAAAGTATTAAAATAAGATTTTGAAATTAGTATTATTAAATTGTTAATGCAAAATATTTTACCTCTCAGTTGGAATAAATAAAATAATAAAGAAATAAAACTTTATTGGAAATGCGTTAAGTGAGAAATATCTATTAAGCAATTAAAAAAATATAAAATGCAGCAAGTGGTGTCGAAGAGAGATCCCTTGTTGCTACCTTACTTCGATTTTATTAAATATCCGAGGGCTAAAGTTTTTTATTGAAAATAAATAAATAAAACATGGCACTCCCATGACCTATGCCCTCGTTTTTCATTGTTCGATGTGTAAGTTTCTTCATAAAAAGTGTTAATTGTCGTAGTGGTAAGAATGATGAAACAAAAAGATAAAATAATTTAACAAATAATATATATTATTTTTAGATTATTTATAAAAATATTTATGCAATCATTTATAAATATAATTATATGCAATCATTTAAAAATATTTATGCAATCATTTATAAATATAATTATATAATTTCCCGTATGTAAATATTAAATTTGTTTTGAGATTATTTATAAAAATATTTATGCAATCATTTAATTATATAAATATCAACTAATAACATAGTATTTGTAAATATTATTTTAATTATATAAATGAATATTAGTAACATAAATAAATACATTTTTCTCGTATTCGTACATTATTTAAAATATTTTTATTTTTATTTTTTATAATTATAAAAATAATATAATAACTCGTGGGTTCGCACAAACTCTGGTATAGATACTCATGTGCTTGTACGCGTTTGTTTCTAAAATTTAACAAGAATGAAAAAAATTATGTAACCACTAAAAATAAAGTGATATCTTTCAAACTTACTACTTCAGAATCACAAGTGCATCATTTGAAGATAAGATCAAAAAACTTTCTTTAGAAGATTTAGTACAACGGTCTGTTCAACAAATCGCAAGTATCAAGACGTTCGTACTAATCAAAAGTTGTTTTCCATGCCATCACGTCAAAGCTGCAAGCTTCAAGGATAAGGAAGTAACGTGTTCCTATATCCAACATCTACACTTATATCCGTTGGAAAGCAACCGTTGACTTTTAAGATAAAACTCTTCTATCCTCTCAACATCTCTTTCTTTGAAGACTACAAATGAAGATCAAGACTTCAGAAGAAAAGTTGCTGGAAGGTGAACAGCCAAATATGTTGTTACCCAAATAGCCAAAGCTTGAAGGCGACTTTTGTTGGGGGGGGGGGGGGGGCGTGGCTTAGCAATCAAAATTGCAAAAGTGTATTTCACTCTCTACTACCGAAGCCGGGTTTATAGCCACCGTGGAAGCGTCAAAAGAACTGTTATGGTTGAGGAAATTTGCAATGGAACTTGGTGTGAAACAAGAAAAGTATGTTTTGTTTTGTGGTATTATTGGATTTGTGATGCATTAGATTCCAAGTTGACGGAGGTTTTTCCACGATAAAATTGTGTTGTGTTGTCTGATGCATTTTTTTTATTGATTGTCGTTGCATGTAATATTTAAGAGAGTTTATCTTGTTGAATTTTTCTATTGCGTTTGTGATTTCCAGCCATTGAAATAAGAATGAATTCGAAACTGATTTCAAGTACTTGTTGATATTAGACAAATACCTATATCACAGAAGGTTCTAAAGGCTTCAATTATTTTTCATACCTTGATTGAATACTCCAAGTTCCTGCAAATTGTTAACTATATGCAGCTTCCTACACATTTATGTATTAGAAAACCTCAAACAATACAGTATTAGATAGAGAATGAATCCATAAAAGTCTGTGTGCTTACACAGTAAAAATAAATACATTAATTAACAACTATGTTCAATTTAAGTGATATATTCATTGTTTTCAGTTGTGTGTCATACAGGTATTAAAATACAGCCTGCGATCGCAAAAATGATTACGATAAAACTGTATCGACAAATATTGATAGTGATATTGTTATTCACCGTTATGCTAAAAACTAAATTATGTTTGATTTACACCGCGACGACCCCAATCAAAGTCATGACATCAGCACCGACTAAAATCATGAAAGCTTTTAAACGACCAGACAATTTTTTTAAAACCTTAGTAATTAATTATTTTATATCAACAACAAGTATCAATTAAGCTTTATATTTACTTGCGGAAGTATATAGAATAAAAGATTATAAAACATAAAATTTAGAAGATATTTATAAATGATATCCTAGAATACATGAGATTTGAGTAATTTGTTTATATTGTTTAAGGAGAATGCCAAAGTGGGATACTGCAATTTCATACTAAAAAGAATCAGCATCCTTAATGTTAAAACATAATTTAAAGTTTAATAATTGTAATCCTGCTTTAGATTTAGAGATTGGGAGAGGAGTGAGTGGCGTAGCCGGGACTTTTTTTTTATTAATCTTTTAGTTCATATATATAATTATTTTTTAAATTAAGAAATTTACAAGTTTATTTTTTTTATTTAATTAAATAATTATAATTTTTCTTAAAGAAATTAATCAAATTCTTTATAAATTTCTATTATTTCTACAAATCATTAATTTTAGTATATATGATTATGAAAATTTAAAGGAGAGATAGAAAATTATAATGAATAAAATAAAGTTAATTTGATTTTTTAAAATATTTAGAATAAGAATTATTGAATATTAGAATTATAAATCAGTAAAGTATACTCTATAAAAGTATCATGTCTTATTCATTTGAAATGTTAAATAAATATTCAATATTTCAACAATATACGTGTTTCTTTAGTATTAATGATTGTTTATAAGTTTTTAAATAAAATTATAATAATAAGTAACTATCATCACTTTAAATTTTGAGAGAAGAAAATAATGATTTTTTTTAAAACAGAAACAAATGATCAGTTTAAATAAAATTTATAAGATTAAATCTTGAGAGTGGAATGAGATTATTTAAAGTAAATTATAATGTATGCATTAAATTGTATAATTGCGCTTTATGTAGTATTAGTATACTCAAAATCAGAAAAGACAATTGGCAGATGAGAGAGAATGTCACGATTAATTGACTTTGTTGCACATTAATTTGTGATTAAAACCTAAAACCAGAAAATATAAAATTGGGTGCAATATCTGAATTTCAGAGGGGTCAACTAGATCTCTCAAAATGGGCTAGCTCATATGGGTCGGCCCGCCAGGCCCGAAAAGTCATAGGGTTTGGGCCATAAAATTAGAGTCTATATTTTTCAGGGCTTTTTTAGCCCAGTCTCAAAAAGCCCGCTATCTATTAGTGCTAGCCCATGTGGGCCGCGGGTAGCCCATCAGACCCGCGTAATTATAAATTTTAAAAAACTATCCTAATATTTATATTATCTTACTCCAAAATAGCATATTGATTTTTCTCACTTCACTAAATCTTATCTCTATTTTATTCAATCTTTCTCTTTTAAATATTATACATTAATATAATTAACATTTTTTCATCATATTATATTTGTTTTTCTCTTATAATAAATATTCAAGTATTATTTTATACAATTTAGACATATATTGTATTTAGAAACACATTATAGTATTTATAAGAGATAATATAGTACTTAAAAATATATTATGTTTGAAATAACATATTTTTAATTTTACTTATAATAAATATTATGGAGTTTTTATTTTAATTTTTTTAAATAAAAAAGCTCATTTATGGCCGGGTAGCCCGAAGCCCATCTAGGGCCGGACTCGGGTAGTAAATCTCAAGCCCATATTATACAGGGCCTTTTTGGCCCAGCCTTGAAAAGCCCAGGGCCCACTAGGACCGCCCCTTTAGGGCCGGGTAGCCCATATTGACAGCTCTAGGTTCAACACTGTTTTTTTTTTAATAAGTAACTCTTGAATAGAAAGAATGGAGTACTAGGGGTACTCCAACCCTTACAAGAAATTCAACGCAAAGCGATCCTACTAGATTACAAACACATATAAGGATTATGGAACCAATCATAAAAATTAGACCTTATTCTATCCCTTGATTTTATTGCCAACCACCACCAAGAGAACCAAATGATCATGCCAAACAATTCTTCAATATCGACGACGGCATTGTTGAATACTATATTGTTTCTATGCTTCCAAATACCCCCAACAAATTGTTAACCAAATAGCACCTGCCCTGTTCCTAATCATTTTACTTGCCATTAATTCAATACTAATAATCAAATGGCTACAACAGTCCTGAATTAGGGTCTGTTTGGTTCAAATGAGGGGGAGGGGAGGGATTTTAATGGAAGGAAGGGAAGGGGAGGGATTAATTATATATATATATATATATATATATATATATATATATATATATATATATATATATATATGTTTTGTTCAAATGAGGGGAGGGGAGGGGAGGGGAGGGAAGGGATTTCGTTTAAAAATATGTTTGGTTCACAAGGGGAGGGATTTTAATAATAATTTACAATTTTATCCTTGTAATTTTATAAAAGTGATATGATATTCAATTGTAAAAATTTCATAAATATTTTCTTGGATATAATATTTGTATAACTGAGTGATTAAAAAGTCATAACTTATAGCATAATATTAAAAAAAGTGAGTACACTTAATTCATATTATAACTCTCGACACAAAATAAACTATGCGTTGATAAGAACTTTTGAATTCATAAAATAAATTATAATAAAAAACAAAAAACTATAGTAGTTATAATTTTTATTAAATAAAAAAATAAAAAATAATTTAAAGGTGAAGAATAATTATAACAAGTTTATGGAAGGCTTGGAAGCAATAGAGAAAAAATCACAAAAAGAAAAGTAGGAACATGAAAGAGAATAATATTTTTAAAATAATAAAATAAAATTGAGGATATTTTAGTAAATATATTAATTTAATTAATATTAAAACTCATATCCCCTCCCCTCCCCTCCGAATCCCCTCGATTCGGAGGAACGCAAAAAGTGTCATTTGGAGGGATTTTGCTCCCCTCCCCTCCCCTCCTCTCCCCTCCTAAAAATAAAACCAAACACATTTCATTTTAAATATTCCCTCCCTCCCCTCGCTCTATCTCGAACCAAACACACCATTAAAGACAAGTCTAACTCCAGCCATCGACAAATCTTCAACCATAAAGGCTTCAATCTAGGACAGCACAACATAATGTGGTTCAAGTCTTCTTCCACCAATTGACAAAAAACACAGACAACATCCTGCTGTTGAGAGATAATTCCTCTTTTAAGGAGTTGCTTTCTTGCAGGCAACCTGTCCAGCAAGAGTCTCCAGCCAAAGCATTTCAATTTGGACGGGACAGTTTCCCCCATATATAATACTCAAACCAAACTTCCTCTGCTCTTCCAATTCAGCGCTTGTGATAATGTTATTCAGATTATTATAGAAAGAGATAACAGTGTACCTTTTTTATTTGTCGAAAGGCCAAACAAACACGTCATAGGCGTGAGCAATCGGCGCAAAATTGTATAGTAACTCGACCAATTCTGCCATTTCAACACAAGCCTCTTTCCCATACACTTCTTCCCCAATCATTAATCTCCACCGCCAGCCAACAACAGACCAATACCCCATGTCACTAACAGCAACCTTTTTGTTGGGACATTCTAAGAACATATTTGGAAACACAACTTCCAAGCACCCGCCCCCCAGCCAAGAAGATTTCCAACACAACGCCCTTTTTTCGTTTCTTATTTTAACCGTAATTATACTCAAGATTCCATGGGGCTCTTTAATCAAAGCCATTAGGTCCCTCCACCATAGAGTAAACTGCCTCGTTCCACAGTACCTCTGTAATATCCCCATATCTCTCTTACAACAGAGCTTTCCAAATAGCATCCTCTTATGTCAACAATCCCCAGATCCATTTCGACGTCAAGGCATTATTGAAACGACAAATGTCTTTAATTTCCAACCCCCATTGGTCTCTTGGTTTGCATATTGTTTCCCAACTTACCCATGTCAGACCCTTCTTTTCCATTGCACCTTGCCATAGGAAGTTCCTTTGAATTGCAATAATTTTCTGCACCAAAACTCATACATAAATTTATAAAACTGAGGGGGTCACTACAAAAAATAAGCTCTATAGCGACGTGATTCTCATGCCACAAAGTGGAATATCACGTCACAACACAAAATTAGCGACGTGGACAACTATGTCGCTTGGGAGAGCGTGGCAACTTGGTTGTGTCATGATTATAACGTCACAAAGTATTCACAAAGTTTCTGATTAATTTAAAAGATTAGCGACGTGATAAACATGTCACTATTTAGTGACATGTATATCACGTCACAAACTTATTTTTTAAAAAAAAAATAAAATTTATTATTATAAAAACGTTTTTATTATTAATATTTTTATTCAAAATTAATTAATAAAAATATTTATTTCGTTGAAATAATGATCATAAACAAAATGCTATATTATAATAAACAAAAATACTAAAATATATTGAACTTATAATAAAATAAACAAAATATTATACAAAATTAAATTATCCTACACAATTTCAAATTTAAATAAAAATAAAATTAATCCTAAGGATCATCTGGATCGGGAAAATTCTCAAGGTTCATATCTTCATCATCATTCTATCGCTCATTTCCAACCACTCCTACGTTTCCACCAAACGGTTGACTACCACTTCTTTGTTGGAATTGCATAAATAACCGCATTTGTTGCTCCATCTCTGTTTGCCTCTTCGCCATTGCCTCTATTTGTTGTTGTTGCGCCTCCGTTTGCGCTTTTAGTGCCGCCTCACATTGCCTCTTTACGTTATTTGATATATTTTATTATTAAACATGGTAGTGACGTGTCTATCACGTCGCAACTGCCATTTTTTAGACACATGTTTACCACGTCACAAATTCATGTCGGTATAGGGACAACATTTCTTGTAGTGGGTGCACTTGAACCCCCTGGACCATACGTGGATCCGCCCGAGTAATACAGTATTAGGCTTGTTTGAGGTTAAGGGTTGCATAGCAACTTATAATTGTGAGTCAAATTTTGTTACAGAATCTAGATCCTTCAACAAGAAATAATAAGAGAAATTGGTGGACGATTTTAATCATTGTTAACGGTATGAAATGTAATGTAGGGTAACAAAACCAACGACTCAAACTAACAAATAAATGAAAAATTAACATTAACCCATAAAGTCAGAAGTAATCATACTAATAACAAAGATCATTTAAACATATATATTGCAGATGAAATTGCTAAACCATTTCAGTAGCACAACATCTAGAAAGGAGAAATCAAACTCTCAACATAAAAATGTGGTTCCACCGTAAGATCATGAATACTGTTTTGCATTTTAGGAATATTAGAAGTATTCTTTATAGAATCATAGACAACTAAACCATGTTGGATTTTCCCTGTCTTATAGAACTCCATGAGCAACTGATCATCCTCTAAAATATATAATACTTTCGCATGGCAGTAAAAACCACGTCTTTTTGAGTGAGGAACAATAAACAATTTAGTCCAAGATTTTTCTTTTCCATATTCCTTCATGATCCAAACATTAGAAAATTTGTCTCTACAAAAATGAGAAAGGATGGATAAACAACCCCTCAATGACCCTAAGGAAACAGGAAGTTCGGATCCTGTATCATCATCAAAAGAAAAGGTTGAAAGCTTTTGATACGACTCCTTCTCTAAATCAAGAGAAACAATGGTTGTGACCCGTGGCAAACTAGTATCCCATGCTAACCAATTTATAGTATCATTCACAAATATTCTAGGTTTAATAATGTCATTAGGACATGGAAAGTCTTGAATTCTTGTCCAATAATCAGTACCCAAAGTATGAATGTTAACTTGTTTTTTGCTATCACTTGGGGCAATAGCAATAACTTATAATTACTAGTGATACGATGATATACCAAAGTATATAAGTTTGGAAAACATGTTTTCAAAGGAGGCAATATTTTGGATTTTCGAATAGAAGGATTATGCAAAACAGCTAAAGATTCATCTATTGCAAAACAGAGGATACCGTCACAAGTGGAAATTTCCACACGTCTTTATTCAGTATTAAGAAGCGCTGTTAGATTGTGCCTAACCTGATTTACAGGAACAGAGGTGAAAAAAGAGGAGATTGGGGAATGATACAGACGGAGCTCACGTGAAGATTCAGTAGAGGATTGGAAAATATCAAAGAAAACCAAGTAACAAGCAATGGTCATAGAGAAAGGGTAAGAGTGTCGATTACGTGAAAAGAGGGTATTAGAATCCCTCACGTCTGTGGTACTCCACAAGATCCATTCTTACTAGTTCTTAATCTAAGGGTGTGTGTGTGTGTGTGTGTGTTTGTGTGTGTGTGTGTAACATGCAATGGAAAGATAAACAGATAATGGAAAACAGACAAATAAGCGACAAATAAAGTAAATGGAAAGGTCAAACAAAATAAGAAAAGAAAAGTCCGCACTCCAGGGCGTTCGTATCCTGTGCCTAAGTACCTTCAACGTGCAATGGAGAAATTAGAGCGTCGTAGTTTAGCTTAAAAGTTTATGTTTCTACCACGATTCGCGTCTCCTAGAGAAACGGAACCGGGCATCATAGTGAATATCATTGTACATTTTTGATGTTGTTGCATGTCATTTATGAACCATGCATCATGGTGTTGGAGGGTGGTCAGCTTTTGGTGAGCCTCAATCATATGGTGGTTATCGGGTGCGAGTAGCTGGTTCCAGGTGGAACTCAGTGAAGCATTACCTATGGTTATGGTAACAATTTTTGGTATGCTATGATCCTATGGTGGGGATCGGGAGCGAAATGAACCTAAGAGTTCATAATTGATACCACATGCACTGAGTTATGGGGTTGAGTCTCATTGCATTGCATATATGTTGTACTATGATGTTCAGATTGCGTGGAGTATGAATTTTTTAATGGGTGATCATGTATATGATAATTATGTGCTTACATATTGTTGCACCCCAAAATTTGCCCTCTTTCTCTGTGCTATAAGTTATCAAGGACGTTTATTTCGTCGCTTAAAAATCAAGAAAAATAATAAAGAGTTTCTTATAAGGTGCTTGCAATTGTTAATTCAACTGAGCTTCATTGGATTTCATGTTGAGGAGTTCTTATGTGCTTCGATTCTTATTTTCCTCAAGAATTTATCAAAGCTTTATTGTTAAGTCGGATTGAAGTGCGGTGCATGTCATGACGTGAGAGTTAGACTTGTGGGTTCATTTAGTTCAAGACGTGCTTACTCTCGCATTTACTTTCGGCTTGTAATATGAGTTCGACTTGGCTTAACGATTGAAGTTAATGTTGCATTCGAAGAATAAGATGATCGGGGTTTGAAGTTTGATTCCATAAATTCAATTTAAGTTCAACATTATTTGATTGCATTCAAGGTCTTAAGCATTTGATTGGTCAAAGAGTTGATTCAAGTTGAAAGACTCATTCATAAGGACTTTAGCATACAAGTTACAAGATATATTCAAGGCATGGTTTAAGATTCAAGTTAATTCTTCATCCAAAGTTCAAGTATCATTCAAATGTTCAAAAATTACAACTACAAAAAACCAAGAGTCCATACAAATCCTCAAAAAAAAAAAAAGAGAAAGAAAGTTGAATTACAAAAGAAAAGCCCATCCTAATTTTTCCTTGTTTCAAGCTTCTCTATGTCAATCTTAGAACTTCATGCTTTGGCTTTCCTCCAACGATTTTGTTAAATTCTTCATGACTTACACGACAAAACAAGGAAACCAGTTCACAAAATATTCGATAAGCACCTCGGAAGCCCATTGCCAACAGCTCTGTGTAGTCCAAGCATAAACCAACCTGCTGCTTCTAAACCAAAAGGAAACCGAGCCTACAATTTCAAAGAAGTTCAACAAGAAATAGAGAAGAGGAATCGGTTAACAGCAGAAAAAAAAAGAGGAAGATATTCAGAGATAAAAAAATTCAGAACGTAACAAATTTCTAACAAACTTTTTCTTCAATCCTCATCATCTCGATACCAATTCTCACCTTCAATCATCATCAATCACAAAACTCAGAAAATCATCATCGAACCTTCATCTCACATCTCCAATTTTCTCTCTGAAAATGACGCTACAATCTTCACAACAGAACAATCTTCGTTCTTTGATCCCCTTCTTCCTCTACATTCAATTCATCACAAAAATCTTCAATCCTCTGGAGGAACCATCAACACGCAGATCCTCATCAATGTTCTTCCACTCAGTTTCTCTGTGCAATAACTGAATCGCACTTTAATTCGCCTCTTCCTTCAAAATCATCAAATCTCCCTCCGATTTCTCTTCCTTCAATCACCAAATCACCATCACTGAATCTCCAATCTTCTTCATCATCGATTCAATCTTCACCAGAAAACTCAGAAGGATCCCTCTCTGTTCCCTCTCTTAATTGCTTTACATAACTGCATCAACAACAATATTCGACGCGCATTGTTAACAATCACCGTGATCACGCAAAACAACAACAAAATGCGGTGGAAATTCAAGAAGAAGAAGAAGAAGAGGAAGAAGAAGAAGAAGAAGAGTGGAGGTCTAAGATGCTACCTGAAGTAGAAGTCTCCGTCGCTTCCTCGTGTTTACGTGGTCGCACCGCCGTGTTTATCAATCGGAGAAGATGAGAGTGAGGTCGCGAGCCGAGAGTGAGACGAGTTGAGGAGGATGTGTTCGCTGGTTCAAGGTGACCGGCGAGCGGTGGAGGACTCACAGGCGTCGTTCTTCGATCGAGATAAGGGGAAGAAGCTGAAACGTGAAAGCTCAAGAGCGTAAACCTAATTCCCTTTCCAAATATCTTCTCTTGTGTTAATTAATTGAATTAGGAGATTTAATGGAGTTTAATATGAATTAGCATAAGGTTTAATTTGAGTTGAATAATCTGAAAATTGATTAACAAAAATCTGAAAATTGAACCAAAAGAATCATTGTGGACTCAATCCCTTGGGCCAAGACCGAATCTGCTTCCTACATCCCATGAGAGCCCAATTTTGTGCAAGAAAACCTATAACAAAAACTCTGTTTGGGCTTCCCCTATGGGCCTTGCGCCTGTTATTGTTTGCAGCACCAGATTTCAGAATAAACTCCCTGTGTACATGATTTTATATTTTTTTAGACTTAGTTTTTTTACTAGTTTATTTTCTATCTCTTTTAGTATGATGAAACATTGGCATTTGTTAGATTTTGATTTGATAATAGAACATAAAAATCAAATAGTTTTGTTAATTTTTGCATGATAAAAAAATGAATAAAAATATGTAATATTTTGCTTGTTAGAATTTTAAGGTTTTGTTATATTGTTTAGTTTTATTTCTTTGATAAAATGCCATGAAAAATATTATGTTTGATTAGATTTCTCGCATTGATTTCAGATAATGAAAACATGTGATTCCTTTTGCTTGTTAGAATTTAATTGTTTTGTTACATAGTTTAGTTCTAACTCTTTGAGAAAATGTCATGAAAACAATTTTCTCTTGTTAGATTTTGTTTTAGAATTTACTTAGTATTTAATTTCTATTATTTTCTATGGCGGATGCGTGCCTCCTTGTTATTACTGATTTGGTTGTTGAGATGTGCGAGGTACTTCGAGAGAGCCTTCGATTGCGATTCGACTTGCTTCGTGTTCCACTTTACTTGTGGGACACGAATTCGCTTCCGGTGCGATTGATTTGCATCGTGTTCCACTTTATTTGTGGGACACGAACTTATGCCTGATGCGATTCACCTGATCTCTCATTCATTGAGATGTATATTCCTGTATCGTCTGGCTTGTGTTTCTCTTGCAGGTTGCTTGTGTGGTTGTGTTTGATACGCACCACATAGCGGTTGTGATTTATTTTCACACTGCATCGCTTTGACGCTTATGCTGGACTCCTGGCTTTGATGGATGTTAGATTACGTGAAGTATTCAGGACTTCTTTGCTTACGCTTACTAGCTCACTGCGGATTTGCTATCCGTTTGGTATCGTTCCCTATTCCCTTTTACTTCTTTCTGTACTTTATCGCTTTCTCGCATCATCCTATAACATGAGAAGTAGGACTTAGACATGCATCTGGCCAAGCCCTCGAAAGAGGCTCTGTTTTTGTTGGTGTGTTTACATTTGTGCTTTGCGGCAGGGAGTCACGGTGTAATAAGTCCTATATGGCACTCCGTTAAGTCCTCATGGAAGGCATGCGGTCAAGGGTTCGTAATCAACCCCCGCCTAGTCTCATCGAGTCTGTTCAGTATGCGCACGTTACGCGTGGCTCGCTTCTGAACCTGCACAAGATCTTGTTATCGAGTATGTCAGGAAAAGGGTTCATGCAGCCGGACCCCCGCCTTTCTTATAGCTCGCGTTGCTCGACGTTGATGCTCGGTGTACGCACGCACCGTTTTCCTTTACGATCCGTGACGGCTTGGTTGCTGAGAGGGGTCCGCCCTCTTGTCTATGGCCCGATCATTTTCGCGAGGTCTAATGCTTGGTTGACTTGGGTTGAGTTGCTCCCCTTGGCTATGGCGGGACCGCTTTTCTACCATTCGGTCAGTATCGTTGGTTTTGTTTGCTTTACGAGCGGATGCTCGTTTGTGTGATATTCTTGTGTGCTTCCCTTTTTCCCTCGTAGGTTGATAGCTTAGCTTAGACTGGTACCCTTTGTATGATAACATTAGGTAGTAAGCTTTCCCCCTTAGTTTAGGTTTTCCTCATGCATTCTTTAAAACACAAATCACACTCTTTGATTTTCTTTTCTTAAGAACTTGTTATTTCCGCTCCATTCCCAAGCGTGAGTCTCCAAAGGTCGAGCAGCGGAGTGCGAATGTAACTTGTTCACCTAAAAAACATAAAACAAACAGAAATTAGTTAGCCGAGCTACGGTAGCTCTGATTCTGCAAAACAGATACGTAGGCAGCGGGGTAGGGCCCGTGCGAGCACAATCCTTTCTTTTCCCTACATTCTGCATTCATTTTAGTCCACATTAGCGTAGATTTGTTACACACCCATAGATTTAGACACAGGCGTGGATACCATCGAGTACGATGGGCGCGAGGGGTGCTAACACCTTCCCCTCGCGTAACCGACTCCCTTACCCTTTTTCTCTGGTCGTGAGACCGTTGTTTTATTTTGTGGTTTGCTGGCATTCCCTTCCTTTTCAGGATAAATATGTTAGTGGCGACTCTGTTAATTTTCGCGGTAGCGACAGCTGGCGACTCTGCTGGGGACGTCTTGACCTGTTGCTGGTCCGGACCTAGCGAGTCGATCCTAGCGCTTGTGTGTTTATCATTGGGTGTTTTTACTGCTTTGCATATTTACCTGTTTGCATTGCATTCTATGTGCGCTTTTACTTTTCTGCATCATATTCTGGACTGGCTGGATATCTGTCTGTTGGGTGGGTGTTTCAAGAGGTAAAAGGCCCAATACCCAGGCTATGTGTGAACCATAGGAACCCTAGGATAGAGTGGGAGCATGGTTTGTCTCGAGGTGTACGTCTCGGGATGAATTATGTGACCACGAGCAGAGTAGTGGTTTCAAACGGAGGTATTATCGTCACCCGCATCCGCGCTGTGATGATGCTTACCTTCGGGCGGACCGTATACTGCATTTCATGACCTTACCTTGGCCTAGATTTTACCCGTGAGTGGGGCGGGAATCAATGATTATATAACAGGTACATCGTTGGTGACCGCTGTTCTTGTTCGTGGGTTACCGCTGTTCTTGTTCGTGGGTTACCGCTGTTCTTGTTCGAGGGTTACTATGGTTCTTGTTCGAGTGGTTTTGTTCCTGTTATGATGACTATGGTTCTGTTTCTATTGATTATGTCCCGTGATCTACGGGGAGTTCTGAATTGGTGCCGAACCTTTGAACCTGGATCGTATAACTTTGAGGATATCCAGACATGTCCGGTGGGAGACATCCAAAATCCCACCACCTTGCATCATTGCATGTTTACTTTCCAAAAAATGATGTACAAAAAAAAATAACTAGCATACTAGCATGCATGTTCCTTCCATTTTCAAGGAATCATATCTTTAAGCCTCGTGTCAAGCTCTTTCATCTCTTGCTAAAAATCAAAACATGAGAATTCCTTGGAAATCGAATGAACATGGCATTGTATTCATACCATGCATCTCATACATTTCATGCATAACAGGTGTTCAAGCTCGAGGATCTCTTATTCAGACTTGGTACTCTCTTCAGGCTCACACACTTGACTTGTTACTGTTGTGAGCTCAAAGATTGGTCATGGAACAACTTTATGGGGATTTTATCCAAGGTGAAAACTCAATTGGGTTTCTTTTTGAAGACAGGTCTTATTCTCATTTGCTTCCACGGATGCTTTATTTGCAACTGGTTAAGTTCCGTACTGTATTGATGTTTGCAAGTTCTTTGCTTGATGATGATGGCACTAGGTGTGAATTCTATTCTGGGTCACCTGGTTATGATGTTAGGATCTACAAGTCTTTAAAATTGCTTGGGGCTCCCGCACGAGGGATAAGCAAGACATTGTCTATCTTGAGCATTGCACCATTTGCATTGCTCGAATCCCTAAAGCACTTACAAATTCCATGTGACTTCGCCACAATCTTCTTCCAGACAATAATCAAAAGTGTTCTGCAGAGACACCTCTCATTCTCAAGGTTCTGCTTCATATCCTGAATCACCTCCTCCTCTTGGAGTCTCATTTCTAGTAGCATCTTCTTGTCAACAGAGACGAAAGAAAAATATGAGAATCAAGCTGACGAGATCCCCATGCCCTTATGTCAAGTTGTTTCACTGCTTGTTGGAATCTCAGTTGGTTAAGATTCGTGAATTTCAGTTGGTTAAGATTTATGCTTCGGGTCTTTCTCACCACAGATAGCTCTCTTGATTTTGACGACAATACTCGGTGTTTTCCATTCTGGGGGCACCTGATCATAATGTCATACCTTACGAGGTGTTGAGGTACAAAGAGTTCAGGACTTGCTCGATGCAGAGATGTTTGAGTTTATTCATAATGGTTTCTACTGGTCAATCCCATTTCATTTGCTGCAAGTAGAATGTTTGTTCTTCCTCGAGGAGTAACTCATGAAAATCACTTGCAATTGGTATTGCTAGAGGCTTCCTTCTCAACAAATTTTGTGTGTTCCAAGTAATGACTTTGATGGCCAAGCGTCAGTGGTTATTGTTGATCGCTGATAGTAATACAAGTTTCCTCCATTCATGATGGTGTTTTCTGTTTCAGCAGCTATATTTAGGGCTCCCGACCGAGGGATAAGCAAGACTCTGTGTTCTTGAGTTTGCATCATTGGCTGCTCAAATCCCTAAAGCATTCACAAACTCCAGTTTCTATTATTTGGGGCTCCCGACCGAGGGATAAGCAAGACGCCCTGTATCTTGAGTTTGTGCACCACTGGCACAACTCAAATCCCTAAAGCTGAGCACTTGCAACTTCTGTATGACTTTGCCGAAATCTTCTTCTGTGAAGTAATCTAAAGTGTTCTACAGGAACATATGTTGATGCTTGGTGTGTTCTCCATGCTGGGGCACCTGGTTATCTGATTGAGGATTGTCATCCGTTCAAAGACAAGGTTCAAGACCTGATTGACTCAAAGGCTATCACATTTGCACCTGAAGGCCATAATTGAAGTTCTCCTTTGACTCAGGGGATCTTCTGAAGCAATAAGTCCATACGGAGAGGATCTCCTCAACATTGGCAACTGCTGAATCATCATGCATGTTCATGTTTAAGCTTTCTTGTTTTGTTCAATACTGTTTGCATGCAAAACTTGTTTGTTTTTTGAACTATAATCATAATGCATTGGATATGTTTGTCTTGAAAAAATACATTCGCTTTTGCTCTTATATGTTTTTATATGTTTTTTGTGATACTTAACTCTTGTTAATAAAGCATGATAACTCCGAAGGGAGGATGATGAGCACATAATACCAATAATCTCAAATGGTATGCTTTTGAGTAGAACCCTGTTGATGATGTACAGGCATTGTTTCAAATTCCCAAACACTGGAGATATAAGGGAGTGAAACCCTCGTTAACCCCTCTGAGCCTTCGAAGTAGGAGTTTCTTTTCTATAAAAAAACCCTTATTTTTAACCCTGGGGCAGGGTAGTGTTCAGTTAACCTGATCGAGCATTCAAAAATCATCAGGAGCACACATCCAAGGATACAACAATGGTTATCTTTCAAAAGATTGAGGAAAGTCAAATCCACAACGGTTATCCCTCACCTCAGGAGGTCGAGACATCAAATTTATCCCTCACATCAGGAGGTCGAGACCAACATCAAAGCCGCTGTGGTTTATCCCTCACATCAGGAGGTCAAAATATATCAATACCACAATGGTAATGCTTCATGAATCAATGACTCAGGCAGTCACTATGCACTTCCAACAAATCAGAGATTCAGGATCACACGACTTGTTCAAAAAAAAGAAGAAGAAGAAAAAAGAAAAAAAGGAAAAAAGAATGAAAAAAAAGAAAAGAAAAAAGCCCGCTAAGTCAACAACTTGAAAACATGTGACTTAGGCAAAAATTAGGGCATCCCGCTGGACATCCAAATCAAAATTCAAAAGAATTTGTCCAGGCAAAAGTTAGGGAAATAAAAAGAAAAGCAAAAGTGAAAAACAAGGATTACAAAATAAGAATCCTCATCAAAAAAACAAAGTCGTGTGATCAGACACCAAAAATGAAAGGTAAAGTGACTTCCATGTCTGAACGCCTCATTGGCTCCTCAATCATCTCAAGTTCCTCTTAAAAGATGAATGCTCGCATCGAGTTAACTAAACTTAGGAATGGAGAACATCACGAAGAGGGTGGGCATTAAATATTTTGAGCCTAAAAATCCTTTTTCTAAAACCGTGAACCTGGCCACGTTACAACCCTGAAAAGTCCTAACTGAAGCATGGGTTAATTCGAAAGCAGACTATACATGATGATACGGTAAACTGACTCCTAGGAGATCCGCTAAACGCTTGAGTTGGTATCAAACCATCTTTCTTTCATAAAAACTTGATGTTACGACATCCTTTCAAAAAGTTTCTTTAAACTTTGAGACAAACATACTCTTTGCATTAGAATTATATTTCTCATAATAAACATTCTTTGCATATGAACAAGTGCTTAACATCAAGAAAGTTTCCATCATGAACTTCAGATGAAAAGTTTATTCCTCCCGAAGGACAAGTTGTCTTCAGAACTCCGTTGAGTTGAAGCAAGAATATTTCAAAGCCTGATCCCCTCATGGGCACAAAAGCATTTGAATACTCTATCGAGGAAGTCTTCACTCAATCTGGGGCAATCAGGTCAAGATTCGAAGAATCTCTCAAAGTGATAAGCAATCAGGGGCATTCACCCAAGCATAATTGAAGCTACCTCCAATACAGGTCAGGCGGGAGTATAGTTCCAAAGTTCATGATACTGGGACAAGTTGGCTATGATTGCATGAATATCAAGAAGTCCTTACGAGACGAATTTCTTTAAAGTCCCTACAGACTGGGGCAAGACACTATGCATTGGCATTCTTTCCTCATCAGGAGGTGTTCAATTGAAAGTTCGGGTGTTAGCTAAACAACTTATGAACTCGAAGGCTGTTGAAAGTCAGGATCGTCATCCTTAACATTGATCTGAGATTGAAAGTCCAATACTTGTTGGCATCCTCACAATCAATGAGAATCTGCAGAATTCTTTGAAAGCCAATGCTTGTTTGGTCTCTTTGAAGTCGATACTTGCTTGACCCCTTAAGACCACTTCCTGATGGCACTCTCTCAGAAAATCAGTGCCTGTTGGATACTTTGGCCGATGCTTGTTTGGTGTTCTAATTCCTTCTTGCCTATCAACTCATTGAATCCATTGCTTGTAGGGAAAGTTTCAAAGCCAAGATGATTGACAATCTGTTTGCTCTTGCATTTGCCCGTTGTGGGTGAGCATCACTATCCTCTGTCATGTGAGGAAACCCCGTGAAGATGTTATGCTATATCCTGGGGCATTTTCATCTGTTTATCTCACAGGTACATCCTTTTGAGTGCATCATGTCAGCGCAGTGGCGGATCTAGCCAAGTGAGAGATTCTCATTTCCCAGCTGAGTACATTCACACGAGGTTTTCCTTGTTCCAAGGTTCTCACTCCCCAGCCGAGTGCTTCCTAATGAGAGATTCTCATTCCCCAGCTGAGTACATTCAGATGAGACTTTCTTTGTTCCAAGATTCTCATATCCTCAGCAAAGCACATCTCGACGCATTCTCCATGCTCCAGAAGCCTTACTCCTCGATGGAATGTTTTCTCCCCAGTTGAATCACGATTGAATGGTATCTGATTCCCCCAGCAAGCTCTTAATGAGGTTCCTTGCCCGAATGCCTCATTTTCCCCAGTAGAGCGCTTCTCTCTCAACAGATTGACCTGTTGTCCCCAAGAGAGTCATCTTATTCCCCAGTGGAGTTGTCTCAACAAAAGGTTCTTATGCTAAGTTCCTTATCCCCAGCGGATTTCTTATCTTCTCAGTGGACCATTATGCAAAAGTGTTCATCTTCCCCACTAAGTCCTTCCTCAGCAGAAATTCACTTGCATCCTCAGCAGAATCTGTTTCCTTCAAGGATTTCCCCAGCGGAATGCATCATACACCAGCAAGCGGTCACTCCCCATCAGAGTTATCTCCATGACTGGTCCTTATCTCCACACCCCCAGGGTGTCGAGAATTTGCTTCTCCAATGAAGTTGCAAGGGTCTTCCCCAAGCATTTAAGTGGGATGTTCTTATCTTCAGGCAAGATTTATTCCCCAAACAGAGCTCGCATCCAGATTTGATCGTCTCCAGCAGATTTCTGATCCATCTTTGCCAGCTCGTAGTTGTGACCCTTGGTCACTCATCTTGTCCTCCCCGCAGAGTTCTATAATCTCTCCAGGACTTCTTCAGCAATTCGGTGCTCCTCCGTTGTCTCCCCAAGCAACGTTCGAATCATGCATCATTTGCATTGCATTCTCAAAAGCGTATAGCGTCTTCCTTCTCGGAAACGTTATTCCATACACATTCATACATACATCATGCATAAACCATATCATATCTGTTGTTTCTTTCTACAGGAAAGTTATCCAGATTCAAATGCTCCCTAGAGAGCAATATTCGCCTAGTCATTACAGGCGCTTATCCTGATGTTTTGAATCAGAAGAGGATTGTTCTACTTATTTTCTGGCATAGCTCAGACAGTTCAAAGACATTCCTATTCCCGATGCCCCCAGATCGGTGGAAGATATTTGTTCCTATTCCTGATAAATCAGACTTTCAGTTGAAGGAACCGCCTCCGGATCTCTATAGATCTTCCGAAGGAGCAAGCCCTCTGATACATCAGATCAGTTGGAAATATCTACTCCCTGACGATTTAGTTCGTTCAGAAGAAGAAATTCGTTTGCCCAGTCCTGATGCCTAACCATCAGTTGAGGACGTTTTCTTTACCCGGCGTACACAGTTCGGAAGAAACATCCGTTCCTATCCTAATATCCAGTTTCAGATTAGTTGAAGGAACCGCCTCCGGATCTCCCGTGATCTTACTAAGGAGCAAGCCACTGATATCATCAGATCAGATGGAGATGTTTGCCTGATTGACTTTTTCATTCAGATGAAGATTGTCCTACTTATTTTCTGGCATCATGTCCAGATCAGTTTAAAGGCATTCTTTCCCCGGCGTACACAGTTCGGAAGAGATATTGTTCCTATCCTGATTACCAGTTCAGTTGAAGGAGCCGCCTCCGGATCCCCGTGGTCTTACGAAGGAGCTAGCCGCTAATTCCCAGATTAGTTGGAATATCTACCTGATGATTTAATTGCATCAGAGGAGATGTCTGCCCAGATTCCCAGATCATGATTCCCAGATCAGAGATACCTATCACCAGTTGATGTCCGATTCAACCGATGTATCTCCTTCGATTCCCAGATCGACTTAAGACATCTATCCCGATGCATGTTCGGAGACATCTGCTACGCCTGATACTCAGATCAGTCGAGATGTTCCTTCTCTTGATGCCCAGATCATTTGAAGTGTTTCCCCTGCCTGTGGGTGCCCGTTCCTTCTTATCACAAGTTGGAGCATATTTATTTGTCCAGATCAACTGAAGTTTTTTCTCCCTGCTTGCGGGGTGGTACATTCCTTCTTATTGCAAGATGGAATCTTCTATTGATCAAGAGTGCAAATTTTCGAGTTCATTCTGGTATTCAATCTCCTTCCACCTCAACGGTTCGAAACCTCCGTTTCTCACTCGTCAGGTTCAAGAAGTTTGAATAGGGGCAGCTGTTGCACCCCAAAATTTGCCCTCTTTCTCTGTGCTATAAGTTATCAAGGACGTTTATTTCGTCGCTTAAAAATCAAGAAAAATAATAAAGAGTTTCTTATAAGGTGCTTGCAATTGTTAATTCAACTGAGCTTCATTGGATTTCATGTTGAGGAGTTCTTATGTGCTTCGATTCTTATTTTCCTCAAGAATTTATCAAAGCTTTATTGTTAAGTCGGATTGAAGTGCGGTGCATGTCATGACGTGAGAGTTAGACTTGTGGGTTCATTTAGTTCAAGACGTGCTTACTCTCGCATTTACTTTCGGCTTGTAATATGAGTTCGACTTGGCTTAACGATTGAAGTTAATGTTGCATTCGAAGAATAAGATGATCGGGGTTTGAAGTTTGATTCCATAAATTCAATTTAAGTTCAACATTATTTGATTGCATTCAAGGTCTTAAGCATTTGATTGGTCAAAGAGTTGATTCAAGTTGAAAGACTCATTCATAAGGACTTTAGCATACAAGTTACAAGATATATTCAAGGCATGGTTTAAGATTCAAGTTAATTCTTCATCCAAAGTTCAAGTATCATTCAAATGTTCAAAAATTACAACTACAAAAAACCAAGAGTCCATACAAATCCTCAAAAAAAAAAAAGAGAAAGAAAGTTGAATTACAAAAGAAAAGCCCATCCTAATTTTTCCTTGTTTCAAGCTTCTCTATGTCAATCTTAGAACTTCATGCTTTGGCTTTCCTCCAACGATTTTGTTAAATTCTTCATGACTTACACGACAAAACAAGGAAACCAGTTCACAAAATATTCGATAAGCACCTCGGAAGCCCATTGCCAACAGCTCTGTGTAGTCCAAGCATAAACCAACCTGCTGCTTCTAAACCAAAAGGAAACCGAGCCTACAATTTCAAAGAAGTTCAACAAGAAATAGAGAAGAGGAATCGGTTAACAGCAGAAAAAAAAAGAGGAAGATATTCAGAGATAAAAAAATTCAGAACGTAACAAATTTCTAACAAACTTTTTCTTCAATCCTCATCATCTCGATACCAATTCTCACCTTCAATCATCATCAATCACAAAACTCAGAAAATCATCATCGAACCTTCATCTCACATCTCCAATTTTCTCTCTGAAAATGACGCTACAATCTTCACAACAGAACAATCTTCGTTCTTTGATCCCCTTCTTCCTCTACATTCAATTCATCACAAAAATCTTCAATCCTCTGGAGGAACCATCAACACGCAGATCCTCATCAATGTTCTTCCACTCAGTTTCTCTGTGCAATAACTGAATCGCACTTTAATTCGCCTCTTCCTTCAAAATCATCAAATCTCCCTCCGATTTCTCTTCCTTCAATCACCAAATCACCATCACTGAATCTCCAATCTTCTTCATCATCGATTCAATCTTCACCAGAAAACTCAGAAGGATCCCTCTCTGTTCCCTCTCTTAATTGCTTTACATAACTGCATCAACAACAATATTCGACGCGCATTGTTAACAATCACCGTGATCACGCAAAACAACAACAAAATGCGGTGGAAATTCAAGAAGAAGAAGAAGAAGAAGAGGAAGAAGAAGAAGAAGAAGAGTGGAGGTCTAAGATGCTACCTGAAGTAGAAGTCTCTGTCGCTTCCTCGTGTTTACGTGGTCGCACCGCCGTGTTTATCAATCGGAGAAGATGAGAGTGAGGTCGCGAGCCGAGAGTGAGACGAGTTGAGGAGGATGTGTTCACTGGTTCAAGGTGACCGGCGAGCGGTGGAGGACTCACAGGCGTCGTTCTTCGATCGAGATAAGGGGAAGAAGCTGAAACGTGAAAGCTCAAGAGCGTAAACCTAATTCCCTTTCCAAATATCTTCTCTTGTGTTAATTAATTGAATTAGGAGATTTAATGGAGTTTAATATGAATTAGCATAAGGTTTAATTTGAGTTGAATAATCTGAAAATTGATTAACAAAAATCTGAAAATTGAACCAAAAGAATCATTGTGGACTCAATCCCTTGGGCCAAGACCGAATCTGCTTCCTACACCCCATGAGAGCCCAATTTTGTGCAAGAAAACCTATAACAAAAACTCTGTTTGGGCTTCCCCTATGGGCCTTGCGCCTGTTATTGTTTGCAGCACCAGATTTCAGAATAAACTCCCTGTGTACATGATTTTATATTTTTTTAGACTTAGTTTTTTTACTAGTTTATTTTCTATCTCTTTTAGTATGATGAAACATTGGCATTTGTTAGATTTTGATTTGATAATAGAACATAAAAATCAAATAGTTTTGTTAATTTTTGCATGATAAAAAAATGAATAAAAATATGTAATATTTTGCTTGTTAGAATTTTAAGGTTTTGTTATATTGTTTAGTTTTATTTCTTTGATAAAATGCCATGAAAAATATTATGTTTGATTAGATTTCTCGCATTGATTTCAGATAATGAAAACATGTGATTCCTTTTGCTTGTTAGAATTTAATTGTTTTGTTACATAGTTTAGTTCTAACTCTTTGAGAAAATGTCATGAAAACAATTTTCTCTTGTTAGATTTTGTTTTAGAATTTACTTAGTATTTAATTTCTATTATTTTCTATGGCGGATGCGTGCCTCCTTGTTATTACTGATTTGGTTGTTGAGATGTGCGAGGTACTTCGAGAGAGCCTTCGATTGCGATTCGACTTGCTTCGTGTTCCACTTTACTTGTGGGACACGAATTCGCTTCCGGTGCGATTGATTTGCATCGTGTTCCACTTTATTTGTGGGACACGAACTTATGCCTGATGCGATTCACCTGATCTCTCATTCATTGAGATGTATATTCCTGTATCGTCTGGCTTGTGTTTCTCTTGCAGGTTGCTTGTGTGGTTGTGTTTGATACGCACCACATAGCGGTTGTGATTTATTTTCACACTGCATCGCTTTGACGCTTATGCTGGACTCCTGGCTTTGATGGATGTTAGATTACGTGAAGTATTCAGGACTTCTTTGCTTACGCTTACTAGCTCACTGCGGATTTGCTATCCGTTTGGTATCGTTCCCTATTCCCTTTTACTTCTTTCTGTACTTTATCGCTTTCTCGCATCATCCTATAACATGAGAAGTAGGACTTAGACATGCATCTGGCCAAGCCCTCGAAAGAGGCTCTGTTTTTGTTGGTGTGTTTACATTTGTGCTTTGCGGCAGGGAGTCACGGTGTAATAAGTCCTATATGGCACTCCGTTAAGTCCTCATGGAAGGCATGCGGTCAAGGGTTCGTAATCAACCCCCGCCTAGTCTCATCGAGTCTGTTCAGTATGCGCACGTTACGCGTGGCTCGCTTCTGAACCTGCACAAGATCTTGTTATCGAGTATGTCATGAAAAGGGTTCATGCAGCCGGACCCCCGCCTTTCTTATAGCTCGCGTTGCTCGACGTTGATGCTCGGTGTACGCACGCACCGTTTTCCTTTACGATCCGTGACGGCTTGGTTGCTGAGAGGGGTCCGCCCTCTTGTCTATGGCCCGATCATTTTCGCGAGGTCTAATGCTTGGTTGACTTGGGTTGAGTTGCTCCCCTTGGCTATGGCGGGACCGCTTTTCTACCATTCGGTCAGTACCGTTAGTTTTGTTTGCTTTACGAGCGGATGCTCGTTTGTGTGTGTCATACGGTGAACTGACTTTTTAATAATCGAAAATGTACGGTAAGCAAGAGTCGCCACCGACTTTTATTTTATCCAAACAGATTCGGAAAGGCAAAAAGAAACAGAAAAAAAACCTTTTAAAAGAAATCTAAGTTCGGGGGGTAATTTATGCAAAGGGAAGGTGTAAGGCACCCTTTGCATCCATGGTTTTCCATGGGCTCTTAATTGCTTTGCTTGCTCGTTTGTTTAGAAAATGTAGATGAAAGAGATAGGGACTTTAGCTTGTGAATAAGCGTTGCCCTTTTGAAAAATTATGAGAAAGAATATAATAAAAAGGTTTGAGCATTGCAAGGCAATTAGGGGCAATTACCTTAAACTCAGATGATAGGTCTCTTTTTAGCCTTTCAGAATGAAAGGGTCTATCCTTGCCATAAGAGGGCAGGAAGCCTTTCGTTTGGAGGTTGAAGGGTCATCGAAGTATCCTTTGCCATAAGACTGTCCCATGCCATAAAGGGGCAGGTAGTCTAAGGCAAGGATCAGAATAAGCCATTTTCGTAGGCAGCCAGAAGATACCTCAGCCTTTTTCCGTAGGCAACATCCGAGGGTCGAGGTCATTTGTGTATCGAAGGCAGCATCATTTAGGGTCGCATGACCTTTTTATCGAGGCAACATGGCTGAGGTATCCTCGTATTCGAGGGACTTGGCTTATTCTGCAAAAATACGAAAGCAACAGGCAACAGGCAACAGGCAACAGGCAACAGGGGGTTACCCAAAAGGGTGCGTGTGTGCAACAATCACGTGATTATATTCAGATATTTATCTTTTAATTAGTTATTCTAGTTCAATTTAAGGCTTGCACTCCCTAAGATTACTAACCACGCAGTATATAATAACATAAAGCAATAAAGGGGGCGGGAAATTGTAACCAGTGGATCCCTTATCAGGGTTTGATACAAGTAATAATAAAAGGCAGAAAATAAAATAGGGTTTAGGGTTACCAACGACGTAGCTTTGGCAATTGATAAACCTTAGCTTGATTTGATCTGATAGGGTTAGAGGTTGGAAGTTGCCTCTGAGGTAAACCCTGAAAAGTGGCAAAGGCAAAAAAATAGAGGGAGTGAATGTATGCACGGTTCAGAAAATATAAGGGCAACCCTAAAATCAAAAGGAAACAAAATAGACTTTGAATAAATAAAATACTTAGCTTTGAGTCTTGATCGGGCGCAGTGTCGGGAGGAACCCTGTTGCAAACCCTGAAAAACGCACAAAGAAATATTTTTTAATGTAGGTGCGATCTTGGTAAACCCTGATTAGGGCACAAGTTAACCATGGTTAGTAAAATAATAATAAACTAATTGAAATAAAACCCAAGTTACGGAGAAAAATCGAGAGTTCGAATTAACACATCAACTAAATAATTATTGGATATGATCCTAATTATTTAATTAATATGAACCTATTCAAAAATAAAAACGCGTTTCAAACGAGAGATAACAATTATGAATAATTGAACTTTCGATAAAATGAGAGAAATAAATAAAATAAATGATAATTTATATAATAAAAAAAAGATATATAAGTTTAGTAAACAGTTAAAATAAAAGAGTAAAAAAAAAGAAATAGGTAAAAATGTTTATATGATCTAAGTAAATAAATAAAATAAAATAAAATAAGATAAAAATAAAAATAAAAAAGTTTAGAAAGGAAGAAGACTCAGCTGATCATGTGTAGTATGGCTGAAAGCCTTTGAGATGTACCCTCAATTCTGGGCGTTGGATCTGACGTTGATGAAGATCTAATGGTGATGATGGAGGGCGTATAGTAACGTCATAGGCATGGTAAGCACTGGATCCGTGAATGGTAATTGTGGAAAAATGAATGGCAGTGGCGAGGGTCGAACAGGGGACCCTTTGCTTACTAGCCACGCTTTTCACCATCTGCGCCACTCATCCATGCTTATAGCTAAAGCGTTCCAGTATTATATATAAAAAAACGTGAATAAAAATTCAAAAAAAACAGCAACAGCGCGCCCTTGATATCTTCATCTTCTCCGTTAGAATTCTGGAAACAGTCACTTACAGCAACGGTTCGATACCGTGGCCGTAGACCCCCATCTCTTTTACCTGCAAATCATCACTAAATAATACAAACCAATAATCCAGATTAATTATAATCAACCTTCTAAACCCGATAGAACTCTTAGTTTCGGCTAATTTTTCCTCTAATTGAAAATCCTAATTCAAAGCTCAATTAACCTAACAATGGTGAACCGTTCCAATCGCCACTACAATCAAATTAAACGCACAGAAACAATCTAAACATCAGTATGAAAACAAATACGGAGCCGAAATTCGTTTATGATGCATGAACTACCGTAATTGAAGCTAACAAAAAAAAACGAGCAAACCGTGGCTTTTTATCGATGTCTTTGGACGTCTTCGACCCTGCTAGCGATTTGAGGAGCTTTAATGATGATCCAGAAGCGTGTTTGAATAGCCAAAAACTCTTGAATCCGTGTGCACTCTTGAATTCAACTTTTCGCTTTTTCTTGAAAATTTCACGACTCTAATGAGGCTCTTGGCTGCAGTTCTTCGCGAATTTCTTCCTCCCCTAATCTTCTATACTTGCTTAGTATATATAATAGGAGTGATTAGGTTAATAAAATTAGAAAGAATCCAATCAGATCATGTGCCTTGATGGTGAATATTTGATTGAAAATCTTCAAATAGAATCCTTCTTTTTTGGTCAAAATCTCCTCTCCACGTTTTGCTGATTTTTCTTAATGGTTTATTACCTTATTATTTTTTAATTGATTCTCCTCTTAAAATATATGGCTTTTTATTATTAATTCATGATATTATTTAATTTGCATTTAAGCAAATAAAAATAAAATAAAATCAAGAAAAATAATATTTGGGTTATGGGCCTCCTTGATAACTTGAACAACAAGATCGGACCTTAAAAGCTTGGGCCTATTTGCAAAAGACTTATTTTTGAAGCCTTTTTGTTTCACATTTTTTCCTTGAAATTGTCTACTTTTGGCAAGACATGTCTCTCTCAATTTTAACCTTATGAGGGTGTTCTTGATCTTTCCTTGATGAACCCTGATCAATTCTTGATCAAATGGTGAATGATATTTCAATATGAGGATGTTGACAAAAATTCAGGAGTTTTGACTTTGCTGTGACCACAGTTGACTTTTAGGTCAAGATAGTCGACTGTTGATTTTCTGAACAACTGAGGGACCATTCCTTTGAATTGAGCCTTGATATTTGTCATGGAGATTATGTGAGATATATTGAACCATATGAGATGCCTTGGAGCCATTGATTCATTGATTTTTTCCTTCGAACAAACTAAACCCTAGTTTTTGAGCTTTGTGTAGGAGAATGTGTTTAGGAGCTTTGTGTTTTGATTTGATTTTGTGTATGGGCAAATTTTGGGGTATGACAGCTGCCCCTGTTCAATTATCTTAAACCTGAAGATGTAGAGTGATCTGTATGCAAGTCGGTATCTGAAGGTGGAAGATGATTGAACACTAGAATACCAAGAAATTTGCCCTATTTGAAGTAGGGACTTTTGTCGGAGATGGGTTTGCGGATGCCATCTGGTAGTTGAAGTATGAGAAGATGTTGTTTGCGCGTTGATCGTGTCATTACCGTTCGTAGTAGATGAATTAGATCCTTGGGAATTGATCGTGTCAGTATCGTTCGTAATACTTGAATTAGACCGTGGACGTCAGTGATCGTGTCTACACCGTTCGTGATGATAGAATTAGACCTCTGAATTTTGATCGTGTCAGTACCGTTCGTAGTATCTGAATTAGATCTTCTGTCGTGTCAGTACCGTTCGTAGTAGCTGAATTAGACTGAGAAGGTCAGTGATCGTGTCTACACCGTTCGTGATGATAGAATTAGATCTCTGAGAGTTGACCGTGTCAGTACCGTTCGTAGTAACTGAATTAGACCGTGGACGTCAGTGATCGTGTCTACACCGTTCGTGATGATAGAATTAGACCTCTGAAATTTGATCGTGTCAGTACCGTTCGTAGTATCTGAATTAGATCTTCTGTCGTGTCAGTACCGTTCGTAGTAGCTGAATTAGACTGAGAAGGTCAGTGATCGTGTCTACACCGTTCGTGATGATAGAATTAGATCTCTGAGAGTTGACCGTGGCAGTACCGTTCGTAGTAACCGAATTAGATCTTTTGTCGTGTCAGTACTGTTCGTAGTAGCTGAATTAGACTTTGAAAGTGATCGTGTCATTACCGTTCGTGGTAAATGAATTAGATCTTCGAGCGTTGATCGTGTCAGTACCATTCGTAGTAGCTGAATTAGATCTTGGAAAGTTGGAGATTTCGTTCATTTGTCGGTACCTGTATTCTGAAAAAGGTAAGGTTAATCTTTATGCAATGTCATGATGCATGAGTTATGTAATGAATCCCTCAAAATAAATGAGAGCTTTTGCATGTTATGTATGAGTTCATTATGAGGTAATGTATGCAGTGTATGAATATGTTTATGACATATGATATGTGAATATGATTTATGTTGTCTTTGATTAAGAAAGTAGATCTTTATGTCCTTGTAATTGTACTGTCTGATCTTGTCTTGAAGATGCTCAGCTGGGAATTTATGATTTCTGCTTGGAGATGATCAGTGACTTGATGTTCCCCGATTGGTGATAAAGATATTGATAAATCATGTTGGAGGAGAGCGACAGTGTTGAAGATGTAGACTCTGTTGGGCAGCCATGTCTTTATCGGGAGCGTTTGAAGATATCTTCTTAATGATTACTCTGTGGGGATATGATCTTGTGAACCCGACTTTGTGGGGAGACATGGGTGAAAGTTGCCCCCAGTATTATAGTAACTACTACTTGATTTAGGACACGTCACTTAAAATGTCAAACTGGACTTGTATAGATTTGCCCCAGTTAGCAGGAACTTTGGAAAGATCCGCCTTGCGAGGACTTTATAAGATGTGCACTTTAGGAGACATGCCCCTAGTAATCATATGCCCAATATGATGTCCTATGTTGGTTGAGAAGTAGCTTCAGATCTTCTTGGATGCGTGCCCCTGATTATTTTGGCATCCTTGAGAGATTCTCGGAAACTTGACTTGATTGCCTCAGATTGTTTGGACAAATAGTTTGAAACCCACTTGAGGTGTATGCCTTTGATTGTTTGGCTTTTGAGAGATTCTTATAATCTTGACTGGATTGCCCCAGATTGATTGGGCAAAGCATGCCATGCCCCTTGTATACGTACGAGACATTGCTTCTCGGAGTAATCTTGTCTGTTGGGATAACTTTTAGTCATTAGTTATACCATGTGCAAGTTCTTTCTGATGCTAGCTTTTGAAATTATGTAGCAGAATATGTTTAATAATGAATTCATGAGATGCAATGCATACATTTGTCTTGAGTTTTGAAAAAACATTAAAACAAGAGATGTAAAAGCGTGATATTCGTAAAAACATGCTATTTGTAATAATGTGATGTTTGTGAAAAATAGGATATCAACTTAACATTTGTAGTAGACTTTAAGGAGTCGGGATACCCTTTTGGTGACAGTATGCTTTTGAACTAACCATGCTTCAGTTAGGACTTTCAAGGGTTGTAATGTGGCTTGGTTCACGGTTTAAGAAACAAAGGATAAAGGCTCAAAATTTGATTGTACCCACCCCCTCTTCGTGATGATCTTCAATCCTAAGCTCAGTTAATTCGGCTTATGCATTCAGGTCCCAAGAGACTTTTGGATTTGCACCTTTGATAATGATGATGATTCGCAAGCAAAGAGAATTTTTGAGATGGCAGTCACTTCTTCCTTTCGGTAGTCACAACATTGTGTCGTTCAGGAATTTATTGACTTCTCTTTTTTCATCTTTTGATATCCCTAACTTTTGCCTGAACTGTCTATTTTAAGCTTACAGTCAGCGGGATGCCTCGATTTTTGCCTAAGTCATCTTTTTGTTTTTGACTTAGCAGGCTTTTCTTTGTACATATTTTTTTTTTTTTGAAAGATATTGACTGCCTTGCTTAATGATTGATGAACCATCATTGGCTTTTGATTGACATCTCCAACACTTCTTTGATGTGTACGGATGAACGCTTGTGATTGAAACCTTTGTTGAAAGGTGTACTGAATGATTCTCTTAAAATAGAATGCACAGCCAAAATAACTGAGA
The DNA here is from genome assembly GCF_029867415.1 of Vicia villosa. Classification (NCBI taxonomy): domain Eukaryota; kingdom Viridiplantae; phylum Streptophyta; class Magnoliopsida; order Fabales; family Fabaceae; genus Vicia; species Vicia villosa. Next base: position 148,735,610 of record NC_081181.1, read on the forward strand.
ACTACCCTGCCCCAGGTTAAAAATGCGGTTTTTTCGTACAAAAAGAAACTTCTACTCCTTAGGCTCAAAGGGGTTGACGAGGGATTATCATCCTTATTTCTCCACTGTTTAGGAATTGAAACAATGCCTGTACATCGTCAGCATAGTCCGTTCAAAAGCATATTGTATGGGGTTGCGGTATCGTTTTCGTCATCCTCCCTCAAAAGGCTTACAGCTTAGCAGGAGTTGAATAAACACAAGACATATGCAAAGTATGTAATTTAAAATGAGTGATAACGACATAATGTATTCAAGACAAACATATGCAATGCACTGATGATAATTATTAAAACAGATAATTTCTATCATAAGTCGAATGTTTAAATAAACAGGAAAGAACTTGCAAATGAAAGTACATCTAATGATCCAAAAGTTTGTCCGTCGAGACGTCCATAAATCTTGTCATGACTAGGCATAGGAGCGGTGATCACCACAGGGGTGTCAGAAGGGTGGTGTTAGAATTCATTGGCTCGATTATCCTGAGCCTCTGGATCATATGAGTGAATTGACTGTTGTGACTCAGTTGTCGTGATTCAGTTGTCGTGACTTTGTTGTCGTGCTTCCATCATCGTGACTTAGTTGTCGTGACTTTGTTGTCGTGATTCCATTATCATGACTTAGTTGTCGTGATTCCATTATCGTGACTCAGTTGTCGTGACTTTGTTGTCGTGACTCAGTTGTCGTGACTTTGTTGTCGTGACTTTGTTGTCGTGACTCAGTTGTCGTGACTTTGTTGTCGTGATTCCATTATCGTGACTCAGTTGTCGTGACTTTGTTGTCGTGATTCCATTATCGTGACTCAGTTGTCGTGACTTTGTTGTCGTGATTCCATTATCGTGGTCTTTTCTGATTTGAGTGTCATGATTAAATCTTTAATCGCACGCTTCAATGGTCTACCATCCTTTACACCATAACCAGGATTGATTGAATAATAAGTGCATCTCGCATTGTAATTGTACCCCAAGAATAGGAGTGCCTTCAATTCTTCTTGCCCCTTGGGTGAGTTCAGAATCAAGGCTTGGAACTCAGTCTTTTGAGCTTGGAGATCCTTAACTGATTGTTCGAGATTCATGATGCTGAAATAAACAGCGAGGGAGGATGAGACACCTATTGTAAGAAACCTGTTATGCGCTGTTATGAATGCAAATGCAATATTTTCAAGGATCTTTTGGCTTTTAGTTAGCAACATTAGAAAATGATTTGGTCGCGTCTTTGTCTGAAGAATTCTGACTTTGGTTTTTTAACGCCCTTCTTTGAGAATCAAGCTCACCATATCGAGTGGGTCATCGCCTCTGATTCGGGATATCTCTGAATTTGAAGGTACTTGGCTAGAGGAAAATAAATCCTCTTGCCCCTTGATAGATACTGAATCTCTGAATTGGAAGGCATGTGACTAGAGGAAAATAAATCCTCTTGCCCCTAGATAGGAATTCAGTCCTTGATAAGAGCACCTGAAATTGTGCGCCCTAAATCCCTAAGATCCTTGAAAGGGTTAGTTAAATCATGTTATGCTCATGATGTCAAGATGTCATGATGTTATGCGAATGCAGTTCATTAGACTTAGTGTGAGATAGTAAGGACAGACAAGTCCTTTTAACAAAACCTGCGAGGAAACGAAGGTTAGTAGCAAACACAAACAAGTCACACAAGTCACACAATTTTTGGCTTAAGGCTTGCATGGAGTCTGATCAGGTGTCCTTCCCAAGGGCATTTCTATGGATAAGGAGATTTCAGCAGCGGGTTCTACAAGTTATCCAGAATTGTCAGCCCTTCTAAAGCACCCTCGGACATGATGCATTTGCACCATGCAATGATACTTTGAGAAAGGACCTATCTGAATTGTAGCATCGGGTAGCGACTAGTTCTTAACATTTGTCAAGAGTAGTCCCCCCACTACGTTCCTAAAGGCCAGGATGGGTTAAGGGTAACTAAAGGTCCTTGAGCTCCGGCGCACCCACAGACACATACATAGACCCCCCTCATTTGAGAAAGGTGTGCATATGCTATGGAGTCCTAACTCAAGCGTGAACTTCATATTGACTCATCTCCCACATATGTGAAAGAGGCCTCCATGACTATGCCACTCCTAAACTTAGGTGTTCTTGAATCCGGGAATAGGATTCGTCCTTCAATTTTCCCAAAACGCCCCAAAAAAATAAAACAAACAAAACAAACAATAGAAAACATTTAAGTGAATCCTAAACTTTTAAGGTAACCCCTCTTTTATCGGAAAATCCCCAGCAGAGTCGCCAGTTCTGTCATACGGTGAACTGACTTTTTAATAATCGAAAATGTACGGTAAGCAAGAGTCGCCACCGACTTTTATTTTATCCAAACAGATTCGGAAAGGCAAAAAGAAACAGAAAAAAAACCTTTTAAAAGAAATCTAAGTTCGGGGGGTAATTTATGCAAAGGGAAGGTGTAAGGCACCCTTTGCATCCATGGTTTTCCATGGGCTCTTAATTGCTTTGCTTGCTCGTTTGTTTAGAAAATGTAGATGAAAGAGATAGGGACTTTAGCTTGTGAATAAGCGTTGCCCTTTTGAAAAATTATGAGAAAGAATATAATAAAAAGGTTTGAGCATTGCAAGGCAATTAGGGGCAATTACCTTAAACTCAGATGATAGGTCTCTTTTTAGCCTTTCAGAATGAAAGGGTCTATCCTTGCCATAAGAGGGCAGGAAGCCTTTCGTTTGGAGGTTGAAGGGTCATCGAAGTATCCTTTGCCATAAGACTGTCCCATGCCATAAAGGGGCAGGTAGTCTAAGGCAAGGATCAGAATAAGCCATTTTCGTAGGCAGCCAGAAGATACCTCAGCCTTTTTCCGTAGGCAACATCCGAGGGTCGAGGTCATTTGTGTATCGAAGGCAGCATCATTTAGGGTCGCATGACCTTTTTATCGAGGCAACATGGCTGAGGTATCCTCGTATTCGAGGGACTTGGCTTATTCTGCAAAAATACGAAAGCAACAGGCAACAGGCAACAGGCAACAGGCAACAGGCAACAGGGGGTTACCCAAAAGGGTGCGTGTGTGCAACAATCACGTGATTATATTCAGATATTTATCTTTTAATTAGTTATTCTAGTTCAATTTAAGGCTTGCACTCCCTAAGATTACTAACCACGCAGTATATAATAACATAAAGCAATAAAGGGGGCGGGAAATTGTAACCAGTGGATCCCTTATCAGGGTTTGATACAAGTAATAATAAAAGGCAGAAAATAAAATAGGGTTTAGGGTTACCAACGACGTAGCTTTGGCAATTGATAAACCTTAGCTTGATTTGATCTGATAGGGTTAGAGGTTGGAAGTTGCCTCTGAGGTAAACCCTGAAAAGTGGCAAAGGCAAAAAAAATAGAGGGAGTGAATGTATGCACGGTTCAGAAAATATAAGGGCAACCCTAAAATCAAAAGGAAACAAAATAGACTTTGAATAAATAAAATACTTAGCTTTGAGTCTTGATCGGGCGCAGTGTCGGGAGGAACCCTGTTGCAAACCCTGAAAAACGCACAAAGAAATATTTTTTAATGTAGGTGCGATCTTGGTAAACCCTGATTAGGGCACAAGTTAACCATGGTTAGTAAAATAATAATAAACTAATTGAAATAAAACCCAAGTTACGGAGAAAAATCGAGAGTTCGAATTAACACATCAACTAAATAATTATTGGATATGATCCTAATTATTTAATTAATATGAACCTATTCAAAAATAAAAACGCGTTTCAAACGAGAGATAACAATTATGAATAATTGAACTTTCGATAAAATGAGAGAAATAAATAAAATAAATGATAATTTATATAATAAAAAAAAGATATATAAGTTTAGTAAACAGTTAAAATAAAAGAGTAAAAAAAAAGAAATAGGTAAAAATGTTTATATGATCTAAGTAAATAAATAAAATAAAATAAAATAAGATAAAAATAAAAATAAAAAAGTTTAGAAAGGAAGAAGACTCAGCTGATCATGTGTAGTATGGCTGAAAGCCTTTGAGATGTACCCTCAATTCTGGGCGTTGGATCTGACGTTGATGAAGATCTAATGGTGATGATGGAGGGCGTATAGTAACGTCATAGGCATGGTAAGCACTGGATCCGTGAATGGTAATTGTGGAAAAATGAATGGCAGTGGCGAGGGTCGAACAGGGGACCCTTTGCTTACTAGCCACGCTTTTCACCATCTGCGCCACTCATCCATGCTTATAGCTAAAGCGTTCCAGTATTATATATAAAAAAACGTGAATAAAAATTCAAAAAAAACAGCAACAGCGCGCCCTTGATATCTTCATCTTCTCCGTTAGAATTCTGGAAACAGTCACTTACAGCAACGGTTCGATACCGTGGCCGTAGACCCCCATCTCTTTTACCTGCAAATCATCACTAAATAATACAAACCAATAATCCAGATTAATTATAATCAACCTTCTAAACCCGATAGAACTCTTAGTTTCGGCTAATTTTTCCTCTAATTGAAAATCCTAATTCAAAGCTCAATTAACCTAACAATGGTGAACCGTTCCAATCGCCACTACAATCAAATTAAACGCACAGAAACAATCTAAACATCAGTATGAAAACAAATACGGAGCCGAAATTCGTTTATGATGCATGAACTACCGTAATTGAAGCTAACAAAAAAAAACGAGCAAACCGTGGCTTTTTATCGATGTCTTTGGACGTCTTCGACCCTGCTAGCGATTTGAGGAGCTTTAATGATGATCCAGAAGCGTGTTTGAATAGCCAAAAACTCTTGAATCCGTGTGCACTCTTGAATTCAACTTTTCGCTTTTTCTTGAAAATTTCACGACTCTAATGAGGCTCTTGGCTGCAGTTCTTCGCGAATTTCTTCCTCCCCTAATCTTCTATACTTGCTTAGTATATATAATAGGAGTGATTAGGTTAATAAAATTAGAAAGAATCCAATCAGATCATGTGCCTTGATGGTGAATATTTGATTGAAAATCTTCAAATAGAATCCTTCTTTTTTGGTCAAAATCTCCTCTCCACGTTTTGCTGATTTTTCTTAATGGTTTATTACCTTATTATTTTTTAATTGATTCTCCTCTTAAAATATATGGCTTTTTATTATTAATTCATGATATTATTTAATTTGCATTTAAGCAAATAAAAATAAAATAAAATCAAGAAAAATAATATTTGGGTTATGGGCCTCCTTGATAACTTGAACAACAAGATCGGACCTTAAAAGCTTGGGCCTATTTGCAAAAGACTTATTTTTGAAGCCTTTTTGTTTCACATTTTTTCCTTGAAATTGTCTACTTTTGGCAAGACATGTCTCTCTCAATTTTAACCTTATGAGGGTGTTCTTGATCTTTCCTTGATGAACCCTGATCAATTCTTGATCAAATGGTGAATGATATTTCAATATGAGGATGTTGACAAAAATTCAGGAGTTTTGACTTTGCTGTGACCACAGTTGACTTTTAGGTCAAGATAGTCGACTGTTGATTTTCTGAACAACTGAGGGACCATTCCTTTGAATTGAGCCTTGATATTTGTCATGGAGATTATGTGAGATATATTGAACCATATGAGATGCCTTGGAGCCATTGATTCATTGATTTTTTCCTTCGAACAAACTAAACCCTAGTTTTTGAGCTTTGTGTAGGAGAATGTGTTTAGGAGCTTTGTGTTTTGATTTGATTTTGTGTATGGGCAAATTTTGGGGTATGACAGTGTGATATTCTTGTGTGCTTCCCTTTTTCCCTCGTAGGTTGATAGCTTAGCTTAGACTTGTACCCTTTGTATGATAACATTAGGTAGTAAGCTTTCCCCCTTAGTTTAGGTTTTCCTCATGCATTCTTTAAAACACAAATCACACTCTTTGATTTTCTTTTCTTAAGAACTTGTTATTTCCGCTCCATTCCCAAGCGTGAGTCTCCAAAGGTCGAGCAGCGGAGTGCGAATGTAACTTGTTCACCTAAAAAACATAAAACAAACAGAAATTAGTTAGCCGAGCTACGGTAGCTCTGATTCTGCAAAACAGATACGTAGGCAGCGGGGTAGGGCCCGTGCGAGCACAATCCTTTCTTTTCCCTACATTCTGCATTCATTTTAGTCCACATTAGCGTAGATTTGTTACACACCCATAGATTTAGACACAGGCGTGGATACCATCGAGTACGATGGGCGCGAGGGGTGCTAACACCTTCCCCTCGCGTAACCGACTCCCTTACCCTTTTTCTCTGGTCGTGAGACCGTTGTTTTATTTTGTGGTTTGCTGGCATTCCCTTCCTTTTCAGGATAAATATGTTAGTGGCGACTCTGTTAATTTTCGCGGTAGCGACACATATTATTATGCAGTTTCATTATATGATTGTGATTTCTCATCTCTTCTGTTTAAATGTTTCCTTTTCATGGGCATCGTGCATATATTCCGCAGTAGAGGCGTGGAAGTGAGTGGAAGAGAATATGCTTCTTTATGATTTTGTTGAGTCGGCGTCTTCTCTGATATGTTACACTAGGGGGAGAACGTTTGTTCTTTATTTTGTGTTGGTGGATATTATTATGTGAATCTTCGATGTTTGATAATTTCTAATGATTACATTTTGTTGTAATTTGTGTTTGAGAATTTGAAATTATTTAGTTTGTTGATGCTTTTTCGCTATTAATAAAAAATTTGGAGCTCTAACTTGAATTATGATTCATATTAATTTTAAATTCAATATGTGTTACATATCATATTGTGCGAGCTGATTGTAGTTGAATGTAGCATCCTAATTGATTAATTGTTTTAATTTGCTCTGATTTTTATTTATAAATTACGTTGTGGGAATTAGGGTGTTACGCAGTGTCCATTTGAAGTTCTCCTCCATTTCATGTTCTAAATAGGCAAAGCCAACCGAAAACGTTAACTTCATTGACGTAACACCAACAATCTCAAACAGTGATAGCCGATACTTGTATGATCATGATGCACATAATAAAAATCTACAAATTTAGAATCTTCATTTTTAATGAGTAGTTTCCATTAGCTATATGTCTTGTATGTACAATAAAGAAATCAACATCAAATAAAACATATCCAACAACTTCACTGAATCAGGATGTGTCCAAAAGATATCAACAACAACATTTGAGTCGTCCCTATTTTTAGTCCATCACATGTATTTTTCTCTATGAATAAGACTCAACAACATTTGCATTTTCGTCAATGGACCTCTCTTGCTCGTATTGTATGTAGCTCTAGATTTATTCACATGGGTAACACTCATGAGGTTTTCTAGATCTTTGTCTTTCAAAGCAGCAATTATGTACCTCGGAGCCATATTGTACTTCGTCATATCATTCAGAAATTATCTTTCATGATCTTTTAGATGGCCCAATGTGTCATGACCTTCTAAATCCTTATATAGTTTATAATTATGCAACCTACACATAACATTCACCTTCCAACGGCTACCTCTAGGCATATATCTCAGCTTAAAATAACATTTAACTTAGGGATGTCATTGGGGCGGGGCGGGGGCGGGGATACATTCCCATCACAATCCCCGTCCTCGAATCTATTCCCCATCTCTGCTTCAGATCCCCGTTACAAGGGGGTTTTGTCTCCCATCCCAGTCCCCACGGATCCCCAAGGTTCATGCGGAGATCCATAAACATGATTTTATGTATTTATTATTTTAAACTAAATTAATAGTAAAAGCTGAAAAAACTAACCACAAGAAATTTAGAAATAACTCCTTTATGATAAATATATTATTTTAACAATATTTAATATATAATATTGAGTGTCATGAAAATTTCAAACTAAAAAAATTGAAATAATCATTTAGATATCACTCTTTTACTAACAATACATATATATATTTTAAATTTGTGTATAAGATTAATTATAGGAAATGTCAAACAAACTTATATAGTAATTTAAAATTATATACAAATTAAGGACATTATGTTATTTTAGGCGGGGCGAGGACTCCACGGGACGGGGGATATTTACGCCACCCCCGTTCCCGAAGTGCCTTCGGGGAGACTTTGTTCCCCATCCCCATCCCCATCTCCGGGGGAGAAAAATTCCCCGTCTTTAGAGCCCCAACGGGGAATCCCCATGGAGATCCCCGCTAACGGAGGCAAGTTGACATCCCTAATTTAACTTCAATACTATAAATGCCTTATGATGAATTATTGTTTTCAGATGCATTCTCCTATGCATTCTCCTGGTTGTATTTTCCTCCTCTCTCATAACCCATACTCAATTTATTTTTCCTCCCTCACTTCCCATTTGTAATATCAGAACAAACATTGACAACAATAATACCAGGCTTTTTACCAAAAGTCTATGAGGATGCTAATACTTCATATCAAGACTGAAATATATGTCATTTACAACATATAAAGAGTACAATATTAATATCATAGGGACAGAAAAACTTTTAAATTTTGAAATTGTTACAAAGAAAACATATATCGTCAATGGTAAAGAACTGCGTAAAATCTTACATGAATATGTAGAAGACACGATCAGTTCTAGACCAACCATGTAAAACATTATTTTGTTGCACTATCGCAAATTTGGAAAATAGGTAAAATTTATGATAGTTTTAATTGCTCACCTGAAATTTCAGAAATTTTCGGTATAATTTTTGCTGTTACAATATATATATATATATATATATATATATATATATATATATATATATATATATATATATATATATATATATATATATATTAGAATTTTCAAAATTACAATATTTCTTCATCTGAAATTTTGTTATTTCTGGTAAAAGTGCACTATTTTTTCAAGAATATATCGGATCTTCCACAATTTCCAATAAAAATGCATTTTTATTTGAAAATGCAAAAAAAATCATATTAAATTTTTTGTTTAAACTACCCTTTTTTTTTTTTTACGGCCTATTAAAAGTGGTTTTTTTTATAGATATGTAATGGTTAAATAATAGCAATGGCATTATAGTCTTTAAGAAAATATGTGGCGGTGCCGGGTATAAATGAGGGGGTGGCAAGTTAAAATAACAACACAAAAAATTAAGGTGTAAACTTTAAAATCGGAGAAAAAATCACGACAGTTGTAAAATGACAACTAAATAATAATACTGTGTGAAAATTGTTAATACACTCATACTCTCTAAAACAAATATTTAACTATTCTCACGACACTCTAAAACAAGAGTATAAGAAATATTTAACTATTTTCACAACACTCTAAAACAAGAGTATAAAAGAAAATATAAAAAGTAAAATACAAATTTAAAGTGCTTTTGACCGATCCCTAACTTGAAATTGCCATCCCTAATTTCAACCCATAATACTGCTCCCTCCATTTGCAAAATGTTTTAAAAAATTATATCTGTAGTTTCAACTTTTTAAACAAATCTATGGTTCATTCCTTCGAAGTGGGTGTACCATACAACAAAATTCTGAACCGCCACCTTTGCATTTTATCGTGGACTTTTTCAAGAACTAATGAAGGGATCGCTTGATTTTTTTTTGTTATGCTTTGTGCAGGCGTTGAGTATCAAGAAACTTTTTGTGTTTTTAAAGGATACAATATCGATAATTCATAGATAAACGTGTCTCATAAGTATTATAATTTTATAAAAGATATTTATCATATACATATACATCGTAGGTTCATGATGATATGTATTCTATAAAAAATGAAGGGTATCAAAACAAGCTGTTTGAATTGCATACCAATTATCTCCATGGACGGAATATATGTTTAAGCCAGACCAACTTTCCAAGAATGAACCACCTTTCTTAGATCATCTTTGCCAACTTTCCAAATTGTTCTCACACTATACCAAATTTGTCTTTTAGGAAAAAGCGCTGGTATAGGCTTCGCTAAAAACAAAATTAAAAAACACGCTAAAAAAACGCTCTTATAGGGGGGGTTACGAAAGAGCTTTCCAAAAGCGCTGGTATAGGTGGGGATACGAAAGCGCTTTCTAAAAGCGCTGGTATACGGGGGGTTACGAAAGCGCTTTTCAGAAGCGCTCTTATAGGGGGGTTATGAAAGCGCTTTCAGAAGCGCTGCTATAGGGGGTGGGGTACAAGAGCGTTTTTGCCCCAAAAAGCGCTGGTAAAGGCCTGGCTACGAAGGCGCTTTTCAGAAGCGTTGTCATAGCCTTTTTAAAATTAAAATTTTTAAAAACAAAATTATACTAACGCGCGTTTCATTTCAGAATCCCTAATTCCTCTTTCATCCTCTGCCCAAAAAACCCAGAAAACTCATAACATCACGATTTCAAACTTCAACCTCATTCACGAATTCACGATTTCAAGCACACGCATTCACGAATTCACGAATCCACGAACTCACGAATTCAACCGTCGGCTGTAGAAACTGATTATCCACAACTCACGCAAAGAAGAATCCGAGAGAAGACGAAGGAGACGTACAGGTTCTTCCATTTTCATTTCAATTCTTCATTTACGTTTGGTTGGTTATCTTGGAATCTACTGAAATTTTGTGTCTGTCACTGAGAGAGTTAAGGAAACTTCAACATTTAGCTATGTATGTATGTATATCCATCTTTAACCATATTGTTTGTGTTTGATTCTTGTGTTACACATTTGTAAGAAGGTATAGACTATAGACTAGAAATCTTGTTTTTGAACTTACAAATATACAACCTATGCTCTATTGGTGATTAAACTTGATGGTGGTTTCATTTGTTTTGTTACGTTTAGTCTGATTCTGTTATAACATAAGAATAAGGTATTCTACACTTGACAATTATAAATTGGATAGTGCATGATTGCATAGCTGATTTGCGAATGTAATTTTTTTGGGGCAGACAACCGCTAGTGGAATTTTGTTTCCAAAGTCAGCTGTTAAATTTGAGCGATATCTTACCGGCGAATTAAGTATACATATTAAATAGTGTGCCTTATGGTGTTTTAGATCTGAAGATTCGTTATTTTGAAACAAGTTATTGTGTATTTTTACTATTTGATAATTTTTCATATTTGTTTCAGGTCCTAAGTGTTGGTGCTGAGGCTGAAAGTGTAAAGGCCGGTGCCAAGGTATGTTATTTAGTTACTGTGAAAAAAGGTGAAGTAGAAATGGAAAAGATCAAAAGAGTAATCTTAAAATTCTCCATACTTTTGTTTTAATAGTAAACCAACAATCTCAAGATCAATAGTATTATAGTATACTTTGTATAGGTGTCTCAGATTCTCAAGGGACACTTAATCTACCATGGCAAGCCACCTAATTTTGTGACTTAAAATATAACACAAAAATACACAAATCTCATTGATATAAGATAGTTCCTGAAAGTTTGATAAAATGTCTTCAGATTTTCGGTTTTCCATATTTGTTTTAAATTTGTGCTAATTTGAGCCTATGTTTGGATATATCAGATTCCTCTAAGGATAATCTCTATGGAGACAATACTAATCATATTATTATTCTACTGGAGGTATATTGATTTGTTTTGGTATATTTTTATTTAATTTTACAGTTACTTTGAAGGCTCTGGTTTCTACTTGTACAATGCCGATTCAAACCAACCCGTCTCCCACATCAAGTCCAACTCAGGTTACTAGTCCTTTCTTCTTGCTTATAGTTTGTTGTTTTCTGCTAATAGTTTATTGTTTATGGTTCTATTTAATTTCAATTTAGTGTCTCTCAACCAGTTTTTTGGTTTGTGGACTTATATTACCTTGAAATAAGGTAATGTCTTCTTTAAGAAATCGGGGGTAGGCTGAAATAAGGTATTGTCTTCTTTTAGAGACTCAAACAATCGAGACAACTGTAACTTCCTATCTTTCGCTAACTACCAACTTAACCAATATGAAAGCTATAGGATCTCATTAGGTATTGCTTAAATGTTGCTTATTCATAGTAGTTACATTATATTTCAAGACTTGAGTGGTTTGACAAGATTTATTTCTATTATTCACACTTTATAGGATCTCATTAGGTATTCTGATCAAGACATAATGATGATAGCTATTTCTTATCTTGACAGAATTCCTTAGTACCTGATAGAGAAACCAAGAAGCAAAAGCATTTGTTTAGCTTAATTAAGACATGGATAAAACATGGATGCATTCAAACCGATTGTCGAAAGAGTACGAGAAAGGGGTATGGGAATTCGTTAAGTTTGCGGTTGCGCACTCCAAAGACCCGATTCAAATGCCGTGTCCTTGCTTGGGTTGCTGTTATGGGGGTAAGGTTGAAGGGAATAAGTTGGCATCGCATTTACTAAGGTTTGGAATTGATAGAAGTTATACATGTTGGACAATGCATGGTGAGAAAAGTAACGGGAATGTTGAGTCGAGGTGTAATACGATGTATGCTTCAAACGACGATTGCACAGACACATATGATTATGATCGAGTCGAAGAGATTGCATAAGCGCTTGAAGAAGATCTTGAGGATTGTCCCAAAATGTTTGAGAGGTTGGTAAGCGATGCAGAGAAACCGTTGTATGAGGGTTGTACAAAATTCACAAGATTGTCTGCGGTGTTAAAGTTGTACAACTTAAAGGCGGACAATGGATGGTCGGATAAAAGTTTCACAGAGTTATTAGCCCTTATGAAAGATATGCTACCAGATGATAATGTTCTTCCCAATCGAACGTATGAGGCCAAAAAGATGTTGTCATCTATTGGCATGAGCTATGATAAGATACATGCATGTCCAAACGATTGCGTTTTGTTTCGAAACAAGTATGCAACGTTGAATGATTGTCCTAAATGCCGTGCCCCTCGATATAAGAAAAAGTTGTCTCCGGCCAAAGTCTTATGGTATTTTCCTATAATTCCGATATTTAGACGCATGTATCATAGTGAAACCGATTCAAGACACTTGACTTGGCATGCAGATGAAAGAATTATTGATGGAAAGTTGCGACATCCGGCAGACTCACCACAATGGATGAAAGTTGATACTGATTATCCTGAATTTGGAAAAGAAGCAAGAAACCTTCGCTTGTCATTGTCTACTGATGGAATGAACCCGCATGGTATTCAAAGTATCTCGCATAGCACATGGCCTGTGATTCTTATGATTTATAACCTACCTCCGTGGCTATGTATGAAGCGTAAGTACATGATGTTATCTATGCTAATTTCTGGGCCTAAACAACCAGGGAATGACGTAGACGTATACTTGGCACCGTTAATCGAAGATTTAAAGTTTTTGTGGGAGAACGATGTGGAGGTTTACGATGGGTATAGGAAAGAAAGTTTCAACTGGAGGGCGATGTTGTTTGGAACAATTAATGATTTTCCAGCATACGGAAATCTATCCGGGTACAGCAATAAAGGTCAAAAGGCGTGTCCTGTTTGTGAAGATGAAACTGATACGACACGATTGGAGCTTTGTCAGAAGAATGTCTTTCTCGTCCATCGTAGATTCTTAAATTCTAATCATCACTACCGTGGGTGGAGAAAAGCATTCAATGGAAAGGCCGAACATCGTACAGCCCCGCCTTTTTTGTCAGGTGATCAAATTTTTGAAAAGGTGAAAGATGTGAGCACTCAGTTTGGCAAGCCTTTTGCACATTCACTTGTCAAGGGTGGGTGGAAGAAGAAGTCAATTTTTTTTGAACTTCCATATTGGAAGTCGTTGTACGTAAGACATTTCCTGGATGTTATGCATATTGAAAAAAAATGTATTTGACAGCGTCATAGGTACGTTACTCAATATACAAGGAAAGTCTAAGGATGGCCTTAGCATAAGGAAGGACATGGTAAACATGGGAATGAGAACTGAATTGGGACCCGTGACGAAAGGAAGACGAACATATCTGCCACCTGCTGTTTACACTCTATCTAGAAAGGAGAAGAAAACATTGTGTAAGTTCCTCAGTGAAGTTAAAGTTCTAGAAGGCTACTCTTCAGATATTAGAAGACTTGTGTCCATGAAAGACCTCAAGTTAAAGAGTTTGAAGACGCATGATTGCCATGTTATAATGGAACATTTTTTACCAATAGGTATACGTTCTATTCTGCCAGAAAAAGTAAGAAGCGCAATAACTAAGTTGTGTTTCTTCTTCAGGTCAATTTGCAGTAAGGTGATCGATCCCGCGATCTTACCAACATTTCAAAAAGAGATATTTGTTACTTTATGTGATCTTGAAATGTATTTTCCTCCCTCGTTTTTTGACATAATGGTTCATCTAGTCGTTCATCTTGTGAAAGAGACACAATTGTGCGGACCAGCTTACATGAGATGGATGTACCCTGCTGAACGTTATATGAAAATATTAAAAGGGTACGTGAAAAACAGAAGTCGACCAGAGGGTTGTATTGCCGAACGATACATTGTTGAAGAAGCGGTTGAGTTTTGTACTAAATATCTATCAAATTTTCAATCAATTTGACTCCCCAAATCTCATATTGTCGAAAAAAAAGAAGGAAAAAGGCTAATTGGAAATAAAGTTGTGACAGTATCAATGGTCGAACGGGATCAAGCGCACTTGTATGTTCTGCACAATGAGATTGAGGTTGAGCCGTATTTTGAAATGCACAAGGTTGTTCTCCGAGATTTAAATCCGAATAGAAATGAGAACTGGATAGTACGAGAGCACAATCGAAGTTTCATACCGTGGTTTAGGGAACATATTTATTCAAAGTATCGTTCAGATCCTGCTTCGGTAACAGAAAGGTTGAGATGTTTAGCCTATGGTCCAAGTATAATTGTGTTTTCTTATAGCGCATACGCAATTAATGGATACACATTTTATACCAAAGAACAGGATGATAAAAGTACTATGCAAAATAGTGGTGTTACCTTGGCAGCTGAAGTAATGCACATATCAAGTGCGAATGACTTAAATCCGAAATTTGCAAATTTGTCATATTTTGGGGTTATCGAGCGCATTTTGGTGTTTGATTACGCAAAGTTTCAACTTCCTGTATTTGGTTGCAAGTGGGTTGAAAATAATAGTGGCATACGAATGGATAAGTCAGGATTTTTGCAAGTGGATCTCAATAGGGTGGGATACAAAGATGAGCCTTTCATTCTAGCCTCTCAAGCTAAACAAGTTTTCTATGTCAATGATCCGACAAGTACGAAATGGTCTATAGTGCTTTTATCAAACAAAATAGGAGATGAAAACATTGGAGATCAAGGTGATATTGGTGTTGGCATTGAATCTTGTACAAGAAACGATCAAGATGAGAACGAATCTTGTACTAGAAATGATCATAATGAGGGTATTTGGATCAATCCAACCATCCGCATTGTTAAGAGACGCGTAACACACAATCCTACCAAGAAAAGAAAGAGACGTTAGTGAAAAAGGTAATAGTATACATATTCCGACTAATGTGCGTTATTCAATTTGTACCGATTGTTATATATTCAATTTGTATAGTTTTTTCAATTTGTATTCCGATTGTTACAATACTTATTCAATTTTGGTGCATATTTTCGTTTTGTACATAACTTTTGAACCATGTATCCGTTTGTCGACTTCTTTACATGTAACTATACTATTTTGACAATTCCGGAGCTGCTCGTTCACTTATCTTTACATTTCGGGACTATTTTTTTATCGGTTTTGGTTCTGCCCGTGATCAAAAGTCGGGCTTAGGGTCTGAATTTCGGAAAACCGACTTCATTTTTGAGTCCGTGAGGACGTTTTACCATAGCCATGTAAATTTCGTTCAATTCCGACAACTTTCTTTTTTTGACGCTTATTCTGATTTCACCGATTTCGATTCCGATTTACTTGTACATGCATGGTTTGACTTCCATTTGACTTGTATAGGTTGTTAGCTTATTAATAGTGTACTAATGTGCTTTAGTTTGTTTTATACAGGTTCAATGGCTAGTAATCAAGAAAACCCACAAGAGAACCCACAAGAAAACCCACAAGATAAGCCACAAGAAAACTCACAAGATATAGATGCTCCGGATACATCATCAAAAGAAGTTGCACGAGGTGTGTCCTTTATGAAGGGAATCATTCGACATAGAGACCAAGGATTGATATATAATTTGGAATGGAATTCTGATAACCAACCAATTGGTTCTAATTCTGCAAAGTTGACAAGCTATATTGGTACACTTGTTCGTTTGCATATTCCAGTCTCCACAGCTAAATGGAATCTGAAAAGCAAAGAGTTGGACGAGAAAAACGACATGATTTGGGACGAGCTTAAGGAATCATATATGGTTGTTGTTATTATCTTGACGATAATTTGATTAAATTACTTATACTAACACACTCTATGCGTATGTTTGTTTGCAGAGGTCTTTTACCATACCAGATGAGCGTAAACGCTTCATTCTTAGTTTGGCCGGAAAATGATATAGAGGGTGGAAAGCTTATCTAACAAACAACTATCTTAAGGATAAAGAAGGAAACTTTCTTGAAGAGGCCCCGGGACGTCCAAAAAAGTATGAGATGTTCATTAATGAGAATGATTGGGCTAAGTTTGTAGAGCAAAGAGATGAATCTTTTCGGAAAAGGAATGCCACAAATAATGCGAGAGCATCAAAAGCCGCGTATCCATACAAAAAGGGCGTTTGGGATATGCACGCTTAGAGGAAAAAATTGTAAGTAAATAGAAATGCGTTTTAATTAATTGTCTAAATGTGTTTTATTTGACGATTTTATTTGTGTCAATGCATAGTTAGAGGAGACGAAAAGTGAGGAAACCTCACTTCCAGTACATGTGTTGTGGAAGGAAGCTCGTGTGGGCAAGAATCAAGCTGTCGATCCCGATGTTCAAAGAGTTTATGTTGAATGTGTAAGTATAACACTATGTCTTTAATTAAATCAAATGTTTTTTAATATATAAATGACTTTTTATCTCCACTAATAATTATTGAAATGTAAATGAATTACAGGAGACCTTGTCGCAATCGGTATCCACTGGTGAGGACCAGGATGATAGGAGCGTACTTAGTAGAGCACTATATGCTCCTGAGTATCCCGGTCGGGTGAGGGGTAAAGGTCATGGTGTGACTCCAACCTCTTTTTACAAGCATCCTAGGAGAAGATCAAATCCTACCAATGAAGAAGTGTTGCAAAAATTGCAGGAATTGCAAGCACAAGTCTCTGAATTGCAAAGAGATAAAGATACGTATATGAGAGAAAAGTGCAACACTTCATCGGTGAAAGAAACTAGTGATAAGGCTAGTATCAACTGTCAAAGGAAATTTCCCGAGGTAATTATAAATTTTTTTCCTTACAAATTTTTCTATTTTATTAATGATAATGACTTTATATTTACTATTGGTTTAGGGCATTTCATCTTGCCAACTATACTTATCGTCACCGAATTATCGCCTAGTTGGCAAGGGAAAAGTGCACAACACTTTGGGAGATTTACTTCACCATAGACCGCTCCCGGATGGACACCTGAAAGTATCGGTGGATGTTGTATTAGATCATGATGCGATGCTACCGGTACCTGACATGGTCTCAGAGACGACATTGCTGCGAGATGCAATAGGATCATTTGTTGCATGGCCCTCGAAGCTCATTACCATTAGTGATAAGGGATATTGAAAACGATTATGAATCATTTAGTTTTCGAATGTCAATTCTGCACCGTTTATTAATTATTTTTTATATTTTAATTTTAGACTGCTCCTACAAAACCCGCAATTAAGGGTAAAGGGATTTTACAGGAGGAGGAGTCTGTTGCATCACTAAAAGAGGTACATTTAAAGTGTTAATATATTATCTGAATCTAAAACTGCATGATTTTATATTTTACCTAACTTATATGATTTTTAGGCATCTGCTCGGGGGTCACAACAAGTGACGCATCCAGTTCGTAGCGTACCACCCACTGGTCCTCCGAAGCCAGCGGCAAAAAAAGGCGGTGCTTTTGTGCCTCGATACCGGACGACGCTCGGAACAATTGTTGATATGTACGATTTGAAGGATGGTGCTCTCCGTAATATCAATATGGATGAAGGTATCTTTGGTGTTGAATTCATGTCAATTATTGCAATAGATGACTTGGAAGAGATTTTTACGCATGAACAACTAGGCGTCACTAATATGCACTCATACATCCGGTAATATTCACTCATCCGATATATTCTTTAATTAGTCGAACAATTAATTTACACATTTCAATGAAAATAATCTAATGTTTATTATGTGTGGTTATTTAAGGTTGTTATATGACAGAGTGTTGCGCGGGACTACATTGTCAAACAGATTCCGTTTCGTGTCTTCCGCCTATTGCAGCGGAATGACAATTGCTTCGGAACCGGAATCAGTTAGACAGCGCTTAGTCGATAGATTCATGTCCACCGGCAATACAGAAAGTCTGCATCTTTGGGCGTATAATACCCGACCAGTAGGGTTAGTTTCTCATTCTTGGTTCATCTAATCTCTGTTTCTTTTGTGTATAGCAAAATTTTCATATAACCTATTGTTTTAATTTATAGAGCACACTGGTTGTTGCTTGCTATCAACCCTATAAGAGAAGTGGTGTATTATTTGAATTCGGTAAATGGTGACTGGACCAATTATCAGGCTATGAAGGAAATCATTGATTTGTAAGTGGGATCGTTCTAAATATTCGTGTATATTTATATATTTAATTATTTGTGAGATTGATCTAAACATATGCTTTTATATATTTGTTAGATCAATACAAGTGTTCCGAAGTCAACGAGACGCACAGGTATCCCGGACTAAATCAAACAACATTACTTGGATCAAAGTGCAGGTACATTATTTTTCACAATTTTGCTTATAATATTTATGTTACTTGATAAAACAAGACAAATATAAAATCTTATTTGTTTTTCTATGTAATGTCCGCAACAGCGAAACAGTTCAGATTGCGGATACTATGTTTTGAGGTTTATGAAAGAAATCCTTCAGGCGAATCAATTAGAGATTCCGCTCACGGTATGAATTTATAACTTAAGATAATTTCATATAATTTATTATATTTAACTAAATCATTCATATTATGTTTTTGTTTTGTAGTACTTTGACGAATTCCGTGCTGCTTCGTACCCGAGACTTAAGTTGGAAGAAGTCAAAGAGGATTTGTGTCAATTTTATATTCAGCAACTTTTCATGTAGGATTTGTGTCGATTTGAAGTATAATATTGTTGGTGTTACTGATTTAGTTTGTAATGATGTATATATATAATTTTGGATATTATAATGGTATTATATTAGGATATATATATTGTCCTACCTACGGTTGAAAATATATCGTCGAAAATATATTACATGTCGAAAATATTACAGGTTGAAAACATATTACAGGTCGAAAATATTACAGGTCGACTGGGAGGCTTAAATTATAGGCTGCACATTAAAATACCTCATTTAGCAACGACAGCTCTTTTAAAAAGCGCTCTTAAAGGTCCACCTACGAAAGCGCTTTTTAGTAAAAGCGCTGCCAAAGATTAAAAAAAACGTAAAAAATAAAACGCAACCTACGAAAGCGCTTTTATAGGGGGGGCTATCAGAGCGTTTTTTCCAGAAAAAGCGCTCTCATAGGGGGGATACCAGAGCCCTTTTCTGGAAAAAGAGCTTTTATAGGGTGAGCTACCAGAGCGCTTTTTCCAGAAAAACGCTCTTATAGGGGGGAGTTTACCAGAGCGCTTTTTCCAAAAAAGCGCTCTTATAGGAAGGGTCTACCAGAGCGCTTTCAGAAGCGCTTTTGTTACCTACGCCAGCGCTGACTTTCACAGCGCTTTTAAAGTCCAAAATAAGCGCTTTCGTAGGTCTTCCGTGTTGTAGTGTCAGAATAAACTGAAATGATTTCCAATAGCTTCAACATTCTATTAGTATTGTTTGTTGGTTTCATGATTGATTACAACTTTTATGCTTAAATCAACTTCATGAGTGCGATAGTTATTAAAAACTTAGACAAGGTTGACAGAAAATTAAATACATTGCTATGATTGATATTGAAGCTACTGTAACTATTTATTTTATTTTATTTTATAATTACTTTTTTTTTTGTAGAAGTTGAAACCTTTGAATAATTTAGAATTGGGAAGAGTTGCAAGCAATTCTCCTGAAAAATGTTCAACTAAGATAAAATTGTATTGTAAAGTTTGATCACATATTATGCCTAAATGAAAAAACTACAAGTTACAGATTATTAACTAACAGAACAAAAAAATGTCAGAACCAAGAATTAATTTTTTCCCATCTGATTCACATTTATATATTCATTCTCTATCTAATCTTGAATTAAGCTTGTTTGAGGCTAAGGATTATATAGCAACTTTTAAGTGTGAATCAAATTATGCAGCAGAATGTAGAATCCAACTAATAGTAGAGTAAATAATAAGAGAAATTTATAATATATGATGGAAGATTTGAATGAATGTTTAACTGAGAAATGCTAGCAACACTCTCTTAAACACTTACTCTTTTATTGGTTGAAACATGTGTGGGGTCCTCATGTAGGGTGGCAAAACCAGCAACATTAACAAACAAACAAATGAAAAATATAAGAGTATTTTTCTAAGTCACATACTCCATACTTCATAAACTAACATTAACCTATGAAGACAGTAGTAAACATACTATACCTGAAATAAATAATAAGATGCACAATAACATCTAGAAAGGAGATATCAAACTCTCAACACAAAAAAGTGGTGCCACCTCCTCGTCATCATGGATATTATTTTGCATTTTAGGAATACTAAAAATTTTATTTGTAGAATCATAGACAACCAAACCACGTTTCTCCATGCTATAGAACTCCATCAACAATTGATTATTTTCGGAAATATATAATACCTTCGAATAGCCGCCGTAAAGACCACATCCTTGAGGAGGAACAGTAAACAATTTAGTCCACGATTTTTCATTTCGATATTCCTTCATGATCCAAACATAAAATAATTGAAAATTTTCATGTTGAGAAAGGATGGACAAACAACCTTTCAATGTCCCCAAGTTAATGAAAAATTCAAAATGGGAAAAAGGGAGTGAAAACTTTTGATACGACTCCTTCTCTAAATCAAGAGAAACGATAACTTTAGCTGAATTAGGATCATATGCAAACCAATTAACAGTATCATTCACAAATATTCCAGGTGTAGAAATGAGGAGAGAACATGGAAAATCTTGAATTCTTCTCCAATAATGAGTACCCAAAGTGTGAATGTTAACTTGGTTTTTGCTATTAGCACAAGTAACAGCAATAATCTTATAATTACCAGTGATACGATCATACACTAAGGTATATAAGTTTTGAAAATCCCTTGAATTTGGAGCTTTCAAAGGAGGCAATTTGTTGGATTTTCTAGTGAAAGGATTATACAAAACAGCTTGAGATCCCTTTATCGCAAAACAGATGATGCCGTCACAAGTGGAAATGTGCACACCAATAACCCTTTTTAGAGTGTGCCTAAGCTGATTGACCGTAACAATGGGATCAATGGTGAAAAAAGAGGAGATTGTGGAGTGACTTAGAAGGAACTCACGATAATATTTAGTAGAGGATTGGATGAGGTGATGGCGATCTTTGTTGGGGGTTGACAAATTGAGTTGCTTCCTTGCGAAACAGGAATCAAGAGAGATAAGAGAATTCTATGATTTACAGACGCAACAGAGTTGAAGGAGTTGTTTCACGGAGAGTCTACACAGTATATCTGATACCAAATCCAACGGGAGATGTGGCGGTGTTAGGATCACTGACAGAGAAGAAGAAACTGCCGTCATATGTAAATCTTAAAACAAGGTTGACAGAAAATTAAATACATTGCTACTATCATGCCAAGAGATCTGATCATAATAAATTAATGTAAATCTCAAATTTATGAGAAAATTAAATACATTGCTATGATTGATATTGGAGCTACTGTAACTACTTTTTTTATTTTATAATTACTGTTATGTAGAAGTTGAAACTTCTGAATAATTTAGAATTGGGAAGAATTGCAAGCAATTCTACTGAAAAATGTTCAAGTACGATAAAATTGTATTGTAAAGTTTGGTCACATATCTATCATGCGTGAGTGAAACAACCAACAGAACAAAAAAATGTCAGAACCAACAATTAATTTTTTTTCCATCTAACATCGAATTAAGCTTGTTTGAAGCTAAGGATTGCATAGCAACTTTTAATTTTGAATCAAATTACCCAGACCAATAGCATAGTAAATAATAGGAGAAATTTATAATAAATGATGGAAAATTTGAATGAATGTTTAACTAATGTAAAGTACAGTGACAAAACCAGCAACACTAACTTACAAATAAATGAAAAATTAAGAGTAATTTCCCAAGTCACATATTCCATACTTCATAAACTAACAATAACCCATGAAGTCAGTAGAAAATATACAATACCTAAAATAAATAATAAGATGTACAATAACATCTAGAAAGGAGATATCAAACTCTCAACATAAAAAAGTGGTGCCACCTTGTGATCATGGATATTGTTTTGCATTTCAGGAATACTAAAAGTATTATTTATAGAATTATAGACAACCAAACCATATTCCCCCGTGTTATATAATTCCATCAGCAATTGATCATCCTCTGAAACATGTAACACCTTCACATAGAAGTAAAAACTACCTTTACCATGATCTGGGTGAGGAACACTAAACAATTTAGTCCAAGATTTTTCATTCGCATATTCCTTCATTATCCAAACATTAGAACATTTGTTTCCATTAGAAGAAAACTTGTACCTATAAGAAAGGACGGATAAACATGTTAATAGAGCAAAACGAGATAATCTTTATTGAATTGAAACAACCGTTAAATACATAAAAAATACTGACTGCAAGCTATAGAAACTGCTATTCCTAATAAATAGGCATGACTCAATCAAAGCCATGACTCTAACAACTAAAGCTTAAAACTAGGAGCCCACTAACAATATTTATTATTCTGCTAATTATTAATTTAATGCAAATAATGACATATTAATCCAACAAATCCTCCCCTAAACTCAACAGGATCAATGTTGAGTTTATCAGTAGTCACAACATCACAATTCAGCCACTAGCAGCACTTGAGCTCTCCTTCACCATATCAGTCCACTTCCCAACTCCTAGCCTGGTTCTTAGTGACTCAAAGGTCTCGAGTTTTACGGCCTTAGTCATAACATCAGCAATTTGAGCATTTGTACTACAATACTCTAGCTTGATCACTCCTTCCTTGACTAAATCTCGAAGAAAATGAAACCGCACGTCTATATGTTTACTCCTTCCATGTAACACTGAGTTCTTGGACAATTTGATAGTTGAAACATTATCACACAGTATTGTTGTTTCACCTTTAACACTCTTCAGCCAGCCCATCTGTTCAAGTACATGCCTCAGCCACACACATTGGGTTGCACAAGAAGCTGCTGCCACGAATTCAGCCTCGGTCGTTGATAGAGTGACTATAGGTTGTTTCTTTGATGACCATGAAACTGCACCACCAGCTAAAAGGAAAACATAACCACTAGTACTTCTCCTATCATCCATATCCCCTGCATAATCACTATCAGTGAATCCAATTAAAGACTTACACTGAACATCCCTTTTATACCAGATGCCAAACTCCATGGTTCCCTTTAGATACCGCAACACCCTTTTTGCTGCATGCATATGAGCCCTTGTTGGCTTGGCCATATATCTACTTAGCAAACTAACCACATACATGACATCCGGTCTAGTTGCTGTTAAGTACAGAAGACTACCAACCAATTGCTTATACTCCGTATCGTTAACAAGACAACCATCACCTTCTAGAGTCAATTTGCTGCCCGGAACAATAGGATTACGCACAGGATTGCTCTCCAAGAGTCCAAACTTCAGCAAGAGATCTCTTGTATACTTCTTTTGGCAAAGAAAAATTCCTTGCTCAGCTTGTCCGACCTCGACTCCCAGGAAATACTTCATTCGGCCTAAGTCGGACATTTCAAACATAGCTTTCATGCTTTTCTTGAATGGTGTCACCATTTGATTACTGCTGCTAGCATACATAAGATCGTCGACGTATAAACTAACGAGCATACAATCACCTTCTTTCTTTTGGATGAACAAAGTGTGTTCATATGGACATTTTTCAAAACCAGCCTCCTGAAAGTAATGTTCAATCTTGCTATACCATGCTCTTGGTGCTTGCTTTAATCCATATAAGGCCTTCTTCAATTTGTAAACTTTGTCCTCCTCCCCTGAGATCACAAAGCCTGGTGGTTGCGTTACAAAAACTTCTTCTGTGAGATCACCATGGAGGAATGCACTTTTCACGTCTAAATGATATACAGGCCACCCGTGATGTGCTGCAAGAGCTAGCATGGACCTTATAGTATCCCACCTTGCAACCGGAGCAAACACTTCGTCATAATCTATTCCATATTGTTGAGCATACCCCTTTGCTACTAATCTTGCTTTGTATTTATCCACTTCACCATTCTCATTTACCTTGGTCTTATATACCCATTTAACACCAATTGGTGTTGCTCCTGAGGGTAAGCTAGTCAACTCCCAAGTGTCATTTTTCTGAATGGCTTGCATCTCCATATTCATGGCTGTTCTCCATTTTTCTGCCTTCACAGCATCCTCAAAAGCAATAGGATCATCACTATCCACTTACAATGCATACTGATTATTTGTATCAAGCATGATGTTGCCCATTTCATATGAATCATGCCAACCCGGTTTTGTGCGTACTCTTGGACCCAATTCAGAACTACGAGCATTTGAATCATATATTATTTCAGCTTCTGAACTCTGTGCACTTCCTGACTTGTTCGAGGTTAAATCAGT
This sequence comes from Vicia villosa, assembly GCF_029867415.1. Classification (NCBI taxonomy): domain Eukaryota; kingdom Viridiplantae; phylum Streptophyta; class Magnoliopsida; order Fabales; family Fabaceae; genus Vicia; species Vicia villosa. The sequence continues at coordinate 148,760,333 of NC_081181.1, forward strand.
CAGTTCCTCGACCACTTTGGCTCTTGGTGGCACAATCTGAGCAGCCATAGGTGTTGTAACAGTAATATGCTCCTCAGATTGTTCTTCTAAATCATTTATATCCTCTTCATAACCTTCCCACGTGTAGCAACCTGCCTAAAAATTTATAGCTTTAGAGTCGCCACCTATTCTGAAGGGCGAATAGGAAACCCTACGCAGTTTAGAGATCGGGGTAAGTTATTATAATCAGGTTGAGGGAAGGTGTTAGGCACCCTCAACCCTTTCCTATTGGCTTTGAACCTAAGGTAAAGGTTTATGGCTAAAATATTGAGGTTTAATAACTAAAGAATTGAATAGGGGGAAAATAGAGATTTTAGGGAGGGGGACTCGCCTTGTTACCAAGTGCCTACGTACCTCCTTATGGAGGATCAGAGTCAACGTAGTTCGGGCACAGGGTTGTACGCCTTTGAATTAGAGTTTGAATGTGTTGATGGTATTTTGAATTACCGTTTCGTGGTTTTGAAAAAGGTATTTTGAATTACCCTCGAAGTTTCGCAGTATCGAAGAGATGAAAATCTCTGGTTTGTGGTTTGATGTGTTTTAAGTGTTTGGGCGTACAACCCTGATTTGATATGTCACCGTTAGATGCGATGACCAATGGATTTGGTCAGTATAGCTAACAGATTAAGGAGCATTGCTGGTTACTCAGATCGATAGATTGATCGTCGCGGGCAGCAAATTAAATGTGTTTTGAATTTTATGCATTTTTTATCTCTCGTCTAAAGCGACTAATAGATTTAGTCGGGTCGAGGAGAGAATTAAATAAATGGTTAATGTTTTATTGTTTTATCTCTCGTCTAATGCGACTAATAGATTTAGTCAGGTCGAGGAGAGAATTACTCGGGAATTAGTTAAATTAATATTAAATAAATTAATTAGTTTTCTTTTATATCTCTCGCATGGGGGGTACGTTAATGGCTTAAAAGTGTAACCAAATAAAAGGCCCAAGGCTCTAAATCCAAACTTAAATCAAAGAAACATTAATTATAAATAATAAAAAGAAAAAATGAAAGAAAAGAAAGAAAAAGAAAAGAAAAAAATGATAGAAAAACCAATGGTCACAATACCCGTACGCAGGCGGCATCCTTTGATCCATCAGCATCTTCACAAAGCCAACATTGAGTAGAAACCCCTCTATAGTCCTCTTATCATACGACACTTGGCATTTCAATAATAATAAACAAAAAAATAAATAAAACAATTTGTATACAATGGAGAGACAGATCTGAAAAAAAAACAAAAGGGAGTTTTCTTGTTTTTTTTTTCAACGAGGCAACTTTCCTTCTTTCATCTTCTTCACACATTCAAATGCAAAATAGAGAAAAATCTATTTCTCTTTGATAGAAACATAATCTTCATCCTATTTTTCTCTGCTATCCATTAAAATGCTCAAACAAACCTGAAAATGAAACAAACAACACCACTAATATCATCAGTCAACTCAAAGAGGGATGAACGGGATTACCGATCGGAGGAACGGTCGTCGGAGCCGTGATGGTCCGGTTGGGCTTGTGGTGTACGATGAACAGTGACCGCGGCTGGCACTGATGAAGAGAAGGAGTGTACTTTTACTGCATTTTCCTGATATTGTCGACTGTGTATGAGTTTTGTGTGTATTTGTTAGAAGCCTATGATTAGAATAATAGAAAAATAATGAATGTTTTATTTTTCTATGACATTCATGTGGGTTTTGTGGTGGTAGTTTACATGTGGTAGAAATTAGGATTGATGGTTATGAAATTGTGCGAGTAGTGTTAATGTGAGAATATCAACGTGAGAGTATCAGGATTTTTGTGAATGGAAGCTGTACCGTGAATTTGTGTAGGGTTAGAAAATTGCCCCTCTCTGTGTAAAAATGTTACCTATTTATACAAATAAACTAGGTTAACAAATAAGGAAAATAAAAGGATTTTATTCACATAATTAAGAAATCAAATCAATTTTTATTTGATTTCGATTCATTAGCCATGTTTAAAAAAATAACTTTCAATTTCTTTTACTTGTTCCCAAAGTTATAAAAAATGCCAAAATTAAATATCAATCTAAAAACTTTCTTTTCTTGATTTTTAATTCAAAAATGCACAAAAGTGAAAAAAAAGTGATGTTTAGTAATTAATTAAAAGAAAAACGAAAAATCAACTAAAAATGAAAATATTTATGATTTTTTTTTAAAATAAAAATTAAAGTTAATGACCATAAGATTAAAAGATGATAAAAGTTAGACAATGGGATTCGAACCCGGGACCTCTCGATCGCACACTCTTATCCTTAAATTCTTACCAACTGCACCATATCAATTATTCGAAAGAAAAGGACATAGACAATTATAAGAGGGCAAATTTTGGGGTATGACAGCTGCCCCTGTTCAATCTTCTTAAACCTGAAGAGTTAGATAGGCACGTCTGCCTATCGTGATCTGAAGGTAGAAGATGATTGGACACTGAAATGCCCTAAAATTTGCATTTATCAAGGAGAACTTCCGTGGGAGATGGGCTTACAGATGCCACCCAAGGTAAATACCATTATTCCATGTGTGAAGCACACGCCCTTTGGAAGGGACCAGATGATTGATTTTTTTGTAGCATAGCCTAAAGAGGCAACCTGAATTTATGCAATGTTTATGATGCATGTGATGCATGATGCAACGCGCTTCTCAAAATAAATGAGAGCCATGTATGTATATGCGTAATGTATGAATGAGGTTAGCTAGTTGAAATGATGCATGATGGTTAGTTATGTTAATCGGAGTATGTTAGTAATTCTGAAAAGAAAGATATCACCTTTGATTGTTATGGGTGTTTTTTTTGGACGGTATCACTGCCGAGGGACTAACGTGATAAACCCAGTTGAGGAATCGTTTGAAAAATCTTGTGTGCTTGGAAAAACTCCTAGAAAGGATGGAATACGTCTTGAAGAAGACTTCCTGGAAAGGTTCCTGAAAAGGAATAGCGAGGACCTTCTGTTGATTGTGTAATTGGCTTGCTATGGCCAGCAAGCCTCCGCAGTTTGTGAACCCCTCACTTACCATAGTGCTGGTAAGCTACTCGCAGTTTGTGAATTTCTCACTTACCATAGTTCTGGCAAGCTACGTCGCAGTTTGTATCTCTCACTTACCATAGTTCTGGCAAGCTACTTGCAGTTTGTATCTCTCACTTACCATAGTTCTGGCAAGCTACTTGCAGTTTGTATCTCTCACTTACCATAGTTCTGGCAAGCTACTCGCAGTTTATATCTCTCACTTACCATAGTGCTGGTAAGCTACTCGCAGTTTATATCTCTCACTTACCATAGTTCTGGCAGGCTACTCGCAGTTTGTATCTCTCACTTACCATAGTGCTGATAAGCTACTCGCAGTTTGTATCTCTTACTTACCATAGTTCTGGCAAGTTACTCGCAGTTTGTATCTCTCACTTACCATAGTGCTGATAAGCTACTCGCAGTTTGTATCTCTCACTTACCATAGTGCTGGTAAGCTACTCGCAGTTTGTATCTCTCACTTACCATAGTGCTGATAAGCTACTCGCAGTTTGTGAATTTCTCACTTACCATAGTGCTGGTAAGCTACTCGCAGTTTGTGGATTTCTCACTTACCATAGTGCTGGTAAGCTACTCGCATTTTGGACCCCAATAGGATTGCTTGCTATAGTTCTAGCAAGTTCACCTGCATGAAAAAGATTCACCTGTTTTTAGACTCACGACTCGAGGGTCGGAGACTGGGCTGTTGTCACAGCCATACGGGAACTGACTACCAGACGGGAACTGGATTTTGATGTAACAGTCAGACGGGAACTGACTACCAGACGGCAACTGGATTTTGATGTAACAGTCAGACGAGAACTGACTACCAGACAGGAACTGGATCTTCATGTAACAGTCAGACGGGAACTGACTTTGAAAATGATTTGGATGGCCAATAAAAATTGGGCTCTTTGTGATATGCTAATGCTCATGCGTATGTATGCATGTTTGTATACTGATGCAATCCCGAGATTTTATATCCTTAAACCCATTGGACTTGTTTACTCCATGCTTGCACCTACACCCTGACTATGCTTATGATGGCTTTGTAATGTTTATGTATGCTTATGCATATGTGTATGTTTGGTTGACGTAATGAGTGGAACGAAGTGATGTCTTCTGTAAGACTACCTGAAAAAGGTCTTTTTTTTTTTGGAATGGATGTGAACATTTGTCTTAAAGAAGACTACCTGAAAAGGTTCTTAGAGTAGACAGAAATTTGTCTTAAAGAAGACCAACTGAAGAAGTTCTTAGCAAAGAATGGAGAATGTCTTTAAAGACGACTACCTGAAAAGGTTCTTAGCAAGGGCTGAAGTTTGTCTTAAAGACCGCCTTGAAAATTTCGTAGAGTATCTTAAAGAAGACCACCTGAAGAGGTTGAAAGATGTCTAAAGAGACTACCTAAAAAGGTTCGTAGAATGTCTTAAAGTAGACCACCTGAAGAGGCTCGTAGAATGTCTTAAAGAACACCACCTGAAGAGGCTCGTAGAATGTCTTAAAGAAGACGACTTGAAGAGGTTCCTAAAAGGAAGACAAATTGTCTTGAAGAAGACTACCTAAAAAGGTACTAAAAATTTCCTGAAGAGGACTACCTGAAAAGGTACTTAGGACAAGAATGTCTCGAAGAAGACTACCTAAACAGGTGCTTAGAAGAAAAATGTCTTAAAGAAGACTATCTAAAGAGGTTCTTGGAAGTGGTGATAATTTGTCTTGCATAAGACAGCTTGAAGAAACTCCTAGAAAGGATCGTGAGATTCGTCTTAAAGAAGACCACATAAAGAGTTACGGTGTAATGTATCAGCCAATATATGCAATGCATGATTTGTATGTATTTGCATGATGCTCCAATGGTAGGTTGTTGATAATCAAAGCGTATATAGCTTGCTGGAGTTGCAGGTTTGTTTGATAAGGTGGGGTGTGATGCTAGCGCGATTTCCCAATACCTGTTTTGTTTGAACTTTGAAGATCGTAGTTAGGAGAAAGATTTGTTCGATGTTGTAAGGTGCGAGAACGCCTTTTTCCTTTTGTTGTGCGCCTTGCCCCAGTTTGATGATGATTTTTTTAGAATTACCCCACGCCTTTAAACTTTGGAGGTTCTCCACACTTTTAACCTTTGAATTGTTTGCCTTATGGATTTGATATCCAATGCCCCAGTGTTCAGTGGAGAAGGTGCCTATGATCTCTAAGTTATGAGGGAAGTTCCCCGAGGAATAACCTCGTCGGATGCTTTGCCGTTTAGATTAAAGGGTGTGCCCTTGGTTTCCATGATATGGAGGACTATCCATAGTGTGTTATCCTTCTGAATTTGAATTCTTCCCATGTTTGACATGCCCCTGTTTGAGATTGCTTTGAGATGTGCCCCAAGTCGATTGAACCTTAGGAAGACTGCCCCTAGTTAATAGGATGTTCGATTGTATGCCCCTGTGCTCCTTGAAATTTTTGCCCCTGTTTAGGAGAACCCCCTAGATGTGGTTCCCCCGACTCCAGGGTCTTTATTAGAAATGATCACCTTTGATTAACCCATTTCGAGATTTCCTCGATGCTAAGTGTATACTCGTAGATGGTGTTGTACTTTTTGAGACGTAGCTCCAATGGAATGCGTATGCAAGTTTTGAAATCGAAGTCCGTTATGAATTAGGACTGGATGGTTTTGAAAAGAATGCTTGAAGAAGCGTGGTGATTAGAAGTAGTTTTAACAAACATAGGAGTCAGTATAACAAATCCTGCTTAACATGCTTTCATGGTTAACCTTGCCTCAATTAGGACTTTTAAATGTTGTAACTTGGCCTGGTTCATGTTTTAAGAAACAATGGATATAAGGCTCAAAATTTATTTAACCCACCCCTTTCTCCTTGATGTTCTCCAGATCCTAAAATTCGCCTAATTCAATGAATGCGCTTTGTTTGTAAGAGAATCTTTTTTTTTTTTATGTTTAAGCAAAAGCCTTAGTAGAGATCCAAGCTTTGATGAGAAATGTTGTAAAGATCCAAGAGTTTATGAGAAGCTTCGATGACGTGGCAGTCACAAGATTATCTTTTGTATATCGCCTTTGTATCCCTTATTTTTGCATGAACCAATTCTTTCGAATTTGATCCATCGGGATGCCCTGATTTTTGCCTAAGTCATTTTTCTTCCTTTTATGAAGTTTTCCGTTTTGACTTAGCGGGCGCTTTTATTTTGAAAGCTCCTTTTGAAATGTGATCCTTGGATATTGAATGTTGTGACTGTTATGTTGACTTTGATTTGTAAGCTTCACCTTTGATGCTTCCTCGATCTTGAATGATGTAATGAGGAAGAAGATTGTTGTGAATGTCATCTCCATTACTTCCTCAATCTTTGATGAATGCGAGGAAGAAAATATGCTTGAACCTTTGCTTTGCTTGATCCTTATGCTTGAACCCTTGCTTGGATTGACTGATTCTCTTGACAACCAAAATACACCATTGAACTAATTGAAGTCTACCCTGCCCCTGGTTAAAATCAAGGTTATTTTGAAAAGTAGAAACAAACTCCAACTCCTGGCTCGAGGGGGTAACGAGGGATTAACATCCTTATATCTCCACTGTTTAGGAATTGAAGCAATGCCTGTACATCCTCGGCTCGGTCTTACCTTGAAAGCATATGTTTAACTGGACTAAGTTATTTGTATTCGTCATTCTCCCTCAAGTTTGTTAATACTCCTAAATTTGAAAATAGAAGTGTGTGACTGGAAAGTCATGGTAGTGAGTGAATGAATTGACTCCAAAACCTGCATGGTTGTCCCATTAGAATTACTAATCCGAAGGTACAACTTTTATCTTGAGTAACACTTAGCGGTCGTAAGGGTTGAAATTGTGAGCACGGTAAACACCTATTGATCCTAGGGACAATCTCCTTTGTAGATCCACTGCCCTTGTTTCACTCCTTAGATTCTCAAACTTGTAGAAGTGAGGGCAACCTCGAATTTTCTTTGGACATGTCAAACCTGTCAGGAATAAACTGTTAGCATGGGTTTTCGTCGTTTCGGAACTTCATGAGTTTCCTTAGACTGAACCTCTTTTGCTTTTTCTCAGGATAGTATCACACCATTTGCAACCTTCAGCGTTTGTAAATTAATGAAGAAAATATATGACCCTTTCTCCCTTGGCGTGGAGTTAACACAGGTCGCCTTCCCTTCATAGTAGTCATGCATCTTTGTTCAGGATTTTGCCCCAGTTGGACTAATCCTTGCCCCCAGGTTATCGTAGAGCGTCCGTGTAAGTTTGTTATGTTCGTAGATGAACCCCTTATGATTAGATACATCTTGAGTGTGTCTATGAGGGAACTCTTTGTTGAACTAATCCTTGCTCGATGACAACCTTTATTGTATTTATAATTCTGTTATGACAAGGCATGGACATGTGGCTAGCATGGTGAAAGACATCCTCTTTTCTTTAGCAAGACTAAGATCTTTTATTCTCCTCGCTCCATAGTCTACGATCCTTTGATTTTTTTTGAAGTTTCGGGAAACCGGCTAGCATGGTAAGTGTGGATGCGGGCGAAGATGCAAATGTAAATGCATGAATGCATGAAAATGCTAATGCACGCGTAAGCGAGAGACTCCTTATATTGTAACTCCGTGTATGCAATGCAGACGTGTAACATATGATCCTAGGAATAGCCTTAGAGGCGACATTAGACCCTCTTGGAATCTTTACAGGGTAAATGTTATGACACGCTAAGGGAAATCCCTTAGATTCGGGAGTATGCAGAAGGTAGCGGCTGGTGACCGTTCAAGGAAGTCGCCAAGTCTCATGGTCATCGAGAGGCCAATCAACATGTACCAATGAAGTTGTCCTTAGTGGGAAGGTTCTCTATGCGGAACACAACCTATATAAGGACGATATTGGATGAAATGAAATCCCTACAGGCTAGGGATGAGAGATGTATAGATGGAAATCTAAACCCTACAAGTTAGAGGGTGCGCAGAACCAAACATGGAGTAACCGTTCAGGACAGTCACTAGATCTTATAGCCATCGAGAGGCTAATCGAACGCATGTTAATGAAGTTGTTCTTCAGGGAAGGACGCGTCGTTGTAAAACACATGGATGTAAAAGAAAATCCCTATAGGCTAGGGAATACGTAGGAGTAAGCAATGGTGACTGTTCCAGACAGTCACTAGATCGCATGGCCATCGAGAGGCCAATTGACGTATGCTAACGGAGATGTCCTTCGTACGAAGGATGCGATTTTGGGATTAGAATCCCTACAGGCTAGAGAACGCGTAGATGTAGGCACGAGGTGACTATTCAAAGTAGTCACTAGATCGCATGGCCATCGAGAGGCCAATCGACGTGCGTAAACGGAGATGTCCTTCGTGGGAAGGACACATAGTTGTAAAATACAAAGATATAAAGGGAAACTCCCCATAGGCTAGGGAGTGCGTATATGTAGGCACGAGGTGACCGTTCAAGACAGTCACTGAATCGCATGGCCATCGAGAGGCCAATCGACGTGCGTAAATGGAGGTGTCCTTCGTAGGAAGGACATGGTTTTGGAAATAGGGTCCCTGTAGGCCAGGGAACGCGTAGATGTACCTGCAAAATTAACACACAAGACATTCGCAGTACATAAATTGCAAACATATAAAGAGCACAAAAGCACAAAAGTCCTAGGTTCATAGGTTCGACGTAGCGGCTTAGGGTGCCTACCCTTCCCATTGGTATGTTCTAGAAGGTCTCATGGGGTCGTTCGTAGCCGCCGAGAACTTTTTGTCTCTTTGGATTTTAGAACAACTCATTTATCCATGAGGTTCGAATTTTAGGGGTAGGTTCCCAGAGAGATCAGCCAAATACCAAGTCCAGCCCTCAACAAGGTCGAGCCTCGTATCAGACCTTTCCGGATATTCAACCCACTCTGAGTGGAATTATAATAAGACTCGTAGGCGATGTAATTCTCCTCTGGTCATTATTATAATTCCCACGCTTAGGTTTAACAACAATTTATATATACCCAAAATTTACAGTAAAACAAATAATCATTTAAATAAACATTTATTTAAATTACTATAAATAATTACTATAAATAAAAACCGTAAATAAATAAATAAAATTGAATTTAAATATTTATAAGAACCTTATCCCCAAATCCTGTCATTTGTAGCTCCAGAAGCACAACAATAAATATTAACGTCGAAAATATTCATTTAAATTGTTGTGAATAATAATTGTAAACAGGAATTGTAAATAAATAAATAATTAATTAAAAAATTAAATATTTAAATAAAATAAAAAACCTAAATCCTAATCCAAACCCTATTTTTGGCAAATTTGCCAAACCCTAAAAAAGTTCGCCAAAAACCTAGAAAGGTTTGCCAAAACCTAAACCCTCTCAAGCCTTAGGAGCATAATAATTCACCTATAGTGTATGTCCCCAGCAGAGTCGCCAGCTGTAGCAACCTGCCTAAAAATTTATAGCTTTAGAGTCGCCACCTATTCTGAAGGGCGAATAGGAAACCCTACGCAGTTTAGAGATCGGGGTAAGTTATTATAATCAGGTTGAGGGAAGGTGTTAGGCACCCTCAACCCTTTCCTATTGGCTTTGAACCTAAGGTAAAGGTTTATGGCTAAAATATTGAGGTTTAATAACTAAAGAATTGAATAGGGGGAAAATAGAGATTTTAGGGAGGGGGACTCGCCTTGTTACCAAGTGCCTACGTACCTCCTTATGGAGGATCAGAGTCAACGTAGTTCGGGCACAGGGTTGTACGCCTTTGAATTAGAGTTTGAATGTGTTGATGGTATTTTGAATTACCGTTTCGTGGTTTTGAAAAAGGTATTTTGAATTACCCTCGAAGTTTCGCAGTATCGAAGAGATGAAAATCTCTGGTTTGTGGTTTGATGTGTTTTAAGTGTTTGGGCGTACAACCCTGATTTGATATGTCACCGTTAGATGCGATGACCAATGGATTTGGTCAGTATAGCTAACAGATTAAGGAGCATTGCTGGTTACTCAGATCGATAGATTGATCGTCGCGGGCAGCAAATTAAATGTGTTTTGAATTTTATGCATTTTTTATCTCTCGTCTAAAGCGACTAATAGATTTAGTCGGGTCGAGGAGAGAATTAAATAAATGGTTAATGTTTTATTGTTTTATCTCTCGTCTAATGCGACTAATAGATTTAGTCAGGTCGAGGAGAGAATTACTCGGGAATTAGTTAAATTAATATTAAATAAATTAATTAGTTTTCTTTTATATCTCTCGCATGGGGGGTACGTTAATGGCTTAAAAGTGTAACCAAATAAAAGGCCCAAGTCTCTAAATCCAAACTTAAATCAAAGAAACATTAATTATAAATAATAAAAAGAAAAAATGAAAGAAAAGAAAGAAAAAGAAAAGAAAAAAATGATAGAAAAACCAATGGTCACAATACCCGTACGCAGGCGGCATCCTTTGATCCATCAGCATCTTCACAAAGCCAACATTGAGTAGAAACCCCTCTATAGTCCTCTTATCATACGACACTTGGCATTTCAATAATAATAAACAAAAAAATAAATAAAACAATTTGTATACAATGGAGAGACAGATCTGAAAAAAAAACAAAAGGGAGTTTTCTTGTTTTTTTTTTCAACGAGGCAACTTTCCTTCTTTCATCTTCTTCACACATTCAAATGCAAAATAGAGAAAAATCTATTTCTCTTTGATAGAAACATAATCTTCATCCTATTTTTCTCTGCTATCCATTAAAATGCTCAAACAAACCTGAAAATGAAACAAACAACACCACTAATATCATCAGTCAACTCAAAGAGGGATGAACGGGATTACCGATCGGAGGAACGGTCGTCGGAGCCGTGATGGTCCGGTTGGGCTTGTGGTGTACGATGAACAGTGACCGCGGCTGGCACTGATGAAGAGAAGGAGTGTACTTTTACTGCATTTTCCTGATATTGTCGACTGTGTATGAGTTTTGTGTGTATTTGTTAGAAGCCTATGATTAGAATAATAGAAAAATAATGAATGTTTTATTTTTCTATGACATTCATGTGGGTTTTGTGGTGGTAGTTTACATGTGGTAGAAATTAGGATTGATGGTTATGAAATTGTGCGAGTAGTGTTAATGTGAGAATATCAACGTGAGAGTATCAGGATTTTTGTGAATGGAAGCTGTACCGTGAATTTGTGTAGGGTTAGAAAATTGCCCCTCTCTGTGTAAAAATGTTACCTATTTATACAAATAAACTAGGTTAACAAATAAGGAAAATAAAAGGATTTTATTCACATAATTAAGAAATCAAATCAATTTTTATTTGATTTCGATTCATTAGCCATGTTTAAAAAAATAACTTTCAATTTCTTTTACTTGTTCCCAAAGTTATAAAAAATGCCAAAATTAAATATCAATCTAAAAACTTTCTTTTCTTGATTTTTAATTCAAAAATGCACAAAAGTGAAAAAAAAGTGATGTTTAGTAATTAATTAAAAGAAAAACGAAAAATCAACTAAAAATGAAAATATTTATGATTTTTTTTTAAAATAAAAATTAAAGTTAATGACCATAAGATTAAAAGATGATAAAAGTTAGACAATGGGATTCGAACCCGGGACCTCTCGATCGCACACTCTTATCCTTAAATTCTTACCAACTGCACCATATCAATTATTCGAAAGAAAAGGACATAGACAATTATAAGAGGGCAAATTTTGGGGTATGACACCACGTGAGCTGAGTTTCGGTACCCGCTTTCTCAGAGTCCCATTCCCAACCTTTGAATTCATCAAATGTAACATCTCTACTCACCAGAACCTTTTGAGTCATTGGATTGTAGACTCTATAGGCTTTGGATTCATGGGATACTCCCAAGAATACACACTTGATACTTCTATCATCTAATTTCTTTCTTTGTTGATCAGGTACATGGACATAGCTCATACAGCCAAATACTCTCAAATGATCTACTGCAGGCGGATATCCACTCCAAAGCTCTTGTGGAGTTTTATCTTTACAAATAGTTGTGGGGCTTCTGTTTAACACATAAGCTGCCCAATTAACTGCTTCACACCAGAATGTGCTTGGAACTTTTGTGTCAGCTAGCATACATCTCACCATATTTAGTAAAGTTCTGTTTTTTCGCTCGGCAACTCCGTTTTGCTGGGGTGTTAGAGCTGCAGTTAACTGCCTCCTTATTCCATGCTCTTCACAAAACAGTTTGAACTCAGTGGATAGGAACTCTCCTCCCCTATCTGTTCTTAAGCTCACAATCACATCACTGGACTCCTTTTCAACTTGAGCTTTGAACTTTTTAAATACACCAAATGCCTCTGATTTGGATTTCAAGAAGTAAACCCATAATTTCCTGCTAAAATCATCTATCAGAGTAAAGATATACCTGTTACCACTTTGAGAAGATGGGGTGATTGGTCCGCATAAGTCAGCGTGTATAAGCTGAAGTCTTGTGGTGGCGTGCCATAAGCTTTTCTTCGGAAATGATTTTCGGTGCTGTTTTCCCACCAAACATATAGTGCACGCTACATCTCCATCCCGAGCCTTAATCTTCGGTAGACCCTTTACCATTTCTGACTTCTGAAGCGTCTCCAACCCCTGATGGTGAAGGTGACCAAATCTCCTATGCCATAAATTCAAATCGCTCTTTCCAGCTTCGGTGGTGTTCAAACACTGTACTTCTCCTGCGTCAGATGCACCTTGAGGAGTAGCATGTAAAATAAACATCCTGTTGCTCTTCATTTGAGTTTGGAAGAGAAACCCCTTTGTATTATGAAATATCTTACAAGAATTATCCTTGAGAAGAAAAACTAGGTCCTTTTCGAGCATTTGACCCATGCTAAGCAGGTTGTTAGTCAATCCAGGGACAAAAAAAACATCCTATACCTTCAATGGAATATGATTAACATGCATATTGACACTCCCTTTTCCTTGAACTTGTAGTCTCATACCATTCCCTGGCTTTACGATGCAGGTGAAGGAACGGTCAAGGCTAGAGAACCACTTCATATCTCCACTCATATGATTACTACACCCTGAGTCTAGGAACCACCATGATTCATCTTTATCGGTCGAACCATGAAAAGTCATAAAGTTATTAAACTCTACCACGTCAGAATCAACAGACGCCATAAGGAGCATCTCCTCATGTATTGTATCATGGCCATCAGTGTAATGAACCTGATAGGTCCTTTCAGGACATTCATTCTTGAAATGTCCTAGCTTGTGACAACGGTAGCACTCCACCGTTTCTCTATTCCAGAATTGACCTCGACCCCTGCCTCGTCCTGGATAGCCACTTCTCCCACGTCCCCGACCTCGACGCGCATCAAATCCAACCTTCAAGGCTTGATCTTCCAGAGACACACTCCTTGTAAACTTTTGTTCATGTACAAGAAGTGAACTCTGCAATTGATCAACAGTCATGATATCAATATCATGAGACTCCTCAATCGAGCAGACAATGTAATTGAATCGCTCAGTGAGAGTCCTTAAGATTTTCTCAACGATTTTCACATCCGTCATCAGCTCTCCGCAGTTGCGCATGGCATTAGACACAACCATCACTCTCCCAAAGTAATCGTTGATCGATTCCCCTTCTTTCATTTCCAGCACTTCAAACTCTCGTCTAAGAGCTTGCAACTGTGCCCTCTTTACACGAGCACTTCCTTGGAACTTCGTCTTCATGGAATCCCATAACTCTTTAGCGGTTGCCTTTTGAGATATTGTCTTCAATATCGTCTTATCAATACTGCTAAATAGATAATTCTTGGCCTTGAAGTCCTTTAGCCTCATTTCTTCATGGGTCTTCTTTGCATCAGCAGACAATGCCACACCAGAACCAGTTTCTGTAAACCCTATGTCCACCACAGTCCAATATTCCTTTGACCGTAATAGATTCTCCATCAGAAGACTCCAATGATCATAGTCGCCGTCGAACTTGGGAATGCACGCCCTCGCAAAGTTTTCATCACCCATGATCACACTAAATTGATCCTCACACACTCTTGTGTTTGCACTCACCAGAGAGAACTCTCACTCTCACTATGTGTTTCCCAAACCCAGATTCACTCAATGATCGAAAGTTTTGCTAAAGCTCTGATGCCAGAATGTTAATAGAGCAAAACGAGATAATCTTTATTGAATTGAAACAACCGTTAAATACATAAAAAATACTGACTGCAAGCTATAGAAACTGCTATTTCTAATAAATAGGCATGACTCAATCAAAGCCATGACTCTAACAACTAAAGCTTAAAACTAGGAGCCCACTAACAATATTTATTATTCTGCTAATTATTAATTTAATGCAAATAATGACATATTAATCCAACAAAACAACCCCTCAAATTCAATGTCCCCAAGGCAACGGAATTTTCGAATCCTGTATCGTCATCATCATAAAGAGGGGCTGAAAGCTTTCGATATGACTCCTTTTCTAAATCAAGAGAAACAATGATCTTGACCGGTGGCAAACTAGTATCATATGCAATCCAATTAATAGTATCATTCACAAATATTCCAGGTTTACTAATGTGATTAGAACATGGAAAGTCTTGAATACTTGTCCAATAATCGGTCCCCAAAGTGTGAATGTTCACTCCTATGCTATTTAAGTAACCAATAGCAATAACCTTATAAAGTTATAATTACTAGTGATACGATCATACACTAAAGTATATAAGTTTTGAAAACGAGTTTTCAAAGGAGGCAATATTTTGGATTTTCCAGTAGAAGGATTATACAAAACAGCTAAAGATTCATCTATCCCGAAACAGAGGATGCCGTCACAAGTGGTAATTGTTGTACGACTGCGTTCATTATTAAGAATCCCATTTAGAGTTTGACTAGGCAGCTTTACAGGAACAACGGAAGAAGAGGTGAAAAAAGAGGATATTGTGGAATGACACAGAAGGAACTCACGTGAGGAACGAGTTGATGATAGGAAGAGGTGGTGGTGGTCGCGGCGGGAGGTTGACAAGATGAGTTGCTTCCTGGAGAAATTGGAATCAAGAGAGATAAGAGAATTCCATGATTTACAGACACAACAGAGTTGAAGGAGTTGTTTCACGGAGAGTCTACACAGTATATCTGATACCAAATCCAACGGGAGATGTGGCGGTGTTAGGGTCACTGACAGAGAAGAAGAAGAAGAAACTGCCGTCATATGTAAATCCTAATTGAGAATGATAGACAAGTTCAAATTTGTTTCTCACGTAACTCTTCTTATTTTATACTTTAGGTTTTTATAATTAATACTCCTAATAAATTCTTTGATATAATTAAATATAGTATATTTTAAATTTATTTTAAAATGAATTATTTCAGTTTTTTTTTTTTTTGGTACAAGAATTATTATTTCAGACTTTAAGAAGCAAATATCATTGGTATATTTACATAGGACAATTAATCACTTGAAGTTACTGCAACAAAAGAACACTCACTCCTTTCCCAATCTCTAAATCTACAGCAGGATTACAGTTATTAAACTTTAAATTATGTTTTAAGATTAAGGATGCTGAATTCTTTTAGTATGCAATTGCAGTATCCCACTTTCGCATTCTCCTTATACAATATAAACAAATTACTCAAATCTCATGTATTATCTTCTAAATTTCTTGTTGTATAATCTCTTATTTAGTTATTTTACATACTTTAACAAGTAAATTTAAAGCTTAATTAATATTCTTGCTGTTGATAAAAAATAGCTAATGACTGAGATTTTTAAAAACGGTCGCGGTCGCTTAAAAGCTTTCATGATTTTAGTCAGTGTAGATGTCACGACTCTGATTACAGTTGTCGCGGTGTGAATCAAATATAGTTTCTTTGATTTTTCTTTACCCACCTCCCTATGGGGGTCACCCCGGCGAAATTCCCAACTTACCCTTGCTTCGGAGATTCATCTCCGAAGTAATTTTTTTTTTAGATTTTTTTAGATTTCGGAAATGCATCTCCGAAAACACCAAATAATTGGTGTTTTCGGAGATGCATTTCCGAAATGCATCAAAATTCAGTTATTTTTTACAATCAGGTAAGAAAACCATTACAGGACAAAAATTGTAATCAACCTGATTTGAAATTTCGAAGTGCCTTTTCTTTCTCCCCCACCACTCTCAGACGGTTACCTTCTAAGAAATGTGGTAACACTTTCCTACTTAAAAGCCTGCTCTCTCACCCATTTTTCTTCCAATCACATCCAAAATCATTTTCGATCTTTACTCTTTTCCTCTCTTCACACATTTTCTCTCTCTTGTAACCGCTTTCATCACAATGTCTCGCTGCGGTCGAGGAAACCATCCCGAAAATTGCAGGAGTCAACCATCTCCTGCACATTCTCAACAATCATCCACCTCCTCCGGACATCCACCTCCTACTCCTACATATGTTGCAGCTCCGGTTGTTCGTCCACCTGTTGCAGCGCCGTTTGTTCCATCAGTTGCAGCGCCGATTGCTTCCTTGAGTTTGACTCTGATTTACATCCAAAATCATTTTCGATCTTTACTCTTTTCCTCTCTTCACACATTTTCTCTCTCTTGTAACCGCTTTCATCACAATGTCTCGCCGCGGTCGAGGAAACCATCCCGAAAATTGCCGGAGTCAACCATCTCCTGCACATTCTCAACAATCATCCACCTCCTCCGGACATCCACCTCCTACTCCTACATATGTTGCAGCTCCGGTTGTTCGTCCACCTGTTGCAGCGCCGTTTGTTCCATCAGTTGCAGCGCCGATTGCTTCCTTGAGTTTGGCTCTGATTTACATCGAGAGCCTGACTGCCGAAGTTAAACAGAAGGCTACTCTAGAGTCGGCTCCGTCGTCTCAGAAGGCGGTTAGGTTCCCTAACCGACCTGGTTACGGTCAATTGGGAAGGAAAATTCAAGTTCGTGCTAATCATTTTCAATTGCGAGTGGCTGATAAGGATCTACACCACTATGATGTAAGTATAGTTTGCTCATAAGTTTTTTGTTGTTGTTTATTATGTTGGTAAGTTACAATGTGGTATGGATTTCTAGAGGATCAGGACTTTCTAACCTGTTGCAGCGTCTCCTCCATCGTCTTCATCCGATTAAATAAAGCGAATCGTTCTTGTTTGTTATTTTTCTTCTGTCCAGACCTTATTTCGGAAGTGCATTTCTGAATTCCTCCAAGGGGGGTGAATTCGGAGATGAACTTCCGAATTCACCAATTTTCTGAAAACTAACCTTATTTCGGAGATGCATCTCCGAAATCAATATTTTTCATTAAAATATTCACCTTTTCGGAGATTCATTTCCGAAAACACCTTTTTTTCCAATAAAAGTACGTTTCGGAAATGAACTTCCAAAACAAAGGGTATTTTTGTAAATTCGCAAGAGGTCACTACAAAAAAAGAGCTCATTAGTGACGTGATTATCACGCCACAAACAGAAAAAACACTTCACAAATCACTATTTGCGACGTGGTCGTTTACGTCGCAGGAGGCAAGGTGGCAACTTTTAGTGACGTGATTTCCATGTCACTACCTAGTGGCATGCAAATCACGTCACTAAATTTGCCTAGAGACTTGTAAAAGCGCATTAATTTATGTTTGTGAAGTTGCGACGTGATTTTCATGTCAATAGGTAGTGACATGGAAATCACGTCACTAATATATTTTTTTTAAAAACCAAATATTATATATATATATATATATATATATATATATATATATATATATATATATATATATATATATATATATATATGTAATCAAATTAATAAACAAATATATTAAAATTAATTAGTAAAATTTATTAATTAATTCAATAAACTAAATATAAATCTAATATTAAAATCAAGAAAGTAAAATTATAAATCTAATATTACTAAATAATGTAATTATAATTTAATTAATAGTTTACACAAATTCAAAATTAAAAGTTATAACAACAAAATAAAAACTAAACTAAATCAACAATCAATTCGGGTCGGGAAACTCATCCTCATTTAGATTTTTCTGATCAGTCGGCGCAGAACCCCCCATATTTTGGTTTCCACCAAAGGATTGCATAAATTGTCGCATTTGTGCCTCCATATCCGATTGTCTTTTCGCCATGACCTCCATTTCCCGCTGATGCTCATTCCGCATTGCCATCATTTGAGCCTCCATTTGGGTCTCCATTTGGGCTTTCAGTGCCGCTTCACGTTCCGCCGCCTCACCTCATTTATCGCCAATTGTCTTACAGTGTCTCTCTGTTCATCTGTTAAAGTTACAGGACGTGAACCTCCTTCCCCGTCGAGAACTCTTTGATATAGAGTTCTATCATCAGATCTCAAGGTGCCTGCCAAATTTCCACCACCAAAAAAACACCCGTTAGGCCCCTTGCCGCCAATGACTTTACTCCAAAGATAAAAATCTACATCTGGATGAAGCGGCTCTCCCGGTCTTGGAGTATACCGGGGATTAGCAGTCAGAAATTGTACAAGCAATGCCTGATAATCATCCTACACATACAAAAAAATGTTAAATATAATTTAGTTGCCACATGAATTTCACGCCACAAATTTAGTTCCCACATTATTTTCACGCCACAACATGTCACATGCCACATGAAAATTATAACACATACATTCTACCTGTCAGAATTAATTAATAAATCAGAATAATAATACCGATTTAATTCATACATTATAACACATACATTCTACCTGTCGGAATTAATTAATAAATCAGAATAATAATCCCGATTTAATTCATATATTATAACACATACATTCTAACTTTGATCACCAATTTGATTCATATATATCAACACTTTATCGGCACTTCACAATCACCACCAAATACATCACAATTCATCGCTTAAAGAAATACCGATAGCTTAAAAAAATAATACGGATAGCTTAACCAAATATAATACCCAACTTAACCAAATAATACCGATAGCTTAACCAAATATAATACGGATAGTTTAACCAAATATAATACCCAACTTTAACCAAATAATACCGATAGCTTAACCAAATATAATACCGATAGCTTAACCAAATATAATACTCAACTTAACCAAATAATACCGATAGCTTAACCAAATATAATATCGATAACTTAACCAAATATAATACCCAACTGAACCAAATAATACCGATAGCTTAACCAAATATAATACCGATAACTTAACCAAATATAATACCCAACTTAACCAAATAATACCGATAGCTTAACCAAATATAATACCGATAACTTAACGAAATATAATACCCAAATTAACCAAATAATACCGATAGCTTAACCAAATATAATACCGATAACTTAACCAAATATAATACCATACTTAACCAAATAATACCGATAGCTTAACCAAATATAATACCGATAACTTAACCAAATATAATACCCAACTTAACCAAATAATACCGATAACTTAACCAAATATAATACCGATAGCTTAACCAAATAATACAGATAGCTTAAAAAAATAATACCGATAGCTTAAATAACTTACCATAGCTTTTTGTGTACGACTGTCAACAAAAGCTCCTGTTTTCTTTTTCCGAGTCCTCGCAACCAGCTCGGTCATAATGGAGGTCTATTTAATTCCTTAGTCTAAATAACAAAATAAACTATAATTAATAATATCAATTATTAATTGAAATTATAACTTTAAGAAGTGGTAATAATTATTACCATGCGACGAACATGCTCAGCAGTGCTTATACTTCCAACAGCATTAAGGCAACCACCCTTTTCAGATGCTCTCATCTTCTTTGCATTTTCAGATTTGGCCTCAAACTCATCACTCTCCCAATATTTAAGAAGTTCCCGAAAGATTTCTTCTCCTATCCAACTAGGACGGATGCCATGAAGTTCCCAACGCTTTCTAACACGTCGTAGCATGTCAGAAAGTCTTCTTGCAGTTCTGCCATAATAATTTTTTTTAATCTGTCTCTCTTTCATTAGTTCCCACACACATTTTTCCTACAATAAAAGTAGATAAAATAAAAGTTAGATAATTGTAGTGAAAAAGTTATTTAAATAACAATAACTTAAACAATAAATTAAGTATACCTGAAAATGCGTAAACCAATGTTCTCTATCATCTCCCTTAACATCTTTAAAAGTCTTTATAAGTTTTTTATAATTCTGCTGAATTATATAACTTATAACTTTGGCAGCAGTCCGACTCGGCGTGAATCTAAACAACATTAATTGAATTAACATTAATTATAAAGTTATAAAAAATGGAAACGTATACTTAAATGAAAATTGATAAATAAGAAACTTACGAGCTTCCTTCGGGCCTAATAAAAAATCTCCCGTCAATGATATAAATCTGACTCGGATCATCATCCCCTCGAAGATCGCTCAAATCCAACTGATCATCCGCAGTCTCATCCTCCGCAGTCTCATCCTTTGCCTGATCATCATCCTGTGGGGGCACATGTGGGGGATGTGGTGTGGGACCAGTTTGTGTGGGAGGTGGAAAACTAGATCCTCCAGTCTGCTGGAAAGATGAGCGACCAGTCTGTGTGGGAGGTGGAAAACTAGATCCTCCAGTCTGCTGGAAAGATGAGGGACTAGTCTGTGTGGGAGGTGGAAAACCAAATCCTCCGGTCTGCCGGAAGGATTGGGGCATCTGTGTCTGCTGGAAGGATGGGGGCACATGTGTCTGCTGGAAGGATGGGGGCACATGTGTCTGCTAGAAGGATGGGGGCATCTGTGTCTGCTGGAAGGATGGGTAACCAGGTGGTGGTGGGGTAAGAAAAGACGGACTGTCATATGGATACTGAGAGAAGAGTAGTGGCAGAAAACCCTGAGTACTGGCCATGGACATACGATTAACCTGACTCTGCGGGGGAGGACACGTGGCCAACTGAGGTGACTGACATACTACTACTCGTGGGCGTTGGTGCTTCTTCTTACCACGATCATCAGCTACACTCTTACCTTTATCAAGTCGGGGTGGCATTTTACCTATTTATAAAGATTACACAATTAATATAAATATATTCAGCAAATGGTTCACTAATTAAAATTATAAAAATATAATCTCAACAACTGGTTGTCATTAACACATTCAATACATAGTTCATTAAGTGAAATTATAAAAATACATTTTCAACAACACATATTCATTATTCTAAATCTTCGTGCTCGTCATCCACATCATTCTCATCATTTGATGTGATATTGTCCTCAGATGCAATATCTTCATGCTCTTCATCCAATATAGACAAATCAACTAGATGCCCCTCAACCATTGTATCAGACAAACTTGTAGTTTGTTCATCTGCAACCACATCATTAATTTGTTCCA
The DNA here is from genome assembly GCF_029867415.1 of Vicia villosa. NCBI lineage: Eukaryota > Viridiplantae > Streptophyta > Magnoliopsida > Fabales > Fabaceae > Vicia > Vicia villosa. Next base: position 148,781,633 of record NC_081181.1, read on the forward strand.
CTTCATCAACTTGGAAAGCAAGATCTTCTTCCACTAGATCGTCAGATTCAATATGACCCATTGGTTTTGTTTTTATGACAACACACCACCCTCGTTTACGTGGTACAAATGAAGGATAAGGAACATAGTAAACTTGCCTAACAATATGTGACATTATGAAAGGGTCGTACTCTTTGTACCTCCGGTCCATTTGAATCTCAACAGTACCATATGTCCTATCTATTTTTGTGCCTCTAGTTGGATCATACCATTCACAATAAAACAAGACAACTTTATTTTCCGAGTCCAAGTAAGTGTACACCAACTCATAGATATGTTTGACAAAACCATAGAAGTCATCTTCACCACCATCTGTAACTCCTTTCACAAAAACACCACTGTTTATGGTCTTTTTCCCTTCAGCCCATGTATGAGTGTGAAATTTATATCCATTAACGAAGTATGTGTGCCATTCATTTGCGCTTTGAATAGGGCCTTGAGACAAGTTTCTCAAATGGAGTATTTCGGGAGTCGGTGCAACAATGCTATACATTCTCTCCTTAAACCATGCTGGGAATTGAGCATGGATGACACCAGATGTTGATTGTACTCCGGTAGTATGAAAATAGGTGTTGTTGAATTCCCTAAAAATAAACACATTATAAGTTTCAGAGTAATGAGTTTTATGATTGTAAAGAAAATTAAAAGTTAGGGGTATGTATACTTACTCAAGAAATGGTTTAACTTCAACGCAGTTGATCAAGACATGAACATGGGCAGATTGCATTTCTTGTTGGGTCAACCAATGCACACCCTTTTTTCAAGATGGACGGCCTGGAAGCCCGAAGACCGATAAAGTGAATTGACTCCTTTCACTAACCTTGACAGGATTTCGAATGATTCTTGGAGTTAACATCAAATGCTTGAAATAGTGACTGCAAAAATGTGATGTTTCTCGATGCAAGTAATGTGCACATATCGATCCTTCAACTCTAGCCTTATTTTTCACTGATCGTTTTGAATCACCCATGAACCTTTCAAACGGATACATCCACCTATATTGAACAGGTCCTCCAAGATAAGCTTCATAGGCGAGATGCACAGGTAAATGTTCCATGGAGTAAAAAAAAACAGGCGGAAATACTTGTTCCAACTTGCATAGAATGACTAGAATATTTCGATCCAACTTAATGACGTCATCTACTTTTAAAGCTGAAGCACAAATATCTCTGAAAAATTGACTAATTTCAGTCAGTGGATTAAGCACATGTTTAGGTAGAGAACCAAATGCAATTGGTAGCAATTGTTCCATAAAAACATGGCAATCATGACTTTTCATACCATGCAACTTCCCAGTGTTGGCGTCAGCACACCTTGCTAAATTTGAAGAATAGCCGTCGGGCATTCTCAATTCTTTTAACCATCGACAAACCGCTTTACCTTCTTGGGAGGTCAGACTGAAACAAGCCTTCGGTTTCAATAATTTCCCATTTGGTTGAGGCTTCAACTCCAACTCTTTTCGATTGCACCGTTTTTCCATGTCATGTCTAGCCTTCTCATTATCTTTCGTCTTGTCTTTAACATCCATCACAGTGTTAAATACATTATCAAAAAAATTCTTCTCAATATGCATAACATCTAGATTATGGCGCAACAAATTATCTTTCCAATATGGAAGATCCCAAAATATACTTCTCTTTGTCCAATTGTGATCGACCCCATATCCTTCAATTCTTGGTAGCCCACAAACTTTATTTTTTTATGTGATTAAATTATAACATATAACACAAATTATAACAAACTATAATATATATATATATATATATATATATATATATATATATATATATATATATAATCGCATAAAAAAATCTGAAAAATTATATAAATAAAATTGAAAAAAAATACCTCAATGAAGTTGAACAATGAGTGAGTTCTTATACTTGAATCAAAATCAAAAATCTTCACCTACACATATTAAATCAAAATAAGTTTCTTAACAAAAAAATTAAAAAAAATGGACAAGAACAAGTGGAGATTGGTTGCATACCTGAAAATGGGAGATTGTAACAAAAATATAGGATTGAAAGTGGTGGATTATGGAGGAAGTGGAAGAAGAGAGGAAGAGGGTTTGGGGGAAGAGGAAGAAGAGAGAAAAATGCAGAAAGGGGGTTCTGAGAAGAGGAGCAACACGCGAAGGGGTATATCAATTTTAGCGACGTGATTTTCACGTGTCTAGGTTGCGAAGTGAAAATCACGTCGCAAAACCCACACAATAATTAATGTGTCAGTCAAACTGTTGGCGTGGAATTCTAAACAACTTTGCGACGTGAAATACACGCCGCAACAAAAAAATATGAAAATTTGAAATTCCCCCTTTGAAATTCCCCCCTTTGTCAGACTACTTTATCTGTTTTCATTTTTCTTTTTTTTATTTAAAGGTTGCGACGTGTTTTTCACTTCGCAACTATTTTTTTAAAATAAAATTTCAGACACCCCATGTGCCAACGTTGGTTTTATTTTTTTTAATATTAAAACCTTATAGTGACGTGATTATCACGTCGCAACTCACTTTTTTGAGCCACGTGATAATCACGTCGCAACATTACGTGGCTAGATCCAACTTTTCTTGTAGTGGGTGACCAAGAAGGTTAGGAGGTTGGTTAAGAAATTTTCATTTATTTTTAGCATAAGACGGTGAGTAACAATATCGTTATCGATACTTGTCGATACTGTTTTAACGTAGCCATTTTCGCGATCGCAGACCGTAAGCAATGAATATATCACTTTAAATGGAATTGGAGACAAAGGTTACAAGTATGTTTCTCAAAATATTGTTGACTTTATCACAGTCAAATATTAATATGCCAGCAACTAAATAACAATAAGAAAGTAAGTAAAATTCAATAGAGAATAAAAAAATATAGGGATAATTGACATTTATCCTCCTGCCATATAGGCGAGTTTCGGATTACCCCCCTATTAATTTTTTTTTGGATTACCCCCTATATTTTTAGGGTACCCCTAAGCGTGTAAAAAACAGTGACAACCCAGGGGGTAAATCAAAAAAACAAGTTTACAGGGGGTCCTAGGGGGTAAATCATAGAACTTTTCATATTTCAAGGGGATAATCCAAAAAAAAAAATTAATAGGGAGTAATCTGAAACTCGCCTATATGGCAGGGGATAAATGTCAATTATCCCAAAAATATATATATTTTCTTTTATCTAACTAGTGGATACATGTGTGTTCTGATATGTTATTCACATTTTTTTAAAAATTTAATAAGAATGTAAAAGAAAAAAAGTTATTTTACCAAAAAAAAACTATTATTTCTAAAGAAAGATATATTTTAATTTATATGCACATCATAAATAAAATATTTTCATATATATTAAAATATTTGGATAACGGTATATTTTCTTATATGTAATATTATTTTGTTTTGATATTTAGATAAAAAATGGTTCACATTTATAAAAAAATATTTAACATTCACTTACTAATTTAAAAATAGCATTTGCCACTAATATTAGTGTGAAATGATTACATCAATAATATATAGTTTATTTTTCAATATATTATCTTAAGAATATTGTATCTTAAATTAAAAATAATTTTAAAATAAAAATATTAGTAACATAAATAATTTAAAACAACATATTTTTTTTCGTATTTTAAATATATTTACTTTTATTTTCTTTAATTGTACAAAAAATATAATTCTGATATAAATACCCGTGCGTTCGTACAGGTAATGGTGTGTTACGCGCATTTCTTTTTAAAATGTACACTACTACAAATAATGCTTGTAAAGTTGATCGCAAAATGAGTTTAACCTCGGCTACCAGGCGAGGTAACGAAGGGCGACATGAAAAGCTAGCACTTAACACCTTGGTGTTTTAAACACCGAGGTTAAAATTTTAAATGGTCATAGGTTCGATCCCAAGCAACGACATATTTTTATTTTCTAAATTTTGCTGCACGCGTCATATACCTTTCTCTTTTTATTTAAAATCTGAGGTAATAAGTTATTCTTTTACCTCTATTTTATGTGATAACTGATGAGTTTAATCTCTTTTTTTGTTTTATTTGTACCAATTTCAATGGCCTGTATTTTTTTGTCTGAATCATTTTCATTGGTCTGTATCATATCATTATAAATCTATTAACTTACATGTATCATTTTTTACACAGAAACTACAAAATATGTAACAAAATTGGAATATATCATATCATTTTAAACAAAATGGACAAATCTACATGATTTCATCATCAAGACAGAATACACACATTAGACATTTACATATTTGCACATCAAAATGACAAAACATCTGTTCATATACAAATTAAGATTACAGCAACCAAGAAAAACTATTGTTGTTGTAGAATCAAAACAAGATAAGAATAAACTAGCCCGATGTGATCAAATGTCATCAATTTTTTCTTTCGAGTATGGTGTTTGGTTGCTAAGCTCCTATACTTAAAACAAAATTTAAAGTATGATAAGCTTAAAACAACAACATTAACTTATAAGTATACATATGTGTGTATATATGAATTAAGCTAATACCTTATTCTTCATCTATTCATTTGTAATGCATCCGGAGACAATATTGAGCATATATCTCATAACATAATATCCACAAGAATAGTTGTCGGGTTCTTTTTGCCACTACAAATAATTTTGATTTACTTATGTCACACTAATAAATACAAATAATATAATGTCGCAATATTATACTTACTTTTGATTTAACATAGTGTGGCTTTTGCCAATAAGATTCTTTTTGTGCGCATTAAATTCCTCCATTGCCCAACACATGGCGGTTAAAATTAAACATGAATAAAAACTATTCAATTCTAAAGTTAAATATGAGTATTGAAAATCATACCAAGCGTTCATCACAACTTCGGGCAGTCCATAGTGCAACAAGCATAACATAACTATTGTATTTTTCTTTGGACGTATGACTAGTAGTTGCTAGTGTCGGCTGCAAACACATTCAAAATCATTAATAATATGGATAAAATTGATTTATAAATGAAAAAAATTTAATATTACTCGCGGTAAAACGGGGCCAAATAACAATCTTTGGTGTTCCCTTTCTCCATCAATTTGTCTTATAAGTAATTTTTTATTTCGTGTCCTGGCAGATCGCGGGCAAAAGCAATCTTTGCAGCATCCAAGATACAATACTTGTTTAGAAGTTTTCTTTCACCACATAACTCATGGATGTGCCTGCAAGAGCAAATCTTTATGTTAAAGTACAAGAAGATATGAATATAAATAGAAATCAACGTAAACATTATACTTACGAGTACCACAATTGTAATACAAAATTGTCAAGCCACTTACCCCCATTCAAAAATTCATGTATAGAGAGCTTAGAAAGTACGAATAACTATCCTAGATCATGTCTTAATGGAATATCCAAGATTGGATTTTCATTAATACTCGCCATCATCACCTCTAGTCTCTGGAGGCTATTTTGATTTGGTGGTGAGGGTTCAACACTGTATTGGTTTGCAGAAAAACTATATGTCGCGCTTGTACCACCCGTAACTTTCTCAACCACATTGTCTCAAATTTCCAACTGATTTGAAATTGTGTGGTTGAATATACCTAACAAACTCAATTTATGCACCCTAAAAACAACATAAATACAATCCAAAATTGAAATACGCAGACAATAATAACCACAACATACAGCTTATACCTCAAGAAGATCGCTGGTACACTTCTCGGACATCTACTCCTCATTCATCCTCCCTCGCTCCTTTTGCTTCTTATAGACACTCTCTTGCACTGTTTGCAACAACCTCTCTCTCCTCCCCAAAGAACTTCTCCTGCACCGTTTCCAACAACTACTCCCTCTCACCCTCCAAGAACTTCTCCTGCACCATCTGCAACAACTTTTCTCACTCCTCCTCCAAGTACCTATCATGCTCCTCCTTCCATTTCTCCCTTTATTTTTCCTAACTCAACAACAACAATCTCTTCAACCTCTCTCTTACTAATTTTCTCTCTAGATGAATGAGAGCGTCCAAAATGTACCTTGAAGCCAACACCTCTACCAAGACCACGGGCACAACCAGGATGCTCCTTTATTCCAATCACTTCTACCAAGATGTTATGATTACCTTGTGAAGTGAAGAGGTCGACCTTAGTTTGTTCAACAAGATCATCCTACAACTTATGAAATTTTATCTTACCAGATTGATTTAACTAGAATAAATATTGTTGAAAAAAGTATCTAATTACAATCCTTTGAGCCACTTCGTGTGTAACATCTGATGTGTACTCACCGTATTTTCTTTGGCGTGCTCTCTTCCATTTCCTGTGTCGTAATAGTGGAGATGGAGTGAGATCAAGACTTATAGAACCTCCCATCTCTTCTTCCATTTGTTTTCTTTTTTCTTCAATCCAAATTTTTTCATGTCTTTGATATCCTCCACGAGACAACCTATGTGGATAGATATTTCTACCTCAATTTTCCATTCCTTTTTTGCTCTTTTTCCAAGAACTTGAGAGTGTTGTGAGACTCTACAAACTCCTCACAAGTAGCTTTATCAATAAATGAATATACCTCATATGGAGGTTGTTCTTTATTTGCTCCATTTGTAATATAATCATGGGTGACTTGTGTCTTAACCCCTCTCCAACGCTCACCATAATAAGCAAGCATTTTCTTTTTCACGTACTTATCATTTGGAGTAGCAATGAACGCATCATATGTTTACACAATAGAGATGTTATTAGTATTGCACACAAAATATACTTGTAAAACAAATGATAGAATACAAAAAACAAATAATGTAATATCGGTCCATATGTTGTCTTTCAATTATTTATCAACAACATGTCAACTATCTAGCAAAATACTCACTTTACTTCTACCTTGTAAGGCAACGTAACCCAAAAAATCATTAGCATGTTCACCAAAAGCCCTTCCGGTTTAGGCATCAACTCTAACAAGGTATCGAATACCAGTTTTGTTGACTTTTTTCACCTTTGTATACATCGTGGCACCTCTAGTTTTTCTTTTAGGTGTATTAAACAAGTTTGAAGCAGATTTTATATGGGACGTGCTAGTCGAATCGACCATGACTATCAAGATGAATCAAACAGTAACCTTTCCGTCAAAACAAAATTATCAATAGACAAACTAACAAAGAAACCCTAAATAAAATGATCAAGAGACTATTTCAGTGAAAAACTAATGTTGATGAATGTAAAAAGTAACGCTTGAGTGAATAACAAACCCATTTGCGAAGATGACGTTTGATGAATATCTTTTTGAAGAGTTTTGATGAATATCAACTTGAAAATCGCCTAGGGTTTTTGCAAAATGACAAACTGGCGTTTGAGTATTGATAGGTAAATGGAAAGTTAGAAATTGGATAGTACTCCGAAGAATTTCATGCAATATAAGTGTCATGTCAGTTTTACACAAAAATCGATTATTAAAAATATGAAATATCAAAAAAAAAAAATCTTAGCGTCATATTCCAGGGATTTATTTAAACGATTTACCACATCAGTTATTTAATAAAATGAGGAGGTTAAAGTATATCAAACAAAGTATTAAAATAAGATTTTGAAATTAGTATTATGAAATTGTTAATGCAGAATATTTTACCTCTCAATTGAAATAAATAAAATAATTTAAAAAAATAAAAACTTTATCAGGATGCGCCAAGTGAGAAATATCTATTAAACAATTAAAAATATATAAAATGCAGCAAGTGGTGTCGAAGAGAGATGTGTTATTGCAACCTTACCTCGGCTTTATTAAATATCTGAGGGCTAAAGTTTTTTATTAAAAATAAATAAATAAAACATGGCACTCCCAGGACCTATGTCCTCGTTTTTCTTTGTTTGAGGTGTAAGTTTCGTCATAAAAAGTGTTATTTGTCGTAGTGGTAAGAATGATAAAACAAAAAGATAAAATAATTTAACCAATAATATATATTATTTTTAAAAAAGAAAAACATACTCTTATTTTTATTTGAAGCATAAATATAGTTTTTCCATATATATACAAATATTTGGATTTTCCTGTATGTAAATATTAAATTTGTTTTGAGATTATTTATAAAAATATTTATGCAATCATTTAGTTATATAAATATCAACTAATAACATATTATTTGTAAATATTATTTTAATTTTATAAATAAATATTAGTAACATAAATAAATACATTTTTCTCGTATCCATACATTATTTAAAATATATGTATTTTTATTTTTTGTAATTATAAAAAAAAATATAATAACCCATGAATTCACACAAACTCTGGTATAAATACTCATGCGTTTTTACGCATTTGTTTCTAAAATTTAACAAGAATGAAAAAACATAATGAAAAAAATTATGTAACCACTAAATATTTTTTTGGAACAAAATATTTATATGATCCAATTAAATTTGTGAAGTTTGTATTTTTTTTTTAAATTAATAAAAATCATTTAGGTTGGCTATAAATATTAGTATTGATTATTAATAGTATTAGACAATATTAAAACTTGATTATAAAAATGCAATAATGAAGAAACAATTTGGACACATGTAGTTATAATTTATCAAATCACCATAAACAACAGGAAGTTGTACATCATGTTCTATCGTAAAAATACAAAAAATTATATGATTGGCGCTGGGGTGGGCAAGATTTTTCCGCCTTCAATTTAATTGAAATATTGGTAATAATAGTTACTGATCTTACCGAGATCAGATAGTTGAGATTGAAGGATAGAAAAACACTTAGAAAAGGGGGGGTTGAATAAGTGTAACTTTAAAAACACTTAAGATAAAAACAATTGCACAATGATTTTTATCCTGATTTGTTGTTAACGAAACTACTCCAGCCCACCCCCTTAGAGTGATTTACCTCAACTGAGGATTTAATCTACTAATCAATCTTGATTACAATGGTTTTCCACTTAGATACCCTCCAAGCCTTCTAGAGTATACTGATCACAACTTGATCACTCTAGGAAACAACCACTTAGAAACTTCTAAGTCTTCTAGAGTCTACTGATCAATCGATCACTCTAGGAACCTTTTACAATCAATGTAAAACAAATTCTTACAAGAGTATAAAAATGCTTCTTAATAAGCTATAATCACAACTGTGATAGTTCTCTTAAGTTCTAAGCTTAAATCTCACTAAGATATTACAAATGAAGTGAGGTTGAAGATGAAGTTTGAGAGCTTTTGAATTCAACAGCGTTTCAGTATTTGCGCAAGAGTTGTATATGGAGCTTCTCATCAGAACTTCTATTTATAGGTGTAGCAACCTGCCTAAAAATTATAACTTAGAGAGTCGCCACCTATTCTACCAAGGCGAATAGGAAACCTATGCAATTGAGAGATCAGGGTAAGATACTATATTCAGGTCGAGGGAAGGTGTTATGCACCCTCGACCCTTTCCTATGGCTTTGAATCTAAGGTCAAAAATTTTATGGCTAAGAGTATTAAGGTAAGGTTTATGCTTTCGAGGGTTAAGTAATTAAGGGAAATAAATCAGGAAAAATGAGATTTAGAAGGATGGGGACTCGCCTTGTTGCCAAGTGCCTACGTACCTCCTTAGGGAGGATCAGAGTCTACGTAGTTCGGGCACAGGGTTGTACGCCTTAGAATTTATTATGAAGTTGTTTTAAATTTGATATGAGATGGTTTGAAGGCTTTTTGATTGGCCTATCGTAGTTGTTGAAATGCGAAGTTCGAAGGTATTTTGAATTACCTTATCGTAGTTTGAACATCGCAGAATTGAAGAGATGAAAATCTGCGGTTTGTGATTTGATGTATTTTAAGTGTTTTGGGCGTACAACCCTGATTTAATATGGCACTATTAACCGCAACGATCAATAGATTCGATCGCCATAGTTAACAGATTAGTAAAGGATTGCTGGCAATTCTAATCGATTGATTCGATTATCACTTTTAGCAAATTGATGTATTTTAATTATTAATTTATTAATTTATCGTTACCCCTCATAACCGATAGTTTCGATTACAAATAATAACGAATTGATAAGGGGAAATATGCTAATCATCATAACCAATAAGATGGTTAAAACCATTTAGCAAAATAAATTTATTTGAATTTTAATTTATAGGATTTGATTAATTAAATTAATCGATTATTAACCATCGCGACCAATAGATTTAGTCAGAACGAATAATAAATTAAATCCTAATATCTTTGATACTTTGGGCAAATGGGATGGAGCAAACCCTAATATCTTAATGTATTTATAAGGGTTTTTTGTGATTATAATAATTAAAACTAATTAAAATCAATTAAGTCGACTAATCGACATAATCGAATAATCGGTAGAAAAATCCTAAATCCTAATTTAATTCTAATTTATATGATAATCCTAATTTTATGAATTTAAAATAAGCTAATTTAAATAATCATAATTAATTTACATTTTATCTAAATAATTAAACCATAAAAAATAGAAAACTATACAAAGGAACCTGGCTATGATCCTGTGTATCATGTTCTTGAGACTCCATGGTGTTCCTGCGTTTTTTAGTCCTTTAGATCCAGCTTTAACACGAATCCAATGACCCAGGGTTGAGGGTGTACTGTGGTCACGCATGAGACTGGTGCATCGAATCTACAAGAGACACTTTATGAAAAATATAAGAAAAAGAAGCAAGAGGCAGGGATCGATCCCACGCCCTTGCTCTTGAAGACCTGCATCACCTCTTTTCCACTAAGCCAACGACGCATTTTCTGTTAGCAAAACATATGAATAATATATTATATAGAATTAAAGCGTTATCTGGAAAATAAAACAAACCAAACATGCACGCCGCTGGGAATCGATCAGGGGTTTGTTCCCTTGCCATCAAGCGCATAGCCAATTGAGCCAGTTTCTCATGTTGAAATAAAAACACATCAAAAGCTACAAGTATGAAAAAACAAAATCATATTAAAAATTAAAAAAAAAAAGAACGCTGCACTATTCTTCTTCTTCGCTAAACACAGAGATACGATACGGTTTCGTCTTCCATAGCCATTGACCTGCAAACTCATCACACAAACACCATAAATTGCAAATAAGTATATCAATGGACACGGAATCTTCTTCTGTTCACGATGGTAGCTTCGGTTTTTTCTAATTCGTCCTAGAACGGAAAGCCCCAATTCGAAGTCCTAGAACCTAACAATGGCGAATCCCTTGACCTGCAATAGAACTCAAATTAAATGATCCAGATAGCTTGTAAACAGGATTATTAACACGTTTATATACTCAAATACGATTTAGGATTCATTTACGAACGAATTCAAACTCAAATTTTTTGACATAAACGTGACCGCAAAAGAATGTTACAGTCTGTTCCGATTAATGATGAAGATTGGTTCTCGTCCAGAAAATTCCAAAGAATCAATTATGATGCCTGGGTTTGTATGAATCCAAACCGATCCTTGTTCTCTACCCCCTCCCTGTTTCACGTTTTCTTCTTTTTACGCTCTGTTTCTCCTTCTTTTTTTTCCGGCCTCTTGCCGTTTGTCAAAAAGCTTTCCCTTTTATGTTAGTCAAATTAGGGTATTTCTACACATAATGGGCCTATTGCCCAACTAACTCCATAATCATAAAAAACTAAAAATAACCTTAATAATAATAATATTATCTAATATTAATATTAATATTATTAATAAAAATTAATAATATTAAATACTAATAGTTAAAAATAATAAAAATTACTACTAATAATAAAAATGCAAATGTTAGTAAAAGAAAAATAATACTAACAGATGATGAAACTTTTGTAATAATTTGGGCCCCTGGTTTGGATCCCAAAACACCTGTTAATCGCACCTTATTTTGTTCTCAGGATATTTTATAAGAGGGCGGGTTTGACAATAGGAATGTCAAACCCCATGGCTCTTAATTCTAATCCTTGATGATTTAACAGGCGTAGATTTGATCGGGCAAATTTTAGGGTATGACAATAGGCATTTGAGAAGATGACCGTTGGGGTGCATTTAATGCGTTGCGTGTTCCGTACAACTTTGCATTTAATGTTTCATTCTTTTGTCAACTACCTCGAGCGTTGCTTTTACTGCTTTTACTGACTTTTCCTTTTGTAGCTTATAACGTTCCTTTTGTCAGTCAGCGTAGCCTGTCATCTTGTACTTGCTTATGATCTGATGTTTGTAGATATAACGTTTGAATAATCAGAGTCAAACAGCTTGGTGCAGAGCATCTTCTTGTCTTCTGACTTTGAAGTGCTTTAGCGTGATACCATAAGAACTTCAGTGCTTCTGCTTCTGTACTCATGTTCTTCTGATGCTTCATAGACCATGTTCTGATTCTGCTTGACCATCTTCTGATGTCTTGCGAGAGCATGTTCTGATGTTGCATACTTGAACCTTCTGAGTCAGTGCTTCTTGCGCTGAATTGTGTATACTCTTAATATATTTCCTGAAATGGAAAATGCATAGGATTAGAGTACCACATTGTCTTATACAAAATTCATATATAATGTTATCATCAAAACTAAGAATATTGATCATAACAAATCTTGTTCTAACAGAGATGTGGCCGACGGACGAGAAAGAATTAATGCAATCAACGAAGGAGATAGTGTACCTGCAGACACTCTGATGCTAAAGTAAGTATTGATCGTAGAGGGAGCAAAGTTTAGAGTATAGAAAAATGGATATCAGACCCTCTTGAAAAGAAGGGTATTTATAGTGAGCCCTCAGCACAGGGCCAATGGTCTCCATTATGAGCTGAATGTCCAAGCCCATAAAAGATGACTTCCAGGATTTCCACGTGCACATGGGGGTGAGCAGTACATGCTCACCATCCTGGGTCGCTTGCTCTATGATCTCCGCAGACCTGGGCGGAGTTTCCTGTTACGGGAGGCGAAATCGCCTTGCTATCCGCGCAAGACATGGGAGGTTGTTGTTGATGTGCCCTCGGGTGAGGAGCACGTGGGAAATGTGCTCTCCACTGGCTCTAGCAGACAAGGCCAATGTTATAGGTTGTCCTAGACGCGGATGTGGATTGGGCTCTGCTCAAGTGTGGGTTAGCTCCAGACCCAGTCTAGAACAGAAGCCACCCAAGTTGTTGCTTGTAGACATAGGAGTTATTATTTTGAGTCAGCTCATGCGTCGAGGAAGATCAAAGGACACCGTGCGATGCGAGTTAAATTTGAGATCGTAATAATGAGCTCGTGTTGTGTAGACGTTGCTTGTCGAGGGTGTCTCTTGTTCGTGAATTCGTGAACGCAAGGAAGGTACTTGTTTGAACAAGATTTGTTTATACTCTTCATCTTTAAGTTTTGATGATAACAACACGTATATTTTATATGTAAACAATTTTTTTCTAATGTTTTCTTGAGTGTGTAGATCAGAAAGCTATGTATGATTTAAAACAATTGTCTAAAGAATCATTAGAAATGTTGTCGTCATAATGACTACTCTCTTTTATCCTTGTAGGTACATCGGTAGTTCAATGGAATGATAAATGTCATTCAGAAAGAGGATCTCCATAATACTTCTCAACAAGCTACTGCTTCAGAAGTCTCAAGTTCTCCATATCAGAATCAAAGACTACATCAGATGCAAGTTGTCACTTCAAGTTCAGATGTCAAAGATATGTTCTTCAGAATAGTTGTTGCTCATTACTTTGAAGACGTAGTCAAAGAATAACTGAGAAGGGTCAACTTAGAAATACAGTTTAGTTGATGACTCTTGTTCAGATATCTAGATGTGTTCCTCAGATATGTTGTTGCATTATTACCTGAAGACATTGTTCTATTCTGAAAGGACTGAAACACTATAGCTTGTATTGCTCGTGTTGTCTCACCATCAAATAGGTTATCTCTTCAAATACATATTTAATCTAGGAAGTTCTGCGTCGCTCTTCAGAAAGGGTTCATTATTTTTGAAAGACAAAGTTATGCTCCTCTTTCGTTCAGATGTTCTTATGCTATCCCAACAAAGTAGTTTCTGAACTTCTCATCAGATACATCATCAGAAGAATAAAGAAAATAAAGTGATCTCTTCCAAGCTTACTACTTCAGAATCAGAAGTACATCATTTAAAGATAAGATCAAGAAACTTTCTTTAGAAGATTTAGTACAACGGTCTGCTCAACAAATCATAAATATCAAGACGTTCGTACTAATCAAAAGCTCTTTTCCATGCCATCACGTCAAAGCTGCAAGCTACAAGGCTAAGGAAGTAATGTGTTCCTATATCCAACGTATACACTAATATTCGTTGGAAAGTAACCGTTGGCTTTTAAGAAAAGACTCTTCTATCCTCTCAACGTCTCTTGCTCTGAAGACTATAAATGAAGATCAAGACTACAGAAGAAAAGTTGTTGGAAGGTGAACATCCAAATATGTTATTACCTAAATAGCCAAATCTTGAAGGTGACTTTTGTTGTGGGACCCGTGGCTTGGCGATCAAAATTGCAAAATTGTGTTGCACTCGCTACTACCGAAGCCGAGTTTATAGCCACCGTGAAATCGTCAAAAGAGTTATTATGGTTGAGGAAATTTGCAATGGAACTTGGTGTGAAACAAGAAAAGTATGTTTTGTTTTATGATAATCAAAGTGTCGTTCGCTTATCAAAGAATTTCTCTTTTCACTCGAGTTCGAAGCACATTGATGTTTATTATCATTGGATTCATGATGCATTAGATTCCAAGTTGACGTAGGTTTTTCCACAATAATATTGTGTTGTGTTGTTTGATGTGTTTTTAATTGATTGTTGTTGCATGTGATATTTGATAGAGTTTATCTTGTTGAATTTTTCTATTGCGTCTGTGATTTCCTCCCAACAATTTGGTTTTCATTGCTATTGCAAAGGTATGAACCATATACGATCCGAAAGATCAACCATTGGAATAACAATGAATTCGAAACTGATTTCAAGTACTACTTGATATTAGACAAATACCTATATCATAGAAGGTTCTAAAGGCTTCAACTATTTTTCATACCTTGATTGAATACTCCAAGTTCCTACAAATTGTTAACTAATATACAGCTTCCTACACATTTATGTATTAGAAAACCTCAAACAATATAGTATTAGATAAAGAATGAATCCATACAAGTCTGTGTGCTTACACAATAAAAATAAATACATTAATTAACAACTATCTTCAAATTTAAGTGATATATTCATTGTCTCCAGTTGTGTGCCATACAGGGTATTAAAATACAGTTTGCGATCGTAAAAATGGTTACGATAAAAGGGTATCGATAAGTACTGATAGCGATATTGTTATTCACCGTCTTATGCTAAAAACCAAAATATGTTTGATTCACACCGCGACGACCGTAAGCAAAGTCGTGACATCAGCACCGACTAAAATCATGAAAGATTTTAAGTGACCGGACAGTTTTTTAAAACCTTAATCATTAGCTATTTTATATCAATAGCAAGAGTATCAATTAAGCTTTAAATTTACTTGTTAAAGTATATAAAGTAAAAGATTATACAACATAAAATTTAGAAGATATTTCTAAATGATATCATATAATACATGAGATTTGAGTAATTTGTTTATATTGTTTAAGGAGAATGCCAAAGTGGGATATTGCAACTTCATACTAAAAAAAATCAGCATCCTTAATCTTAAAACATAATTTAAAGTTTAATAACTTTAATCCTGCTTTAGGTTTAGAGATTGGGAGAGGAGTGAGTGTTCTTTTGTTGCAATAAAAGTGTCTAATTGTCATATGTAAATATACCATTCATTCGCTATTTAATACTCCCTCCGTCCCAAAATAAGTGTCATAGTTAACACCTTCACACAGATTAAGAAAATGTAATAAATGAAAGAGAGAAAATGACAATTTTACTAAATTATCCTTATTTGTTATTGGTGTATTTTTATCATCATTAATGTAACGTGAGAGAAATAGTAAATGAAGACTATTAATTAGAGGGTATAATTGGAAGATAAAAACTAAAATTGTATTGGGAACTAAAAGTGACACTTATTTTGGGACAAATAATTTTTGTAAATGTGACATTTATTTTGGGACAGAGGGAGTACTTTATTAGGCTTGTTTGAGGTTAAGGATTGCATAGCAACTTATAATTGTGAGTCAAATTCTGTTACAGAATCTAGATCCACTAAGAAGAGAGTAAATAATAAGAGAAATTGGTGCAAGATTTTAATCATTGTTAACGGTATGAAATGTAATGTAGGGTAACAAAACCAACAACTCAAACTAACAAATAAATGAAAAATTAACACTAACCCATAAAGTCAGAAGTAATCATACTCTCAACATAAATATTGCAGATGAAATTGCTAAACCATTTCAGCAGCACAAGATATAGAAAGGAGAAATCAAACTCTCAACATAAAAATGTGCTGCCACCGTAAGATCATGAATACTGTTTTGCAATTTAGGAATATTAGAAGTATTCTTTATAGAATCATAGACAACCAAGCCATGTTTAATTTCCCCTGTCTTATAGAACTCCATGAGCAACTGATCATCCTTTGAAATATATAATACTTCGCATGGCAGTAAAAACCACGTCTTTTTGAGTGAGGAACAGTAAACAATTTAGTCCAAGACTTTTCATTTCCATATTCCTTCATGATCCAAACATTAGAACATTTGTCTCTACGAGAATGAGAAAGGATGGATAAACAACCCCTCAATGCCCCTAAGGAAACGGGAAGTTCGGATCCTCTATCATCATCAAAAGAAGGGGCTGAAAGCTTTTGATATGACTCCTTCTCTAAATCAAGAGACATAATAGCCGTGACCCGTGGCAAACTAGTATCCCATATTTTAACCAATTTATAGTATCATTTTCACAAATATTCTAGATTTAATAATGTCATTAGGACATGGAAAGTCCTGAATTCTTGTCCAATAATCAGTACCCAAAGTATGAATGTTAACTTGTTTTTTGCTATCACTTGGTGCAATAGCAATAACCTTATAATTACTAGTGATACGATGATACACCAAAGTATAAAATTTTGGAAAACATGTTTTCAAAGGAGGCAATATTTTGGATTTTCCAATAGAAAGATTATACAAAACAGCTAAAGATTCATTATTGCAAAACAGATGATACCGTCACAACTGGAAATTTCCACACGTATTTGTTCACTATTAAGAAGCGCTGTTAGATTGTGCCTAACCTGATTTACAGGAACAGAGGTGAAAAAAGAGGAGATTGGGGAATGATACAGAAGGAGCTCACGTGAAGATTGAGTTGAGGATTGAAAAATATCGAAGAAAACTAAATAACAAGAAATGGTCATAGAGAAAGGGTAAGGGTCTCGGTTACGTGAAAAGAATGTATTAGAACTCCTCACGTCTTTGGTACTCCACAAGATCCATTCTTGCTAGTTCTTAATCTAAGGTTGTGTGTATGTAACATGCAATGTGCTAAGGAAAACATGCAATGGAAAGATAAACAGATAATGGGAAACAGACAAATAAACGACAAATAAAATAGAGGGAAAGGTCGAACAAAATAAGAAAAGAAAATTCCGCACGCCAGGGCGTTCGTATCCTGTGCCTAAGTACCTTCAACGTGCAATGGAGAAATTAGAGCGCCGTAGTTCAGCTCAAAAGTTTTTGTTTCTACCCCGATTCGCGTCTCCTAGAGAAACGGAACCGAGCATCATGGTGAATATCATTGTACATGTTTGATGTTGTTGCATGTCATTTATGAACCATGCATCATGGTGTTTGGAGGGTGGTCATATTTTGGTGAGCCTCAATCATATGGTGGTTATTGGGTGCGAGTAGCTGGTTCTAGGTGGAACTTAGTGAAGCGTTACCTATGGTGATGGTAATGATTTTTGGTATGCTATGATCCTATGGTGGGGATCGGGAGCGAAATGAACCTAAGAGTTCATAGTTGATACCACATGCACTAAGTTATGGGGTTGAGTCTCATTGCATTGCATAAATGTTGTATTATGATGTTCAGATTGCGTGGAGTATGAATTTTTTAATGGGTGATCATGTATATGATAATTATGTGCTTACATATTATTATGCAATTTCATTATATGATTGTGATTTCTCATCTCTTCTGTTTAAATGTTATCTTTTCATGAGCATCGTGCATATATTCCACAGTAGAGGCGTGGAAGTGAGTGGAAGAGAATACGCTTCTTTATGATTTTGTTGAGTCGGCGTCTTCTCTGATATGTTACACTAGGGGGAACGCTTGTTCTTTATTT
Source organism: Vicia villosa (assembly GCF_029867415.1). NCBI lineage: Eukaryota > Viridiplantae > Streptophyta > Magnoliopsida > Fabales > Fabaceae > Vicia > Vicia villosa. Next base: position 148,799,835 of record NC_081181.1, read on the forward strand.
TGTGTTGGTGGAGATTATTATGTGAATCTCCGATGTTTGATAATTTCTAATGATTACATTTTATTGTAACTCGTGTTTGAGAATTTGAAACTATTTAGTTTGTTGATGCTTTTCCGCTACTAATAAAATTTTGGAGCTCTAACTTGCATTATGATTCATATTAATTTTAAATTCAATATGTGTTACATATCATATTGTGCGAACAGATTGTAGTTGAATGTAGCATCCTAATTGATTAATTGTTTTAATTTGCTCTGATTTTTATTTATAAATCACACGGGGGGAATTAGGGTGCAACACAATGCCCATTTGAAGTTCTCCTCCATTTCAAGTTATAAATAGGCAAAGCCAACCGAAAACGTTAACTCCATTGACGTAACACCAACAATCTCAAACAGTGATACCTGATACTTGTATGATCACGATGCACATAATAAAAGTCTACAAATTTAAAATATGCATTTTTAATGATTAGTTTCCATTAGCTATATGTCTTGTATGTACAATAAAAAATCAACATCAAATGAAACATATCCAACAACTTCACCGAATCAGGACGTGTCCAAAAGATACCAGCAACAACATTTGAGTCGTCCCTATTATTAGTCCAGCACATGTATTTTCTCTATGAATAAGACTCAAGAACATTTTCATTTTCGTCAATGGACCTCTCTTGCTCGTATTGTATGTAGCTCTAGATTTATTCACATGGGTAACACTCGTGAGGTTTTCTAGATCTTTGTCTTTCAAAGCAGCAATTATGTACCTCGGAGCCATATTGTACTTCGTCATATCATTCAGAAATTATCTTTCATGATCTTTTAGATGGCCCAATATGTCATGACCTTCTAAATCCTCATATAGTTTATAATTATGCAACCTACACATAACATTCACCTTCCAACGGCTACCGCTAGGCATATATCTCAGCTTAAAAGGACATTTAACTTAGGAATGTCAATGGGGAGGGGCGGGGGATACATTTCCATCCCAATCCCCACCCTCGAATCTATTCTCCATCTCTGCTTCAGATCCCCTTGTCATACCTCAATTTTTGACCCTAAGATCATACATCATTTGCATTTCAATCATCAATCCAGAGTTTCATCTTAAAGCTCTGCTCTCGATGTTATGCTCACTTCATCTGTAGAAGGAATCATCAAGAACCAATGTTGTTTTTGTATATGTTGTTCTACTAACCAAAATACCAAAAATATTGCCTTGTGCTTTTGTATGTTTGTGTTTTGTAGGTACCAAGTCAAAATATCCATCAAAAAGGGCATTTTTCAACATTATCCCTGTGCAAATCGATTTACATAACTGATTCTGCCCCAGATTTTGCTTCTGCCATCAGTGTAAATCGATTTGCATTGTGTGAAAATCGATTTGCATAACTGTTTTTTCACCAGATTTTGCCTTTTTCAGCAATGCAAATAGATTTGCATAAAGTGTAAATCAATTGCACTAGTGCGAATTTTGAAGAATGAAGGCAAATTTCAGCTTTTGAAGGTGATGACATCATTTGCAAGTGTGGGAAGCATGACTTAGTTCTTATATTTGATTTCCTACATCATTTTATCATAAACCCTCATGTGATCACATCAATACCATTGGATCATAATTTTGGCTCCAAATTCATTTACCAAACCTAAATCTATTTTCCAATCCTAACTCCAAACCACCAATAATCCCAAGCCTAAATCCTATAAATAGAGGCTTTCCCCTCTTCATTTCTCAAACTTTGAAAGCCAAAGAAACTCTTGCTCTTTCTCTCCTCATCTCTCCCAAACCCCTCACTAAAAGTTCTTTTCTTCCATAAAAGTTAGTGAGTTACATCTGGAACCTCACTAACTTTGAGCTAAACCTCCATCTAAACACTATTTTCTTCATCAATTGTGAGAGATCAAGGCTTGTGGTTGTGTGTTCTTGAAGAAGATTCAAAGTTTGTGAAAGATTTGGTAAAATTCTAGATCCTTTCCATAATTCAAGATGTGATCCATTGTTGTTTATATTTGATGCACCTTTGGTGCTACATTGTTGAGTTTTGCTTGCTTACTTGATACATTTTCGTGCACAAATTGATCCAAGATCACAAGGTGTTTGGTTTTATGTTTAAACAAGTTTTCTTCTCTTTCTTTGCTGTTTTTTTGAAAAGATGTTTTGTGCAAATCGATTTACATCTGATGCAAATCGATTTACATAACTGAAAAATTGTGCAGATTTGAAAACAGAGTTATGCAAATCAATTTACACTCTGTGCAAATCGATTTGCAGCTGAGCAGAATGTGTTTTTTTTTGCCTTTTTTTGACTTGTTCTTGGTTCTAACTCATCTTATACTCCCTTCTTTTGTTATTTTCTTTGAATCACAAGTTAGAGGCCTAATTTCTCTCTAATATCAATGGACTTAGGGCGTCGATAGGATGAGAATCCAAATCCGCAAAATTAAGTGATTGAAATCATGGATGAAAGGAGATTTTGAGTGTGGTTCCATCTTTTATTTCTTTTTATTTTGATCGATGAAAGTCTTTGATACCTTGAGAATTCTTATGGATTCTTGGTAAAGACGAGATCGCTACCTATTTCCTTTTCGTGCGGTATTGCTTTCGGAGAGTGATCTATATATCGCTTCTCTCGCATGCATTAGCACGTAAAGTTTTGACCGGCCTCGTTGTAGGGTGATTTCTACATAAATCACTTGGTGATCTGCTTAACATAGCGCAATATTTCGTGTCCCGAATAAAAAAGATCAAACATGGAAGAGAATTGTATGCCGTTGATTTAAGACTTGTGGAAGTTTATCGTGTAGTCGCTATGATTTTATCAAGCTTCTGATAAATTTCCATTGAATTTAAATCCGAGAACATCCTTCACTCACCATCGATCTTTACTACTAACTTTGATAACATACTTGACAAGTTTCGAGATGGTTATCTTTAACATCTAACAATTAACTTTAATTTCCGTATTTTATTATATTTCTCTTTATATTTCTCGCTTTATTGCTTTATTTTATCATTTCATCACGTTTATGTTTCCGCCATTTTCTCTTTGTCCATTTGGACATTTATGTTTCCGCCATTTTCAGTTTGTCCACTTGGACGTTTACATTCCGTTATTTTCTTTTTGTCCATTTGGACGTTTTGTTTATGTTTCCGCTATTTTCCTTTTGTCCACTTGGACCATACTCTGTTTTTATGCTAAAACACTAATAAATAACAAAAATCTAAAAAACACCTAAGGCTCCTTATGGACTATTGATTACTATCCCGAGCATTTTGGAGACTTGGACTTATTTGACTTAGTACCTCTGGACCCTATTATTCTGTTGTTACTCTGTAGTTATTATGTCTGTCTGGCATTGGATTGTTGTCTGTTTGTGTATGCAGGTATTTCCTTGAAAGTCCTTGATGGTTAATTCCAAGACATTGATATAAGGATTTTACCCGAAAACAGCCGTTACTCTGCCTGATTTTTGTCAAAATCTTAACATGCTTAATGCAAAGTTTTGCTAAAGATAATAAGTTCATTTGGATCCCCAAGTGGTAATGTGTTGGCTTAGTGTTGATAATCCAAAGGATGGGAAATCTACCTTGACTCTTAATGTCAAGTGTTGGCTTCTTCTTCGGTTAGACCGTTTATTTCCTTAGCTTTTATTTTACGCACTAGGATAGCCTCTTCGTCTCTTGCCCCCTTTCTTAGATTTTCAAAATCTTCTCCCTTTTTCCAAAATCTTATTATGTTTGCAACCTCTTTTAAAACCTTTCTTTAAAAATATCTTTTGCCCTTAGTGGCTTTTCCTCAAAAGTTTAGACACGATTAATTGTCGTAACGAGTTGCGATACCCTACGATTTTGAAATTGATTGATATAATGAGATCTTTTCCGCATGAGAGAGCTAGTGGCATACTCGTTGATTTTTATCCGAGTTGGAGCCCTTCTTTCATTTGCGATGCAAAGAACTCGTTTGTTCTCATACTCAAGATCAATGGCTGAGTATTCTCTCAGGCGACGATAAAGTGTTTATTCCTTTTAAAAACCGTTTTCCCTTTTAAGCGGAACTACATTAGCTCTGACTTCTCCATTGCACCGAGGAGGTATGTAGGCACAAGGCTTAATGCTTTGCCGAGCTTACTTTTAAAAATAAAACAAACCCTTTTTTAGCACACACGACACAGATTTTCAAAAAGGTTCCTGTGGAGTACCACAGATATGAGGGGTGCTTAAAACCTTCCCCTTGTATAATCAACACCCGTACCTAAGATCTCTTTCTTGTTTTAAACTTTGGGTTTTCTTCGTTCTTTTCCCTTTTCCTTTGAAAATAATAAAGCGCGGTGACGATTTTCACTGAAATATTGAGTCAAGTAAAATTAATGGCTTTGATTAGTACTAATTTATTGGTTTCGTGATTGATTAAAACTTTTATGCCTAAATCAACCTCATGAGTGCGATAGTCATTAAAAACTTAGGACAAGGTTGACAGAAAATTAAATACATTGCTATAATTGATATAGAAGTTGAAACCTTGGAATAATTTAGAATTGGGAAGAGTTGCAAGCAATTCTCCTAAAAAAATGTTCAAGTAAGATAAAATTATATTGTAAAGTTTGATCACATATCATGCCTAAATGAAAAAACTACAAGTTACAGATTACTAACTAACAGAACAAAAAAATGTCAGAACCAAGAATTAATTTTTTTCCCATCTGATTCACACTTATATATTCATTCTCTATCTAATCTTGAATTAAGCTTGTTTGAGGCTAAGGATTATATAGCAACTTTTAACCGTGAATCAAATTATGCAGCAGAATGTAGAATCCAACTAATAGTAGAGTAAATAATAAGAGAAATTTAAAATATATGATGGAAGATTTGAATGAATGTTTAACTAAATAAAATGTAATGTAGGGTGGCAAAACCAGCAACAGTAACAATGAAAAATAAGAGTATTTTTCTAAGTCACATATTCCATACTTCATAAACTAACATTAACCCATGAAGACAGTAGTAAACATACTATATCTAAAATAAATAATAAGATCCATAATAACATCTAGAAAGGAGATATCAAACTCTCAACACAAAAAAGTGGTGCCACCTCCTCGTCATCATGGATATTATTTTGCATTTTAGGAATACTGAAATTTTTATTTGTAGAATCATAGACAACCAAACCACGTTTCTCGAACTCCATCAACAATTGATTATTTTCGGAAATATATAATACCTTTGAATAGCCGTCGTAAAGACCACATCTTTCTGGATGAGAAGGAATAGTAAACAATTTAGTCCAAGATTTTTCATTTCGATATTCCTTCATGATCCAAACATAAAATAATTGAAAATTTTCATGTTGAGAAAGGATGGACAAACAACCTTTCAATGTCCCCAAGTTAATGAAAAATTCAAAATGGGAAAAAGGGAGTGAAAACTTTTGATACGACTCCTTCTTTAAATCAAGAGAAACGATAACTTTAGCTGAATTAGAATCATATGCAAACCAATTAACAGTATCATTCACAAATATTCCAGGTGTAGAAATGAGAAGAGAACATGGAAAATCTTGAATTCTTCTCCAATAACGAGTACCCAAAGTGTGAATGTTAACTTGGATTTTGCTATTACCAAAAGTAACAGCAATAATCTTATAATTACCAGTGATACTATCATACACTAAGGTATATAAGTTTTGAAAATCCCTTGAATTCGGAGCTTTCAAAGGAGGCAATTTGTTGGATTTTCTAGTGAAAGGATTATACAAAACAGCTTGAGATCCCTTTATCGCAAAACAGAGGATGCCGTCACAAGTGGAAATGTGCAGACCAAGAACCCTTTTTAGAGTGTGCCTAAACTGATTGACCGTAACAATGGGATCATTGGTGAAAAAAGAGGAGATTGTGGAGTGACTTAGAAGGAACTCACGATAATATTTAGTAGAGGATTGGATGAGGTGGTGGCGGTCTTTGTTGGGAGTTGACAGACTGAGTTGCTTCCTTGCGAAATTGGAATCAAGAGAGATAAGAGAATTCCATGATTTGCAGACGCAACAGAGTTGAAGGAGGTGTTTCACAGGAAGTCTACACAGTATTTCTGATACCAAATCCAATGGAATATGCGGCGGTGACTGAGAAGAAGAAGAAACTGCCGTCATATCTAAATCCTGAAAAATAGAGAACGTAATATATTACTAACCTAATAAACTTTGTGTAATGGGATGTATACACACGTCTTCAAATTTCTTTGTTACCATACTCTTCATATTTTATATTCTAGATTTAATTTAATTAATAATAGAGAAAAAGGGATATGCACTGACAGTATAAAATATTTTTACACTGTCAACCAATCACAACCATGTATCCAATTAAAACACAATTTTAATTTAAAAAAATTAATATGACATGCAGTGGCGGAGCCAGATTTAATATTTAGAGGGGGCCACAAATATAAATAATATACACAACATGATTTTAAATTACATTACGTAATGGTAATTGCAACCGCATCATACCATAATTGCATTGTGTATTAAAATGATGCGTCTTGTTGCCATTAGAAATCACATTAAACAATTTCACTTTTGGTTATTAGAGTATTTTCACTTAAACACAAAATTTCATAATCTCAAAATTCAATTTACTTTCTATGTGATGAAAAATTGTAACATCAAGTATTTTTAAACAATATATTTCAAACATCTCTCAACTAAAAATCATATAGCAACGGCCGCAATACGTGATATAATAACCATAGCGATCGCAATTGTAACACCCATAATTGCATTCACGATCACATGACAATTTAAAACTGAAATATATATTTCAGTCTAAGCTTATATATAATGCATTTCTAAAAAAAAATCGGAGAAGTCTAAGCTTTTGAATTTAAGCTGATAAATTTCAGTCAAATTTTAATATTAAAATTACCTTAAAAAAATTGTAAACATTAAAATTGTTATGCTTTAAGCTGATAAATTTCAGTTAAAAAAAATTGTAAATATTAAAATTGTTATGCCAAGAGTAGAACCGTGGACTTTAAAGTTGCAACACAAGTCTTTAACCAATTAGCCATTTCAGTTTCTAATCTAAATATATACTGTATATAAATATCATGATAATTAAAATGTTGGGGTGGCCATGGCCACCTCCTGTCCCAACGTGGCTCCGCCACTGATGACATGGCAAATGTAAAGATTTTGATTGGATGTATGTGTAAAGTTAGTTTACACTGTCAGTACACTATCTTTAAACTCTTAATAATAAATTTATAGATATTGATTTTTCAAATTTATTTTAAAATGAAATATAATAAAAATAATGATAGTTGTATTCTTTGTTAGGCTTTTGCCCCTCTATCTTCCATATATATATATATATATATATATATATATATATATATATATATATATATATATATATATATATATATATATATATATATATATATATATATATATATATATATATATATATATATATATATATATATATATATATATATATATATATATATATATATATATATATATATATATATATATATATATATATATATATATATATGATAATATATTTAATTAAATTTTTGAGAAAAGTGTTCACTTTAATTATATTATATGTTGATTTATAAACTATTTAAGAATAATTAAATAAGTTTTATTAGTTTTGCTAAAATTAGTAAAACTAATTAAAAAATACACCCTCGGCCACTTATTTGTCGAGTCTATTCTTAAGAAAAAAAATTTAGGTCAGAGTCTCAGCATCATTGAGTGCCGAACTCCTTTCTAAAACTTCTTTTTGGACAAAGCAGTAAAAAAAGTTTCACTTTAATATTTTATATTCTTTGTTAAACTTTTGTCGTCATAAAATAGATGCTGAAAACCTTTTGTCCATCTATTATCTTATTTTAAAAAACAAATTAATAATATTAATTAATTAAAATTTAAATTATATACCACTTGGGTGCAGACAATATAGGAAAAGTACCAACAATACGTGTGTAGCAACCTGCACTAAAAATTAAAGCTTTTAGAGTCGCCACCTATTCTACCAGGGCGAATAGGAAACCCTACGTAGTTAAGAGATCGGGGTAAGATTATTATAATCAGGTCGAGAGAAGGTGTTAGGTACCCTCAACCCTTTCCTAAGGTTTGTATCTAAGGTTAAGGCTTATGGCTAAAATATTTAGGATAATAGCTAAAGAAGTGGAAAGGGAAAAATTGAGATTTTAAGTGGATTGAGATTTTAGGGAGGGGGACTCGCCTTGGTTATCCAAGTGCCTACGTATCTCCTTAGGGAGAATCAGAGTCAACGTAGTTCGGGCACAGGGTTGTACGCCTTTGAATTAGAGTTTGAATGTGTTGACGGTATTTTGAATTACCGTTTCGTGGTTTTGAAAAAGGTATTTTGAATTACCCTCGAAGTTTCGCAGTATCGAAGAGATGAAAATCTCTGGTTTGTGGTTGGATGTGTTTTAAGTGTTTGGGCGTACAACCCTGATTTGATTTGGCACCGTTAGATGCGATGATCAATAGATTTGATCAGTATAGCTAACGGATTAAGAGGCATTGCTGGTTACTCAGATCGATAGATTGATCGTCGCGGGCAGCAAATTAAGTGTGTTTTGAATTTTATGTATTTTTTATCTCTCGTCTAATGCGACCAATAGCTTTAGTCGGGTCCAGGAGAGAATTAATTGATGGTTAATGTTTTGCCAAATGGCAATGGGGTTGGGCGAACCCTAATAGTCATAAACCTTTCTAGGAATTTTTTTCTGATTTTTGTTATAATTAAAACTAATTAAATAGATTAAATCGGTGTAATCGAAATAATCGGAAGAAAATCCTAAACCCTAGTATAATCCTAATTTATATGATAATCCTAATTAACTAAACCAATTAAGTTAAACAATAGTAATTAATTAACAATTAATCTAAAGATTTAAATAATAAAATAAATAATAAAAAAAATAAAAAACCTGGCTTTAATTCTATGTTGCGCATCTGGGAGGGTGCATGGTGCTCCTGCATATCCATGAGCGTCGGATCTAACGTTGTGATCATCCAAGGGTCCTTCAGCGCAGGCGCACCATGGTCATTCACAAGAGGACAACACCGGATCTTCAGACAGAATAAAGCGTACACTTTATAAAAATAAAGCGTTGAGGGTAGGGTTCGAACCCAGGCCCTCACGCTGATTGCTACAACGCTCGTACCACTCGAGCTGCGTCCTGCATCTGTTATCATAACGACGCGCGCGAAATTTAATAACGAATTCATCCTTAAATTTTTGAAAACAAAACCTGCACAGGTACTGTAGGCCTTCGTCTTCACCATACCTCTACCAGCCCTGCGTTTTTCACAGTCGTACAACACAACAAATAACTGTAAAAAAAATCATATGGTTCAATTGGAAATTATATTATGAACACGATAATATCCTTAATTCAGTCTGATTTTACTTATATTGTAGAATCCCAATTTAGAGCTTGGGTAACCTAACAATGGTGATTTGTCAAATCTGCATCAGAACTTGAATCAAAGTATCCAGAAACGCTCTATGTATCAATACTAACAATAATATATGAACAAATGTTATTTACAATGCTTGTGAGGTGGTAATCTAAAAAAACTCAAAAATTCCAAACCGTGAGTTATTGTGAACGTGATTCCGAGCGTTTTGATCGAAGATGATGATTGCAATAGCACCAGGAAACACCAGGGAACTGATTGGAATGCTCCACACGCCTTGAAACAACTCCTAATTACCAAACGAATTTGACTTTCTTCCTCACTTTTTTGAGCTCGATTCAGGTTTTGGAGGCTCCCCCTTTCTGCAGATTTTCAGCCAAACCTCCTCCCCTAATCCTTGGATCAATTCTCTTTTTATAGTCTTATAAATTAGGTTCACAAATTTTGATCAGAAATCTTGCTTTGAATGCCAAATCTTCTGATTGGAAATCATCATCCAAGTCTTCCTTTTTTGATCTTCAACCTCCTCTGGCCCCATTAGTTTCCAAGGTTGGCTCTTTTGTTTTATTTTATTTTTTTTTTAAAAGTATACAAAATTTAATATTAAAACAAAATTTTCCTTTTTACATTAAATGGGCCTAATACTTAAATTGAGCCCACACTCTCTATTCCTTAGAACACACCCCTTTTTTTTTATTAGAAGCAATTTATGAATGGGCCATAAGCGTTAATTGGATTCAGGAAGATTCGCTATCTACACCTCCATTTCATTTTTAAAAAGGGAATTTTATAAGAGATCGAGTTTAATAATAGGTATATTAAACCCTATGGCTCTTAATTTTTAACCCCCCTTAATAAATCATCAGATGTGAATTACATCGGGTAAATTTTGGGGTATGACAGCTGCCCCTGTTCAATCTTCTTAAACCTGGAGAGTCGGATAGGCACGTCTGCCTATCGTAATCTAAAGGTAGAAGATGATTGAACACTGAAATGCCCTAAAATTTGCCTTTGTTGGGAAGGAATTCCATGGGAGATGGGCTTACAGATGCCACCCAAGGTAAATACCCCTTTCTTTCGAATGTGAAGTAGATGTTTTCGAAAGGAATCACTGTGTTTCGATTGTAGCACGGCCTAAAAAGGAAACCTGAATTTTATGCAATGTTATGATGCATGCGATGTATGATGCAGCGAGCTTCTCAAAATAAATGAGAGCGATGTGTGTATATGCATTATGTATGAATGAGGTATGTTAGTTGAATGATGCATGATTGTCAGTTGAAGTATGTTAGTAGCTTTGAAAAAGAAAAGAAACCTTTGTTTGTTGTTGATGACGTCTTGGAGAATATCACTGCCGAGGGACTCACGTGATAAACCCAATTGAAGAAACTTTTTGTAAAACCTTGTGCTCGAGCGTGAGAGAAGAGAACCGTCCTGCTAAAGCCTGAGTCTTACATAGCGAGGACTTGTAAGAGGGATCACTTGTTATGATTCTAACAAGTTCACCTGCACCATTAGGATAATTTTCTAGGGTTATAGCAAACTCACCTGCACCAATAGGATCATTTGCGGGGGTTATCGCAAACTCACCTGCACCAATAGGGTCATTTGCGAGGGTTATCGCAAACTCACATGCACCAATAGGGTTATTTGCTATGGTTATAGCAAACTCACCTGCACCATTAGGATCATTTGCGAGGGTTATCGCAAACTCACCTGCACCATTAGGATTATTTGCTAGGGTTATAGCAAACTCACCTGCACCAATAGGATCATTTGCCCTGGTTCGGACAAATTTCACCTGCACCATTTGGATCATTTGCCCTGGTTCGGACAAATTTCACCTACACCATTTGGATCATTTGCCCTGGTTTGGACAAATTTCACCTGCACCAAAGGAATTACCTGCCATGGTGTTGACAAGCATACCTGCATAAGAGTAATCATTTGTTATAGTTCTAGCAAACTTACCTACATGAAAAGATTCACCTGTTTGGAGACTCACGACTCGAGGGTCGGAGAAAATAGCATGTCAAATATTCACGACTCAAGGATCGGGAAGGAAACGTTATGTTTAGAAACTCACGACTCGAGGGTCGGACATTCACGACTCGAGGGTCGGAAAACACACCTACCACAACACGAGGGTTGGAAACTCACGACTCGAGGACCGGAAAATACACCTATCACAACACGAGGGTTGGAAACTCACGACTCGACGGTCGGAAACTAGGCTTTTGGTAATATGTGAATGTAATAGATGATATGCATATGCTAATGCGTACGTATGTATGCTGATGCAATCCCGAGATTTTATCTCCTTAATCCCATTGAACTTGTTTAATCCATGTTTGCCCCTACACACGGCTATGCTTATGCCGGCTTGGTAATGTTTATGTATGCGGGTAATGTTTATGCTTATGCATATGCGTAGTTTGTTTATGAGTGAAATGAACAACAAGGTTGCTATCATCGGTAAGGTTACTGGGATACATCAATCAGGTGATCGGGTGAATATCTCAGTAAGGTTACTGGCATCGGTAAGGTTACCGGAAAGCATCAATCAGGCGATTGGGAAGAATATCTCAGTAAGGTTACTGACATCGGTAAGGTTACCGGGAAGCAGGTGGACAATGTGGCTTAGCACCAGAGTAATGATTTGGATGTTTTGATGTATAGGATAATGCTTATGCTCATGCGTGTGTTGATTGATGTAATGAGTGGAACGAAATAATGTCTTCTATAAGACTACCTGAAAGGGTTTCCGGAATGGATATGAATATTTGTCTTAAAGAAAACTACCTGAAAAGATTCTTAGAAAAATAATGTCTTAAAGAAGACCACCTGAAAAGATTCTTAGAAAAATAATGTCTTAAAGAAAACCACCTGAAAAAAATTCTTAGAAAAATAATGTCTTAAAGAAGACTACCTGAAAGGGTTCTTAGAAAAATAATGTCTTAAAGAAGACTACCTGAAGAGGTTCCTGAAAAGGATCGTAAGGTTTGTCTTGAAGAAGACTGTTTGAAAAGGTTCCCAGAAGGGATCGTAAGGTTTGTCTTAAAGAAGACTGTTTGAAAAGGTTCCCAGAAGGGGTCGTAAGGCTTGTCTTAAAGAAGACTACATGAAAAGGTATGGTGCAATGTATCAACCAAATGTATGTAATGCGTGACTTATATATATTTGCATGACGCTCCAATGATAGGTTGTTAATAACCAAAGCGTATATAGTTCGCTGGAGTTGTAAGGTTGTTGGATGCTAACGCGATTCCCCAATACCTCCTTTTGAATTTTGCAGATCGTAGTTAGGAGAAAGATTGTTGTAAAGTGTGAGAACGCATTTTCCTTTTGTTGTGCGTCTTGTGGATTTAATATCCATTGCCCCCAATATTTCGTGGGAAAAGATGCTTATGATCTCCAAGATGTAGAAGAAGTGCCCCGAGGAATAACCTTGTCGTATGCTTCAACGTTTAGATTGAAGGGTATGTTCGTGATTTCCAGGATATGGAGGGCTATCCATAGTCTTCTATCCTCTGAATTTGAATTCTACCCATGTTTGACAGGCCCTTGTTTGTTATTGCTTTGAGGTGTGCCCCAAGTCGATTGAACTTTAGGAAGAATGCCCCTAGTGAATAGGATGTTTGAATGCATGCCCCTGTGATCCTTGAAATTTTTGCCCCTGTTTAGGAGAACCCTCTAGATGTGGTTCCCCCCATTCCAGAGTCTTTATTAGAAAAGGATCACCTTTGATTAACCCATTTCGAGATCTCCTCGATGCTAAGTGTATACTCGCAGATGACGTTGTATCCTTTGAGAAGTAACCCCAATGCGATGCGTATGCAAGTTTTGAAATCGAAGTCCGTTATGAATTAGGACAGGACGATTAGAAGTGAATGCTTGAAGAAGCGTAGTGATCAGAAATAGTTTTAACAAACATAGGAGTCAGTATAACAAAATCCTGCTTAATATGCTTTCGTAGTTAACCTTGCCTCAATTAGGACTTTTGAATGCTGTAATTTGGCCTGGTTTACGGTTTTAAGAAACAATAGATATAAGGCTCAAAATTTATTTAACCCACCCCTTTCTCCTTGATGTTCTCCAAATCCTAAAATTCGCCTAATCCAATGAATGTGCTTTGTTTGCAAGAGAACCCTTTCAGTTTTGATGTAGAGCAAAAGCTTTAGTAGAGATCCAAGCACTGATAAAAAAAGTTGTAAAGATCCAAGCATTCATGTGAAGCTTTGATGAGTCAGCAGTCACAAGATTATCCTTGATATTTTGCTTTTATTTTTCTATCCCTTATTTTTGCATGAACCAATTCCTTTGAATTTGATCCATCGGGATGCCCTAATTTTTGCCTAAGTCATTTTTATTTTCTTTTATGAAATTTTCCATTTTGACTTAGCGGGCGTTTTTCTTTTGAAGGCTCCTTTTGATCTTTGGATTTTGAATATTGTGACTGCCATGACTTTGATTTGCAAGCTTCGTCTTTGATATGTCCTCGATCTTGAATGATATATTGAGGAAGAAGATGTTGCGAATGTTATCTCCATTGCTTCCTCAATCTTGGATGAAAGCAAGGAAGAAGATATGCTTGAACCTTTGCTTTGCTTGATCCTTATGCTTTAACCTTTGCTTGAATCCTTGCTTGGATTGACTGATTCTCTTGACAACCAAAATACGCCATTGGATTAATTGAACTCTACCCTGCCTCTGGTTGAAATCAAGGTTTATTTGAAAAAGTAAAAACAAACTCCAACTCCTGGCTCGAGGGGGTGACGAGGGATTAACATCCTTATATCTCCACTGTTTGGGAATTGAAGCAATGCCTGTACATCCTCGGCTCGGTCTTACCTTGAAAGCATATGTTTAGCTGGACTTAGTTATTTGTATTCTTCATTCTCCCTTAAGTTTGTCAATAATCCTAAATCTGAGATTGAAAATAGAAGTGCGCGAATGAAGCGAATGAATTGATTCCAAAACCTGCATGGTCATCCCATTATAATTGCTAATCCGAAGATACAACTTTTATCCTAAGCAACACTTAGCGATCGTAGGGGTTGAAATTCTAAGCGTGGTAAACACCTATTGATCCTAGGGACAGTCTCCTTTGTAGATCCATTGACTTTGTTTTACTCCTTAGTTGATGAACTTGTAGAAGTGAAGGGTAACCTCGAGTTCTCCTTATACATGTCAAACCTGTTGGGAATAAATCGTTAGCGGTGGGTTTTCGTCGTATCGGAACTTCATGAGTTTCCTTTGACTGAACCTCTTTTGCTTTTCCTAAGAATAGTATCACACCGTTCGTAACCTCCAGAGTTTGTAGACTGATAGAGAGAACCTATGACCCTTTTGCCCTTTGGTGTGGAATTAACATATGTTGCTTTCTCTCCATCGTAGTTATGCATCTTTGTTTAGGGTATTGCCCTAGTTGGACTGACCCTTGCCCCAAAGTTATCGCAGAGCGTCCATGTAAGTTTTGCTATGTTCATAGATGAACCCCCCTTATGACTAGATACCCCTTGTGTGTATCTATGAGGGAACTCTTTTGTTGAACTAATCCTCGCTCGATGATAACCTTTGTTGTATTTATGATCCTGTTACGACAAGGCATGGACATGTGGCATGACGAAAGGCATCCTCTTTTTTCCTTGTGAGACCAAGTTCGTTTATTCTTCTTTCTCCATAGTTTCTGATCCTTTTTTTGATTTTTCTCCAGGGGTCTCGGGAAATCGGCTAGCACGGAAAGTGTGGATGCGGACGAAGATAGAAATGCAAATGTAAATGTATGAATGCATGAAAATGCAAATGCATGCGTATGCGAGAGAATCCTTGTATTATAACTCTGTGTATGCAATGCAGACGTGTGACGTATAATCCTAGGGATAGCCTTAGAGGCGACATTAGATCCTAGTGAAATCTTTGCAAGCTAGATGTTATGACATGCCAAATGGAAATCCCTTAGATTAGGGAGTATGCAGAAGGTAGCGGCTGGTGACCGTTCAAGACAGTCGCCAAGTCTCATGGTCATCGAGAGGCCAATCAACGTGTACCAATGAAGTTGTCCTTGGTGGGAAGGTTCTCTATGCAGAACACAACCTATATAAGGACGATATCGGCTGAAGTGAAATCCCTACAGGCTAGGGATGGAAGATGTATAGATGGAAATCCAAAAACCCCACAAATTAGAGGGTGCGCAGGAACTAGCATGAAGTGACCGTTCAAGACAGTCACTAAATCTCATAGCCATCGAGAGGCCAATCGAACGCATGCTAATGAAGTTGTCCTTCAGTGGAAGGACGCGTCATTGTAAAAACACATGGACGTAAAAGAACATCCCTACAGGCTAGGGAGTACGTAGGAGTAAGCACGGGGTGACCGTTCAAGACAGTCACTAGATCGCATGGCCATCGAGAGGCCAATTGACGTGCGTAAATGGAGGTGTCCTTCGTGGGAAGGACATGGTTTTAGCAGTAGAGTCCCTGCAGGCCAGGGAACGCGTAGGTGTACCTGCAAAATTAACATGCAAGACATTCGCAGTATATAAATTGCAACCACATAATAAGCACATAAGCACATAAGCCCTAGGTTCATAGGTTCGACGTAACGGCTTAGGGTGCCTACCCTTCCCATTGGTATGTTCTAGAAGGTCTCATGGGATCGTTCGTAGCCGCCGAGACTTTCTGTCTCTTTGGATTTTAGAACAACTCATTTATCCATGAGGTTCGAGTTTTAGGGGTAGGTTCCCAGAGAGATCAGCCAAATACCAAGTCCAGCCCTCAACAAGGTCGAGCCTCGTATCAGACCTTTCCGGATATTCAACCCACTCTGAGTGGAATTATAATAAGACTCGTAGGTGATGTAATTCCCCTCTGGTCATTATTATAATTCCCACGCTTAGGTTTTTACAACAATTTATATAAACCCAAAAGATGCAGTAAAATAACAAATATTCAGATAAACAAATATTTAATTAAATTACTGTAAATAGATAAAATGGTTGTAAATAAATGCGATTACGAATAAATAAATAAATAAATAAAATTTAAATATTTATAAAAACCCTAAACCCTAAAATGGCGAGTAAGCCAAACCCTAAAAAATTCGCCAAAACCTAAAAAGTTCGCCCAAAAACCTAAACCCTCTCAAGCCTTAGGAGCATAATAATTCACCTATAGTGTATATCCCCAGCAGAGTCGCCAGCTGTAGCAACCTGCCCTAAAAATTAAAGCTTTTAGAGTCGCCACCTATTCTACCAGGGCGAATAGGAAACCCTACGTAGTTAAGAGATCGGGGTAAGATTATTATAATCAGGTCGAGGGAAGGTGTTAGGTACCCTCAACCCTTTCCTAAGGTTTGTATCTAAGGTTAAGGCTTATGGCTAAAATATTTAGGATAATAGCTAAAGAAGTGAAAAGGGAAAAATTGAGATTTTAAGTGGATTGAGATTTTAGGGAGGGGGACTCGCCTTGGTTATCCAAGTGCCTACGTATCTCCTTAGGGAGAATCAGAGTCAACGTAGTTCGGGCACAGGGTTGTACGCCTTTGAATTAGAGTTTGAATGTGTTGACGGTATTTTGAATTACCGTTTCGTGGTTTTGAAAAAGGTATTTTGAATTACCCTCGAAGTTTCGCAGTATCGAAGAGATGAAAATCTCTGGTTTGTGGTTGGATGTGTTTTAAGTGTTTGGGCGTACAACCCTGATTTGATTTGGCACCGTTAGATGCGATGATCAATAGATTTGATCAGTATAGATAACGGATTAAGAGGCATTGCTGGTTACTCAGATCGATAGATTGATCGTCGCGGGCAGCAAATTAAGTGTGTTTTGAATTTTATGTATTTTTTATCTCTCGTCTAATGCGACCAATAACTTTAGTCGGGTCGAGGAGAGAATTAATTGATGGTTAATGTTTTGCCAAATGGCAATGGGGTTGGGCGAACCCTAATAGTCATAAACCTTTCTAGGGTTTTTTTTGTGATTTTTGTTATAATTAAAACTAATTAAATAGATTAAATCGGTGTAATCGAAATAATCGGAAGAAAATCCTAAACCCTAGTCTAATCATAATTTATATGATAATCCTAATTAACTAAACCAATTAAGTTAAACAATAGTAATTAATTAACAATTAATCTAAAGATTTAAATAATAAAATAAATAATAAAAAAAATAAAAAAAACCTGGCTTTAATTCTATGCTGCGCATCTGGGAGGGTGCATGGTGCTCCTGCATATCCATGAGCGTCGGATCTAACGTTGTGATCATCCAAGGGTCCTTCAGCGCAGGCGCACCATGGTCATTCACAAGAGGACAACACCGGATCTTCAGACAGAATAAAGCGTACACTTTATAAAAATAAAGCGTTGAGGGTAGGGTTCGAATCCAGGCCCTCACGCTGATTGCTACAACGCTCGTACCACTCGAGCTGCGTCCTGCATCTGTTATCATAACGACGTGCGCGAAATTTAATAACGAATTCATCCTTAAATTTTTGAAAACAAAACCTGCACAGGTACTGTAGGCCTTCGTCTTCACCATACCTCTACCAGCCCTGCGTTTTTCACAGTCGTACAACACAACAAATAACTGTAAAAAAAATCATATGGTTCAATTGGAAATTATATTATGAACACGATAATATCCTTAATTCAGTCTGATTTTACTTATATTGTAGAATCCCAATTTAGAGCTTGGGTAACCTAACAATGGTGATTTGTCAAATCTGCATCAGAACTTGAATCAAAGTATCCAGAAACGCTCTATGTATCAATACTAACAATAATATATGAACAAATGTTATTTACAATGCTTGTGAGGTGGTAATCTAAAAAAACTCAAAAATTCCAAACCGTGAGTTATTGTGAACGTGATTCCGAGCGTTTTGATCGAAGATGATGATTGCAATAGCACCAGGAAACACCAGGGAACTGATTGGAATGCTCCACACGCCTTGAAACAACTCCTAATTACCAAACGAATTTGACTTTCTTCCTCACTTTTTTGAGCTCGATTAAGGTTTTGGAGGCTCCCCCTTTCTGCAGATTTTCAGCCAAACCTCCTCCCCTAATCCTTGGATCAATTCTCTTTTTATAGTCTTATAAATTAGGTTCACAAATTTTGATCAGAAATCTTGCTTTGAATGCCAAATCTTCTGATTGGAAATCATCATCCAAGTCTTCCTTTTTTGATCTTCAACCTCCTCTGGCTCCATTAGTTTCCAAGGTTGGCTCTTTTGTTTTATTTTATTTTTTTTTAAAAAGTATGCAAAATTTAATATTAAAACAAAATTTTCCTTTTTACATTAAATGGGCCTAATACTAAAATTGAGCCCACACTCTCTATTCCTTAGAACACACCCCTTTTTTTTTATTAGAAGCAATTTATGAATGGGCCATAAGCGTTAATTGGATTCAGGAAGATTCGCTATCTACACCTCCATTTCATTTTTAAAAAGGGAATTTTATAAGAGATCGAGTTTAATAATAGGTATATTAAACCCTATGGCTCTTAATTTTTAACCCCCCTTAATAAATCATCAGATGTGAATTACATCGGGTAAATTTTGGGGTATGACAACGTGTCACTTACTTGGAAACTTATTTGATTGATGGAACAACAAGAAGAAAGCAAATGTTACTGTTTCAGAGGTTGGTCGAAATCAAAAGGAGGGTCAGGGACATCTGCGCGGTGTTGATGAAGAGGAGGAGGAGGTGTACCTGCAAGGCACTCCGACGAGCAAGTCAGTAGGAGCACAAATACGTGAGAATATTTCAGGGATTTGAAATTGTGTTACCTGACCCTCTCAAGGGAAAGGGTATTTATATTGTCCCCTAGCACTTGGCCGTTGGTCCACGTTTTGGATTGGATCGTGGATCTAGGCCCAAAATGCGTGACTGCCAGAATTTTTAGGAGTAAATCTAGGAATCAAGGGATGCATCCCAGAGCTAGCCGTTAGTTGAACTGATGGGTGATTCCTGGTCGACACGGTTGTCCGTCGAACAGAGGTCATTTCGCTCTTGAGGGGAGCAGGGTGTGTGCCTTGCTGCTGGGATGAAAGTTGTCTAATCGAGTGAGCTGTCCTCGACATGATGGGGAGTGAGCCCGGTGAAGGGCCAGGGGAATGGTGCCTCTACTTCCTTTAAGTGGTTAGGCCAAGGTCATTGGGCCATCCTGGGAGCAGGAGTGGATTGGGCCATTCCTAGCTATTGGGCCAATCTAGAATAGGAGCCCCCAAGTCGTTGCTCCGAGCATGGGAGTGATGACTTAAGAGTAAGCCCTGATTCGAGGAGGAGTGTACGGGGACGTGCCTGCTTTCTAAGGGGTTGCATGTTTCAGCTTGCTCGAGGAGGGGAGATTGTCGAGGAGATTAGGAATTGTCGGGGAAATGATTAGCTGATGGAAAACGACTCGACGATGTTGCACGCATGCGTTGAGCCACGTGTCATCATAAAGGCATAATGATGGCTATGCTAGGATAGGCTTAGGCGCGTGCTCGGTCACGCACTGGGGGGACCCTCTATAAATAAGAGGGAGTCATGCTATTTGTCATTTTCGCTTCTCTCTCTTCTTGAGTCTCCTGCTCATTATCTGCTCGGAGCTTTATCTACCGTTAGCCGCCACGTAAAGTTTTCGACCACCATCAATTCTCTCACCATAGACGTAAGCTCTCTTGTTTCCTTTACTTTTTTCGCCCTAGTTTTGTTACTTTGTAGAATGTATGTGGTTTAGGATAGGTGGATCGTAGTTTCTAGGGCGTTTCTGACGGAGTGTTGGTAGTTGACGGCGATCCTGCTTTTTTTGGGACGCCAGTGCCGCTGACTAATAGCGTGATATTGTCGTTCCATCGTTGTTTGGATTAATATCCACCAGAAACTAGTGGGGTTATTCATACTTTGATCAGACAACTTCCAAATCTTATATCAAGGAGAATTTATACAAATCAAGAAATTGGGGCAAGACCCTCCATGAAGGGGCAATCTTTCTGCGTACAATCCCCATTGGATCCTTCTCCTACGTCAGCAATCTGCGAGTTCAAAACGAGTGTCGGGAAGCCATACTAGCATAAACAACTTCTTTCCTCATTTAAATTCTTTTCGTAATTGCATTATACATTAAAATAGCTAATAAATCTAAATTCCTTTTTATATATAATATAACTTAATTATCAATTCAATTTAATTTCAAAAAGGATTGTGGATCTATTTTCTAAGTCAACTATGAACTGCGTCTACGAGTACGCTTTTTTAATTCAGACAAGATTCAAAGAAGTTTCTAAAACATTTACACAATTCATAAAAAAACTAACCAATCAACTTATGAACTACGGTACTCTGACTTCCTTATTGCACTAGAGGATACGTATGCATAGGATTTCGAAACCCTAGCGAGTATAACCATAAAAATTGACATTCAGTATAATTCTCTTAAACCTCAATAAACTTTTTTAGGATATGGATAAACTTACTGTCGTATCTTCAAATTAAAACCTATAAAAAACCTAAACTTAGAGGGGGTCCCTTTGAATACAAGGGAGATGAATAGTATCTAACACCTTCCCTCCGTTTAACCGACTCACGAATGTAGAATCTCTAAATTTAGGGTAATTCATTTAAATCCCTTCCCTTAGGATAAGAGTTAATGGTGGCAACTCTTTTCTAAAAATTTAAAATCGGTTGTTGATTTAAGTAATTTGTTTATATTGTTCAAGGAGATTGCCAAAGTGGGTGCAATTACTTACTGAAAAAATTCAGCATCCTTAATCTTATAACATAATTTAAAGTTTAATAACTGTAATCCAGCTGTAGATTTAGAGATTGGAAAAGGAGTGAGTGTTCATTTGTTGCAGTAAATTCATGTGTTTAATTGTCATATGTAAATATGCTATTGATATTTGCTTTTTAAAGTCTCAAAAATGCAGAAATGGAAGCTGTGGCAAGATGATAGATATGCTTAAGCTTATCATTCTCCATCCATATCTCTCTATATTTATTTTTACTGTGTAAGCACACAGACTTTTATATATTCATTCTCTATCTAATACTGTATTAGGCTTGTTTGAGATTAAGGATTGCATAGCAACTTATAATTTTATAATTGTGAGTCAAACTTTGTTACAGAATCTAGATCCACCAACAAGAGAGTAAATAATAAGAGAAATTGGTAGAAGATTTTAATGATTGTTCACTGTATAAAATGTAATGTAGGGTAACAAAACCAGCAACTCAAACTAACAAATAAATGAAAAAAAAAATTGAAAAATTAACATTAATCCATAAAGTCAGAAGTAATCCTACTAATAACAAGATCATTTAATCATATATATTGCATACAGAGTTGCCAAACCATTTCACGTAGCACAGTGCTACATCTAGAAAGGAGATATCAAACTCTCAACATAAAAATGTGGTGCCACCGTAAGATAATGAATATTGTTTAGCATTTCAGGAATATTAGAAGTATTATTCGTAGAATCATAGACAACCAAACCATGTTTAATATTCCCCGTCTTAAAGAACTCCATCAGCAACCGATCATCCTCTGAAATATATAATACTTTCGCATAGCAGTAAAAACTACATCCTTCTGAGTGAGGAACACTAAACAATTTAGTCCAAGATTTCTCATTCCCATATTCCTTCATGATCCAAACATTAGAAAAATGGTCTCTTTCTCTAAGAGAAATAATGGACAAATAACCCCTCAATTTCCCCAGGGTAATAGAAAGTTCGCATCCTGTATCTTTATAAAGAGGCGGTGAAAACATTTGATACGACTCCTTCTCTAAATCAAGAGACACAATGACCTTGACCCGTGGCAAACTAGTATCCCATGTAAACCAATTTATAGTATCATTCAAAGATATTCCAGGTTTAATAATGTGATTAGGACGTGGAAAGTCTTGAATTCTTGTCCAATAATCGGTACCCAAAGTGTGAATGTTAACTTATCACTTAGTGCAAT
The DNA here is from genome assembly GCF_029867415.1 of Vicia villosa. Taxonomy (NCBI): domain Eukaryota; kingdom Viridiplantae; phylum Streptophyta; class Magnoliopsida; order Fabales; family Fabaceae; genus Vicia; species Vicia villosa. Next base: position 148,822,266 of record NC_081181.1, read on the forward strand.
AGCAATAATCTTATAATTACTAGTGATACGATCATACACCAAAGTATATAAGTTTTGATGAAAACAAGTTTTCAAAGGAGGCAATATTTTGGATTTTCCAGTAGAAGGATTATACAAAACAGCTAAAGATTCATCTATCCCAAAACAGAGGATGCCGTCACAAGTGGAAATTGATGTACGACTGCGTTCAGTATTAAGGTGCACCGTTAGAGTGTGCCTAAGCTGATTTACAGGAACAATGGAAGCAGAGGTGAAAAAAGAGGAGATTGGGGAATGATATAGAAGGAGCTCACGTGAAGATTGAGTAGAGGATAGGATTAGGTGGTGGCGGTCTTTGTTGGAGGTTGACAAGCTGAGTTGCTTCCTTGCGAAACAGGAATCAAGAGAGATAAGAGAATTCCAAGATTTGCAGACGCAACAGAGTTGAAGGAGGTGTTTCACAGAAAGTCTACTCAGTATATCTGATACCACATCCAACGGGAGATGTGGCTGTGTAAAGGGCAGTGACAACAGAGAAGAAGAAGAAGAAACTGTCGTCATATGTAAATCCTAATATGAACTAACCTAATAAACTTGTGTCATAGGATACATATATATGCACGTCATCAATGGAAGATGTGGCGGTGACTGAGAAAAAGAAGAAACTGCCGTCATATCTAAATCCTAATGGAGAACGAAATATTATTACTAACCTAATACCTTACTCTTCATATTGTATATTCTAGGTTTAATTAATAATAAATATTTAGATAAGTGTTCAAATTTATTTTAAAATGAATTATAATAAAAAGATTATAGTTGTCTTCTTTCTTGGGCTTTTGCCCTCTATGAATGAATTATAATAAAAAGTAAACATGATATTAAATTTAAGTAAATTATTTATATAAGTGTTCACCTTGATTAAAATTTTGATTTTGTTTCGATTAATAAAATATATTTAGAAATTTATTTTGGTTGCAATGTCAAGTTTTTCAAGTGCAATGAAGATTTTAGAAAAAATTGATGGAAGAATCAATTTTGACTTGCGGAAAGTTCAAGTCAAAGATATATTGATACAATCAAGTTTACTTAAGGTGTGAGATTATGTCGATGGTTGAAGAGCTTCCTACCAACATAAAAGTTGTACCATAAAGTTTTAACCTGAATTTTTACATGTGAAAATTCTTGAAGTGGTTTAGCTTCAAGTGAAGTATACTCTTCTTTAGATGGAGTATTATAGTTTTTAAAACTAGGATTTCTCGGAAAAGACAATGTGAAAATTCTTAGAGTGATGTAGCTTCAAATGATTATACTCTTTATGGTGGAGTATGATTGTCGATGAAGACAATGAAAGCTAATGTATTATTTTCAATAAATGTGGAGATTGTTGAGGTTGGTTGAAAATATACCTGTTGAAAAAGTCTCACATCGATTAGCTTTGTGAAGGAAGAGAGTGTCCAAAGCTATATACATGATTAACATTCTTCTAAATCCCACGTCGCTTATTTTAGTGAAGGGAGAGGGAGTCCAGGGCTATATATATGATTCGAGTTATCCGTTTTAAGAAGTACCACTTAAAAACATTTTAAGCTTGTATTTCACTTTTTATATTTTTTTTCTTATACTCTTGTTTTAGAGTTTTGTGAGGGGTAATTAAACATTTATTTAGGAGAGTGTGGGTGTATTAGGGGCTTGGGGTGGTTGAAGATAGTTTATCTGCTATAATAATTTTTACATAGTGTTATTCTCTGGTTGTTATTTGACAACGATTATAGTTTTTTCTCCGATTTAGAATTTCCAAATTAATCTTTTGTATTGTATTTTATTCTTATTTTTTCTTCATGTTTTCTTTTTTCCAACAAAAACATAATCAACTGATAATATTTGTATGTCCATGCTCTTCACATAACATGCTTCAAATAATTCATATTGGTGTTAGATTAAATATAGCAGGGGTATAAATCTTATATATTTGTTGCATGATATCAGAGGTATTGATTCTAAGTCTTGGAATTTTGAAGTGTGCTTCATATCACACTTCAATTTATTATACTCTTTTTTCAACGACGTCCTCAAAACATTTAAAAAACTTGGAAAAAAATTAAAATTTTAATCAATTAGTATACTTAATTTTAATTGTGTTAAAAAAGATTATTTATTATGTTTTATGTGTTGAAAAATATATTTTTTTATTCTACTAGTATTGTAGTGTTATATTTTAAAATGTCTAGTAAAGATGGGAGAGTTGTAGCCCTCAAAAGGGACGGTAATCATATGTCGCTCCTTGATAGAAATCATCTCGTCCTAACTTAAGTGTCTCTTACTCGTCAATTTATAAGAAATATGGAGAAAATGTTTCTTGATCATAGAGGAGTCGGAGTTAGTAGTTATTGATCCATGTTCTCATAAAATGTATGGATTCAATGGTCCACCATTGACTAGTGGACAGTTATCATTCTCAAGAAAACCCTAGACACGGGGACCTCTATAAATATTGCTCCACTAACGAGATATGGACATTTTATAACCTAACAAGCATAACGCATAATACACAGCCTCTCGTCGCACGTGAGTTGATCTCTCTTATCACCTAAACATCATAAACATCGCATGATAGGGCATCTTGGCACCTCGGGAAAACTCTTATCACCCTCATTTACTAAGGCCTCTGAGTATCCCTTACCTGTGTAGGGATACCACGCACACCTCTACTTTTTGGAGAAAAAAGTATCAGGTTAGACATTTGCTGCCCCTTTTGTCATTCCTTGCTTGAAACCTCCCAACACCTTTTTCTTCAAAAGAGTCTGCTTCTCCCCCATTGGGCTTTCGATTGCATTCCCATTCTAATGCAATTGTCTGGATCATTCAAGCTTTATTCTACGGTGACATTTTGTCCTTACAACTCCAGTGCAATGCCCTTTGGAAAATCTGGCAGGCTCACAATAATTGTGTCTTCAATCTTAAGATGTCTGACCCTTAAACGTTTGCATGAGAAGCCTTTGTATCGGTGTGGGATTTCACTAAAGCCAATCCAGATGTGCTGACAAAGAAATAGGCGATTCATAGTGGTTTGGAGGCGCCTCCGGCTGCAGGTACATCCTTGGTGCAAATTGACGCATGTTGTTTTGAGGAAGGTTTCGTCACTATGGGGTGCGTCATTAATTTGTTGATGTTGGCTTTACTTTGGAAGCAAGCAACCGTGAACCCATCCACGTTGCTCCTTGTGTTGTTGAGACACTTGCTATCAGATGGGTCATGCAGATGGCGCAAGACCTTGACAACGTGATTTTTCTCTTGTTGGATGCTCTAAAAGTTATGGAATATTGTATTAATGATTTATCCTTTTATGTTGTTTTGGAACTGATTCTCGTTGATTGTAAGTAAGCATATTTTAGGTAGTTTTGAGAGTGCCTCCCTTTTGTTTTGGAGTAAGACGAGTAATGTTGGAGCTCACTGTTGGTGATTTTAGTATCATCAATGTATTTTGGTAGTAATGTGATTTACTATAGGCCAATGCAATTATGCGTTAAGTTTGAAACGAGTTATGGTAGTGCGGAGTGCACGCTCATCGAGCCAAACGTGTAATTGAATACGAATAATAGAAACGGGGGTTCCAAGGGGTGTAGCCCCTGGCGGGGTGCGGGGCAGCGCCCCGTCGGGGTCCAAGGGGCAGAGCCCCTGGCGGGTGCGGGGCAGCGCCCTGCCGGGGTCCAAGGGGCAGCGCCCCTAGCTGGGGTCCCGCTGCCAGGTCAGCGGGCGAGGTGCGGGGCATGACCGTTTTTTTCCGACAAGGTGTGTCTGTTCGTTTTCTGTTATTGGTCTCCTATATAAGGAGTCATTTGGCCTCGATTTTGATATACGAAATCATACTTCCTCTCTACATTCTGATCTGTTCTCTATTGTCAGAAAATAGATTGCTCTTCCAGAATTATCCCCGCAAAAATTTCGTGAACCCAGACAAGAATAAGGTCGAAATACTTTGTTCGGAAAGTGAACGAACACGATTCTTCGAAGATATACAGAATTATCATACCGAATTTCTAACACTCGCCATATAATGAGCATAGGTAAAGTCCTTCGGTGTAGAACCTGGCTTGGTTTCATCCCTGCGCTGGATGAAAATTCTTTGTTGTATTGTTCCATTTTCGATTTTGTTTGCTTAATAGATCAATCCAGTTATGAAAAAAATATTGGTTAACGCTTGACTAGCGGTTTAATAGAAGGATCTAATTGAAGTAAATAATAGTTAAAAAATTGTTAAATTTTAAAACCAATTTAAATATTCTTAAATAGTTTAGAAATCTACTTATAATAATTAAGGTGAACACACACACACACACATATATATATATATATATATATATATATATATATATATATATATATATATATATATATATATATATATATATATATATATATATATATATATATATATATATATATATATCAGGTTACATAATCAGATAATCTTATATATAAATCCAAGGTTGTCATGATGGCAACCCAAGCCACATGTCAACCTCATAGCAACTCTAAGCACAAACCCTAATTTAAATTTTACTAATTTAACCCTACACTCTATTGTTAATTTTACTAATTTAACCCTACATTAAAAATAAATATAGTAATAATAAAACCATAAAAATAATAATTAAATCTACATTAATAATTAATAATAATAATAACAATAATAATAATAATAATATTTTAACAAATTATTTCTACATTAGTATATAATAATAATAATAATAATAATAATAATAATAATAATAATAGAATACTAAGCTACAACAACAACAATAATAATAATAATAATAATAATAATAATAATAATAATAATAATAATAAAATAAGAATAATAATAATATTCAACTACCACTATTAAAAATAATATCATCTATATAAATAATTTATGATAATTAAAAAAATCATGTTTTTCTCCTTTTATCTTATGTATATAATATTATGTTTAAACATACAAAAAACGCGCATGGATTGCGGGGGTTTTTAAACAAATCTGCGGGGGGTTTTTATAATAGGATAATAGAAAAAATAGTTTGATAAAATCTAAGCAATTCCATTAAACACCATTAAATCTCAGCAATGTCAATACAACTTTCTACCAAAATAATTACTAAAAGAAGATACTAATAATGGTACATATAGTATATTAACAAGACAAATTGTAGTTTATGAAGATACATTGGCAGATATAAAAAAAGAGGGTCTTACTCAAAGCATTGTTTCTCATACACATTCTAATAAGTTGTGCCCGTAGTGTATTGAAAATATTATAAATGAGAGCATAAGGAAACAATACATAATAAAGATGAAAACTGACAGAGTAAGTGGGATTAACTGATATCAGTTCTTATCATATTTGTTTGGATAAGTTATTGCAACAAATGTACATCCATGTTTTTTTTGAAACAATAACAAAGAAGTATAGTAGAACTTACCCAAAAAGTACACAAGACATTTTAGAAAATTTAGAAAAACTAGATAGCTTCTAAATAAACTAGTGTACATGTACTTTCTAATAAATAGACCAATAAACTACTTCCAACTAACTAGTGAAGCATCTCACCTGCTTCAAATACTCACAAATAACTTCTACAGAAAAACTATTAACTGACTTGCGACATTAAAAGCTTCTACAGAAAAATAATCCACAAAAGTGTTCCACCTTGAAAATTTTCAAGTAGCAAAGAAATGAAATTACCTAGTAATAATGCTTGGAAGAAATTCTGCATTATAATTGGAAGTTAGAGGATTTAATGTGTACCTGTTGAAAACTACCAAGCCAAATAACTAACCGTTAATCATAATCAGCTATCTTTTGCGGTACTAATTTGATCTCAGCAGCGGCGCAGTACATTGCAATTGAAATTAGCACCTATTAAGGCTGCAAATTGCAACAGAATCACATCTTCACACGTACTACATGGATGAATTAGCTAGGACAAACGAAAAGGAAGTCAATAAATCAATAAAAATCCTAATTAAATTATGTTCATTCTTTATAATACATTTTTTAAGTCTATTTCATTAACACCCAAAGAAATCAATCAATAAAAATTATACTTACCATGATTATCCTCAAATCCTTTAGCTTGAAAAGGAAAATCTGAATCAGTGCTTTCTGCAAAGCTTAAAATCAAAAGAAAAATAAAGTTAGATAAAGAAAATACGGGAAAGCACAATAGATAAAAAAATCAATAACTGAAATGTGTGTGAAGAATTCAAATTGAATGAGAAAACCACAAAATAAAGGAACCCTTATCAAATTGAAAACAAACTATAGCAAAATAGAAATTGAAAAAGTGAAAGAAATCGAATTGAAGAAGAAAATTATACATGGAGAAACCCTTCTTATTGAGGGCACAAAAGAAACGAAAAAAGAGATAAAAATAAGGGCTTATCTTCCTGGTGAAGGATCGAGTGAGAAGATGAATTGAGAAAATGATAAAGTTTACGGTGAGATATGGCTGGTTGATGGCAAGTTATGGGTGGCGGCACAAGAGATAAACGAGAGAGCAAGGGAATTAGGGTTCGCAAGAAGAAAAAAAGAAACTTAGAGTTGTATTGTTCTAATTAATATTAATAATTAATAAAAAATAAATAAAAGCATTTCAGTAAAAGGTAAATTACTCTAATTTCAGGGGTTTTTAAAACTCCCTCAAATAAAAGAATGTTTGTTTCCATTTTGCGCTTCAAGCCCTTTGTTAAGCTAAACTAAGGGGGTTATTTAAAACCTCCCCAATAAAACCTCCGCAATCCAGCGATTTTTTTGTAGTGTTTGTCTCAAAAAGATTTAGGAACTTTTATTTATTTAGAATTAAAAAAAAGTACACGAATCAATTAAATAATAAAACATGTTTTTTCTCTAAATATTAAAAAACAATATTATATGATTAACTATTTTAATAAAAATTAATTTTATCATCCAAAATAACTAAAAATAATAAATCTAATAATAATAATAATAACATAATATTTAGTCACAACTATAATAATAATAATAATAATAATAATAATAATAATAATAATAATAATAATAATGATATAATATAATATTCTATCAATATATTCCATCAATAATGATTATATAAATTAAAAATACGAATCAGAAATATAAAAATTATTATATTAACTAATTATTATAAAATTCATTTTTACTTATTGTTTGTTCTATTTGTATATAATAATTATTTATAAATAGTGAAATAATATTTTATTTTGAAGCATTACAATTCAATAATATAATGTTATATTTTGACATAATAAGCTCGAAAAAATAATATGTTTTTCAAAATTTTAGAGTCAATAAACTGTAGATATTTTCTCAACTTTCTTCAACTTGCTCTATTCCATTGTAGAGTCAACAAATTGTCTTACTACCAAAAAATGATGTTTTTTTCTCAGATTAATAGTGATATCTTTTGATTTCTATGTAATTAAAATAATGATTATAATTAAATTGAGATATTTCTTCAACTTTATTCAACTTTTCATATTCCATAACTACTCCACCGCTCAATAAAACTTTTATTCTATTTGGATGTAATATTTATAAATAAATAATTAAAATAATATTAAATATTAAAACATTTGTAGTCAATCTTTAATATGTGAAATTTATATTATTAGTTCTAAAAACTTAGTTCATTTTAATAACATATATAATTTTTGTCACAACATTTACTTATATTTGATTAAAAATAATTAGTTGACCAATACGAGAAAAAAATTTATATTAAGGTAAGATTTTATTAAAAATAATTAGTCAATATTTTTATTGATTATTATTATTATTCATTTTATAGATATAAACATCTACCTGAAGAAAACAAATTTCATAATTCTATATTTCTTTATGGTTAAAATATATTCCATAAATATTCATCATTTGCAATACTATGAAATTATTATATTGAAGATAAAATTAAATATGTTTTAATTACAATACAAATATTTAATTAGTATTAATTATAATAAATTTTAATTGGTGAAACTGAAAGTTACAATTTTTTTTGTAACATATGAGTTATTGTCTTTTTAATAATCATTCTTATGTATATAAATACATAATTGGTTGATGAGTTTTACATTTCTGTACTATATATTTTGTCGTAGGTCTTCATCATTCTCTTTAAACAAGGTTGACACAGTACTTCATTTTCTATTTTGTATTAATATTTTCCTTTCTTTTCATATGTTTTAACTATTATTTGATTTATATGACAAGTAACTCAACCTATTCTATTGTAGTAATTATATATATTTCAACTATTTTTTTGTTGTTGTAGATCTACATCCTCTTTTACCCAAACAATAATAAGGTACCTAATTTTTTTATCGATATTTTTATTTCCTTTTCTTATTATTGACTATGTCTTAACTATTCTTCAATTTATATGGCAGACTTATACTTAATTTGCTCTATTTTATCAATTATCTAAATATTTTAACTATACGATTTTGTAATAATTTTCTTATAGGATTTGGTGATGTAGATCTCTACTATTTCTTGCGGATGTAAAGAACAAAGAAGAATTATTTTGTTGCTACTTTTACATTCTTATTATTTGAGAAACATGTGAAAAATCATATAAGTATCTGTCTCTAAGCATAATATATTGAAGGCCTTTAATTAAAAATGAATGATTTTGATATAGTCATTCTTGATACATGTTATTGTAATTGTATTATATTATAGAAAAATATTAATGTATTTTAATGATCATCAAAATATTATCTAATAAATTTGTATTATTTCTTATTTGCAATATATAATTTAACCTATATATTGTGATTGTTAATTTTAATCATTTTGTTAGTTTCAATGAATATGTAATATTTAATTTAAATAAGATCATATATTAGTTTTAAGGATTGTGAGGATGCTAGGTTATTAGCGGTCAAACTTGACAATGTGCGTATTTTGGGCAAGAAAATTCATGCTAACTTGCCAAGATTTGAACGCAATACGATAGGAGTGGTCAAGGGAGGGCAGGGTCCGTTGGAGTCTAGAAGGTTTAACAAGGGAGGGGGTTTTGATGGGAGGATTTTTAAAGATGCAGGTTTCAGGGGCAACGCGTTCAACACGTTCAATGGGTCGAGGTCGTTCGTTGATGTTCTGAATAACAAGGTTGGGACTTCTAAGGCAGCTTCATCTGTGTGCATCCTGAAACATACGTCGTCTGAGGAGGTTAGACGGAGATTTGCGAAGGCCTACGTAGGGATTGTGGTGATTCCGGGGACGACTGGGGGCCTTCAAACAAAACTCGAGATGGAAGGTTTGCTCAACATTAAAGTAACACCTATTAGCTGCTCTGTTTATTCACTTGAAGAAACAGAAGAGGGTGTTATCAGGTTGTTGATTGACGAAGGTTCGGTTTGGTGGAGGAATTGTTTCTCGGAGGTGAAGAGGTGGGTTGAGGGTGATTTGGTGGCAGGCAAGGCATTATGGATTAATGTGTTCGGTATTCCTCCCCATGCTTGGAACACTGTGTTTATGTCGGCTTTGGGGAATTCTTTAGGGAAACTGATATGTATCGACGACCATACGTCGAGCGGGGAAAGGATGGATGTTGCTAGGATGCTTATTGAAGTTCGGAACGATTTTGAATTAATTCAGTTCGGCACGGTGGAGATTGACGGGTTTGTATACGATCTGGTTTTCAAGGAGGATAATGGAGGTCGAAACACCGTTCCTTGTAAGTTTCCCTCTTTCAATTCTGATCTCGAGTCCGATTCTGATTTTACTTCTTCGGACTTTTCTTCCGAATCCGATGGTTTGCGGGAGGTGGTTTCTGATACTGGGACTGATTCGCGATACCATGGTGAGGACATTGCCGCGGTGGATGCTATTGGCATAGCGGCTGATAACGGTTTGTTCGGGGAAGCGGGGAGGGTGTCATCTGCTTCGAATGGAGCTGTTTTAGGGGTTGGTGGGGTGAGAGGAGAGGGGATTGATCCTGGCTGTGTTATCGGTGTTCAAGGATGTCCTGCGGAGGCGATGGAGCATCCCATTATCGATCCTGTTATTGTTTCTGTTGGCCCGATTGAGGTGGTTTCAGGGCATAACTGTTCTGTTGACGCGTCTTTACGGGAGGAAAGGGACGTTTCGGTATCGGCTTCTTCTTCTTTTGTTCCAGACAGCGTGTTCATTAATTCTATGGCAGAGAAGATTGGTGTGGGCAATGTTTCCTGTTCTGTAGCTGGTACTGAGGTGGGGCAGGGGGTGGAACGCAAGGGAGCTGGGAGTTTTGATGGAGCTTTAGATAGGCTAAAGAGGAAGAAAAAGATCAATAGTAGGAAATTATCTTTCAAATATTTGGCTGATTTGAGGGGAACTGTCCATAAGAATTCCATTTTGACTCTTAAAAAGGCCAAAGCTAAGGAGGTGAAGGAGAGGGGTAAGAAGAAAATAAGTAGAAGAACTGTGTCAACAGGGGAGGGTACAAAGGTGGTTTTGCACGCAACTTCGAAGTCTGATCCGGTTCTGTTTCTTGAAGGAAACAAGGATCTTTCTTCATCCGACATTAGTGAATTTAGCAATATATCAAGAAACAATCATAGGTTGTGAGGTAACTTAGATGGAGAGGCGGGATCTAAAATCTGGAAATCCATGCAAGCTTTGGGTGTTGTTAATCACGGCGGGGAAGATAGTATATTGAAGAGATTGGAGGACATGGAGAATGAAGCGTCGTCGCGGAGAGTTTGTAGGAAGGAGAACAATAAAGGGTCTTTATGTTAGTCGGCACCTTAAACATTAGAGGAGGGGGAACGCTTTGAAAAGGAAAAGGATAAGTGCGTTAATTTCTAAAGGCAGGGCGGATATTTTTTTGATTCAAGAAACTAAACTTGTAAATATGCATGAGTGGGTGGCAAAGAGTTTTTGGAGGGGTGGTGACATTGGTTTCTCGTTTTCCAATTCGGTTGGTAGATCGGGAGGTCTCTTGACATTGTGGAAAGAGGACAATATGGAGGTGGTGGCTAGTTTCAAAGGAGAGGGATTTCTAGGTATCAAAATTTTGAAGGATAATATATTTTACTATGTGGTGAATATATATTCTTCTTGTGATCTTTCTAAAAAGAGAGCTTTATAGAGGAAGATTTTAGAGTTGAAAGAAGCGTATAATGATGGTGAATGGATCTTGGGGGGATTTCAACACTACCAAGAATCGGAATGAAAGAAAAGGTAGGGGGCGGTCTCTAATCCCAATTCTAACACTACGGAGATGAATGAATTCGCGGATTTCATTGAAGAAAGTAAATTGGTGGATATTCCTTGTAAAGGAAAAAAGTTCACTTGGTATAGTGGTAATGGCACATCGATGAGTAGGATTGATAGATTCCTTATCTCGGAGAACACGGTGAAGGAATGGGGTGTGGTAGGCCAATTTGTGGGTGATCGTGATGTTTCCGACCATTGTCCTATATGGCTAGAAGTTGACAAAAATAATTGGGGTCCAAAACCATTCAAATTCAACAATGAGTGGTTCTCTTTTGGATCCTTTTATTCTTTTGTTGAAAAGGAGTGGAATGATATAAAGGTGGAAGGAAGAGGAGATTACGTTTTGAAAGAAAAACTTTTTCGTTTAAAAGGAAGATTAAAATGGTGGAATAAGTAGGTTTTTGGTAAGATTGATTTGGAAGTGGAGGAAGAGGCGAGGAACATTAATGATGGGGACGATAGGTTGGAAGTTGAAGGGGAAGATCTTCATCTCGAAATTTTAAAAGATAGAAGGGAAGCTACTAGTAGATTTTGGTCAAGGTTGAGAATTAAAGAGAACATGCTCCTTCAAAAATCAAGAATGAAATGGCTAAAGGAGGGGGATTCTAATAGTGGTCTTTTTCATAAAGTTATGAAAGAGAAAAGAAGACACAATCACATAGGGCCTATCAATTCTAGTAGAGGTGTTTTGGATTCGGTGGAGGGAATTAAGGAGGAGGTGTTCCATCATTTTTCTAGAAAATTCGGCGGAATTAATGGTGTATCCACTAGTCTTGAAGGGATTTCTTTTGATACGATTAGTGAGGATGAGAAAAATTGGCTTGAGAGACCTTTTCATGAGGAAGAAATAATGGAAGCGGTGGGGAATTGTGGCGGATCTAAGAGTCCGGGGCCGGATGGTTATACTTTTCTTTTCATAAAGAAATGTTGGCCAATTTTGAGAAACGATTTTTTGAAGTATTTCGATCACGTGTTCAACGGAGGCGAATTGACTAAGGTAATTACATCATCTTTCTTAGCTTTGATTCCGAAAGGCTCTAATCCGTTATGTTTGGATGACTATAGACCCATTTGTTTAGTGGGGTGTATGTATAAAATAGTGTCCAAAATGTTGGCGGGTAGGTTGAAAAAAGTTTTGAATTCGATTATTTCTCATTGTCAAAGTGCTTTTGTTCCGGGAAGGCAATTACTTGATGGAGTTTTAGTGGCCAATGAGGTGGTGGATTATGCTAGAAAGGAGGGGGGTTCTTGTTTACTTTTTAAAGTAGACTTTGAAAAAGCTTACGATAAGGTTTCATGGGACTTTCTTCGGTTTCTCTTAGGAAAGATGGGTTTTGGAGAAAAATGGAGGAAGTGGATGGAGCTATTGGTGTTCAAAAGCGACATGTCGGTGTTGGTTAACGGGAGTCCAACGAAGGAATTCGGTGTTAATAGAGGTTTAAGACAAGGTGATCCTTTATCACCGTTTCTTTTTGTTTTGGTGACGGAGGCCCTCACGAGACTTGTTAGAAAATCTATTGATATTGGTGAATTTGAGCATTTTGATATCAATAGAAGGTGTGGGGTGGACATTCTCCAATTCGCGGATGACACTTTGTTAGTTGGAAAGGGGTCTTGGAAACATGTCAAGGCTTTGAAGATGGTTTTGAGAGCTTTCGAAATTGTATCGGGTCTTGGTATTAACTTTCACAAGAGCAAATTGATCGGTATTAATGTGTCTTGTTTGTTTTTGGAAGCCGCGGCCTACTTCCTTTCGTGCAAGATCGAGAGTAGTAATTTTCTTTTTCTTGGAATTCCGATCGGAAGCAATCCTAGGAAGGAAGCTACTTGGACATCTTTAATGGAAAAAATGAAAAAGAGATTAGTGGGTTGGAAGAATAGAATGCTTAACCTTGGAGGTAGAATTACACTTTTAAAGTCCATTTTGAGTTCTTTAGCCATTTTCACTTTGTCTTTTTACAAGATGCCGACAAGAGTTGTTAAAGCGGTTACGGCAATTCAAAACAATTTTTTATGGGGTGGAGTGGAGGATAAAAGAAAGATTCATTGGGTTGGTTGGAAAGGTGTGACTCTTCCTCTAGAGAAAGGTGGATTGGGAATAAAAAATTTAGCCGAATTTAATTTGGCTCTTTTGAACAAGTGGAGATGGAGGATAATCCAAGGACATAATTCTTTATGGTTAGAAGTGTTGAAGGCGCGTTATGGAGATTTGTGCTTGCAATTGTTTTGTGAGGGAGATTCTCACAAATGCGCTTCTTATTCCTTTTGGTGGAGAGATATTTTGAAGGTTAGTATTGTTTCTTCTAATCCTTTACATGTTGATCCCATTGTAGCGAATTGTAGTTTTAAGGTGGGAAATGGATTTAATACTCCTTTTGGGGAATCTTGTTGGCGGAATAATTGTATTTTAAAAGAGGAATTTCCGGATTTATTTTTGGCTTCTCACCTTAAAAAGGTTTCGGTAGCGGTTATGGGTGGGTGGCTTGACGGGGTTTGGGAGTGGGGAGATCTTGGCATCTCGGTCGTTGGAAGGGATTCGGTTTTTTTACAATCTCTCTCGGAGTTGAAGGAGATTTTGGTTAATTTCGGTAGCTTGAGGGATTCAAAGGATGAGGTTGTTTGGTTGTTGGACTTAAATAATGGTTATTCGGTTTCCTCTTGTTATAATTTTTATGCTTCTAGGCGCATTTCTTTTGGCCCCCCGGTTAAGTGCGAAGAGGCTTTCAATTTGTTATGGAAAGCGGATGTCCCCTTCAAGATTAAGGCGTTTGGGTGGAGGCTTTTTTTGAATAGGTTACCAACTAAAAATTTATTGGTGGTTAGAGGCATTAATTTAAATCATGATAATTTAATGTGTGTTTTTTGTGATTCTCATGTTGAAGAGGCGGACCATCTTTTTTCAAAATGTTATGTGATTAAATTGGTTTGGGAAGAAATTGCTTCGTGGGTGGGTTTTTCGGGTTGGTCGGAGGAAGATTGTATCCCGTTTTTTGTGGAATGGCATTCTTTGGGCCGTTGTAAAAAGGTTAATAGCGGCAAATTGGGGGTGTTTTGGCTAGCTACAACTTGGATCATTTGGATGACAAGAAATGGCTTTTGTTTTAGGAATGATGTGTGGAACATTAACAATATGGTTTGGAGTATCAAATTTTTGGCTTGGAGATGGTCCTCTTACGGCAATATTACGTATTCCAATTGTAGTTTTTACGATTTTTACAAAGACCCTTGGTCTTTTTTATCGTAATTGTAATTGGTTGTAATATTGGTTTTTGTCGGCTTTGGGCCGTTTTGTTTGTATTCGGGTTGGGGAACCCCTAGTTCTCCCTTCAATATATCCCTTGCTTACAAAAAAAAAAATATTATTTTTTTGGGATACAAACCCTGATAGTATTTAGATCAACAGTAATGATAATTAAAGTTATGAAAACTAATAATTGTGTAAATTAATAAGATATTAAATAAGTTATAACTTATATTTATAACTTTTAAAAAGACGTAATTTTACTTATTTAATGATACAAATACTACATAATTTTTTTTATATGTTAGATTTCCATACAAATTTCCATATTCCTATGTTTTATAAAAAATGTAATAATTTTTTAATTTATTTTATATTTCATTGTTTTTTAAATAATTACATAAATATTTAATAAATTTTATGTATTTAATTTAAATCCATAAATATTACAAAAATTTCTTAATTAATATTTTTATAAATTAAAATTATAAGAGATTAAATAAATATATATATATATATATATATATATATATATATATATATATATATATATATATATATATATATATATATATATATATATATATATATATATATATAGGGGACGACTCAGGTGAGAACACTTGGTTATTATGAGAAATGAGAACAATGAATCACGACCATTAAATTTTGATTTTGTTGATTTTAATGGACTGGATTGGTTTCTCTTTCTATGATCCTTAATATTTATTTTAAATCAACATAGAAAGAGAAACCAATCCAGTCCATTAAAATCAACAAAATCAAAATTTAATGGCCGTGTTCTCATTTCTCATAATAACCAAGTGTTCTCACTTGAGTCGTCCCCTATATATATATATATATATATATATATATATATATATATATATATATATATATATATATATATATATATATATATATATATGGGGACGACTCAAGTGAGAACACTTGGTTATTATGAGAAATGAGAACAATGAATCACGACCATTAAATTTGATTTTAATGGACTGGATTGATTTCTCTTTCTAAGATCTTTAATATTTAATGGACTGGATCTTAGAAAGAGAAACCAATCCAGTCCATTAAAATCAAATTTAATGGTCGTGATTTATTGTTCTCATTTCTCATAATAACCAAGTGTTCTCACTTGAGTCGTCCCCATATAT
Organism: Vicia villosa; assembly: GCF_029867415.1. Lineage (NCBI taxonomy): Eukaryota > Viridiplantae > Streptophyta > Magnoliopsida > Fabales > Fabaceae > Vicia > Vicia villosa. Next base: position 148,837,900 of record NC_081181.1, read on the forward strand.
ATATATATATATATATATATATATATATATATATATATATATATATATATATATATATTTGTATCTTTTAAGAATACATGATTTTTACTTATTTAATAGGTATAAATACTATGTAATTTTCTTTATATATTAGATTTCCTTATACTTTCCATATTCCTATAACTTCTCATATGTTTAATAAAAGATATAATTGTTTTATGTTAGAAATATAATTTTCTTTAAACAAAAAAATTTTAGAATGAGAATTCATATATATATATATATATATATATATATATATATATATATATATATATATATATATATATATATATATATATATATATATATATATATATATGGCTAGGGTTTTATTAGAATATCCATTTTAGAGATTTAATATTTTAGAAATGATGGTTTTAACATAAGGATACCAAACAACAAATAATTAAAAACTCGATTAAATTTGATAACCAATCAAATTTCGAAAGTCGGTTTTAGAATAATAGTAAATTAAAATCAGTTATCACCAATTATTAGTATTCAATCAAATCACGTTTAATTAATGTTTAAATTTTTACGTTAAGAAAAATAAATAACTTATTCAATGAAAAAAATTATTATTTTTTTATATAACGGTTACTAAATCACAATAATATTCATTTATCTCTCAATTTATATATCTCACTCAAATTATAATATTATTCTCCATTTAAAGGAAGATACTCATAGCAGCAAAATGCAACATTAATTTCAATTATTTCTTTATGTTTTCTTTCAATTTCATTGTGTAATGTCATTTATAAGATTGTTGTTAAAGCGTTGGCAAATAGGCTGAAGCCGTTTCTTAACAATTGTATCTCAGAGGAACAATCTGCTTTTGTTGAGGGTCGGTCTATTTTGCACAACGCCATGATTGCATCTGAAATCATCCATTCCCTCAAGAGAAAGACTCAAGGTGGGAGAGCCCAGTTAGCTCTTAAGATCGATATTAGTAAGGCATATGATAGAGTGGATTGGGGTTTCTTACGTAGTGTGCTGATTAAGATGGGTTTTTCGGATCAGTGGACGCACTGGATGATGATGTGTGTGACGTCTGTTCACTATTCGGTTCTAGTTAACTCGGACACAGTTGGACCTATTCTACCAGGACGTGGACTCAGGCAAGGCGACCCACTGTCGCCTTATCTTTTTATTCTCATATCTGAAGGGCTCTCAACTCTCATTAAGGGCTCTGCTGCGAGAGGGGATATCCATGGGATTCAAATCTGCAGAGGGGCACCTAGCGTGTCGCATCTGCTTTTTGCTGACGATTGTTTTCTTTTTTGCAGGGCAAATGTGGCGGAAGCTTCCCATCTTATGGGGATTCTGAATATCTATGCAAAAGCCTCTGGTCAGGAAATCAACTTATCCAAATCGGAGGTTTTTTTCAGTCGGAATCTGAGTTTACTGGCTCAGGAAGATCTGGCAAACATCATGGGAGTGCATCATGTTTTAGGTACCGGCAAGTACTTAGGTCTGCCTTCTATGATCGGGAGGAGTAAAAAGTCTACTTTTGCTTTCATTAAAGATCGTATTTGGAAACGGATTAATTCTTGGAAGGGCCGTTCATTGTCAAAAGCAGGTAAAGAAGTCATGATCAAATCAGTTCTCCAAGCTATCCCGGCTTATGTGATGAGTATTTTTATTTTGCCTGAAGCAGCGATTACTGATATAGAGAGAATGTTGAATGCCTTTTGGTGGGGAGGAGGGTCTAATAGTAAGGGTATTCGGTGGATGGCATGGGAGCGATTAGCTTGTTCTAAGAGGGATGGTGGTCTTGGATTCAGAGACTTTAGAGCTTTTAATATGGCTATGGTGGCTAAGCAAGGTTGGTATATTATGAGTCACCCGCACACCTTAGTGGCCAGAATTTTCAAAGCAAGGTATTTCCCAAATACATCTTTCTTTGAAGCTAACATTGGTTTTAATCCTAGTTTTGTTTGGAGGAGTATTTGGAAAGCTAGAGATGTTCTTAAGCTCGGATGCAGGTGGAGTATAGGTGATGGTAGCCAGATTAAGGTAATGCAGGAGCCTTGGATTCGGGGTAAGGAGTTTAGGTGTGTCCCGGGACCTCAACATCAGGGCATCTATAATCTGGTCGTTAAAGATTTGTTATCGCCTTTTGCTAAACAATGGAATTTGAGGAGGATTAAAGAGTTGTTTGACTTTCCAGGAGTGGCAGCTATTACTTGTGTCCCGTTAGTTGAGGATGTGGTTACGGACCGCTTGGTGTGGAGGGAAGAGAAAGATGGTCAGTATAGTGTTCGATCCGGTTATCGTGTGTGGATGGGTAGAAATAAGCCACCTATTCAAGATAATAATGAGGCTAGTTGGAATGGTTTGTGGTCTATTCTTGCCCCCCCGAGGGTGAAACATCTTCTTTGGAGAATTTGTTCGGGTTGTTTGCCTACCCGGGTCCGTCTTCGACAACACCACGTTCCTTGTCCTATTATGTGCCAGTTGTGTGGGGTGGAGGAGGAGAATGATTGGCACGTCTTCTTTGGATGCCCTGAGACTCTCGAGTGCTGGAGATTTGCAGGTTTGTCCGACATTTTATCACCGTTCCTCCTTCATTCCAATGATATTCGATCTCTTATTTTGAACTTGTGCAATAGGATGGACAAGAAGGTTTCGGGAAGTTTTGCTATGATGATTGATTTGTTGTGGTTTAATAGGAATGATTTTATTTGGAATAATGAGAAGGAGGAAGCTTCAAGGCTTGGGTGGTTAGCGGTCCACAAGTGGCAAGAGTGGTGGTTGGCTCAAAATCCCCGGGAGGGTGGGATTGGTCCTCCGTCCTCTATAACTTGGAGCCCCCCCCTCCCGGTTGGTTAAAGTGCAATGTTGATGCGGGTTTTAATCGGCATCAAGGTACTACGAATCGAGGTTGGTGTTTCCGGGATAACTTGGGGAATTTTATTCATGCGGGTGTTGCTTGGGATGTTGGGTTGTTTTCTATCCTAGAGGCGGAAGCTTTGGCGTTAAAGGAAGCTATCCAAAGTGCTCTAGAACTCCAGCTTGATCATGTTATTTTCGAGGGTGATTCTCTACAAGTTGTCCAAGCTATTCATTCTAGTAACAAAGGTGGTTCCGAATTTAATCTTATTATTCAATCTATTAAATTTTTACTTTCCCATTCTCCGAACTTTGAGGTAGAGTTCGTTAAGCGTCAAGCGAATATGGTTGCCCATTGTATTTCAAAGGCGGCCAATTCTTGGTCTTGTCGTAGTTCTATTAACATTATTCCTCGTTGTATTGAAACTATTATTATGAATGAAAGAAGTTAACTTTGCTTTGGTCAAAAAAAAAATATGTTTTTGATTCCTATAAATATTTTAAATTTTATTTTTAGTTCCTATTAAATAAATAATATATTTTAGTCCCTATAAAATTTTTATGCATGCATTTTTAGTCCCTACTTTTTTTAAAAATTTTGAAAATTATTTAATTACCCTTAAAATTTTAAATTTTTGAATTATTTTTTCATACGTGTTTAGAATATTATAAAAATTTTTTTACCAAATTATAGAATTTTTTATAATAAGAATTAAATATGAACTTTTTAAATTTCAAAAGATAATGATAAAAGTAATGCAAATCTCAAGGAACTTTTATAACATTTTTAACATGTCTGTAAAATAATGATTCAAAAATACACATCGGTTTAACAGTAGAACTAAAACTACGTGCATAATAATTTTATAGAGACCAAAATATGTCATTTTTTTAATAGGGACTAAAAATAAAATTTGAGGTATTTATAGGAACCAAAAACATACTTAACCCTTTTATATATCAACCATATGATTGATCTATTTTTTATAATTTACTATTTCAACCCTAATTTTGATTTTTTGTTAAAGATTCATATATTTTGCAGATTTATAAAATGAAATGAAAAATAATTCTTATGACAAGAACAATTGGCTAAAATGAAATATAAGTATAACAACTAAAATCAGGAGTATCATAGGCAAATAAATACCATAAAAATTGAAGAAAGTAAATGGACAAATGTTTCTCTTTCCTTATTTTTTTTAAAAATTTCTTTTTCATTCCTAATATTAAAATTTTGTTAAAGATTTATATATTTTGCAGATTTATAAAATGAAATGAAGATAGATGTTATTACGCGTACAATTTTGATAATGAAATATGAGTATAACAACTAAAATCAATAGTATCAAAGGCAAATAAATGCCATAAAATTTGAAGAAAGTAAATTGATAAATTTTTCTCCTTAAATTTGAAGAAAGTTAAAATATAATTAAAACGAAAGTGTAATAGAAAAATATGTCCAGCCCTCGGCTAGCTCAATGGCAAGTGCCAAGTGCAGGTGTTTAAAGTGCTACCTAGGTCTTGTGTTAGTATTAACTAACTAAACCTAAAATAAGAAGAGTTACGTGACAAAAAAGTTGAAGTTGTCTTTCATTCTCACTTCGGATTTAGATATGACGGCGGCTTCTTCTTCTTCTTCTTCTTCTCTGTCAGTGACCCTAACACCGCCAAATCTCCCGTTGGATTTAGTGTCAGATATACTGTGTAGACTCTCCGTGAAACAACTCCTTCAACTCTGTTGCGTCTGTAAATCATGGAATTCTTTATCTCTCTTGATTCCAATTTCGCCAGGAAGCAACTCAGTTTGTCAACCTCCCGCCGCGACCACCACCACCTCTTCCTATCATCTACTCGTTCTTCGCGTGAGTTCCTTCTGTGTCATTCCACAATATCCTCTTTTTTCACCTCTGCCTCCCTTGTTACCGTAAAACACCTCAGTCAAACTCTAACTGGGGTTCTTAATAATGGACGCACTCGTCTGGCAATTACCACTTGTGACGGTATCCTCTGTTTTGGGATAGATGAATCTTTAGCTGTTTTGTATAATCCTTCTACTGGAAAATCCAAAGTATTGCCTCCTTTGAAAACATGTTTTCAAAACTTATATACTTTAGTGTATGATCGAATGGCTAGTAATTATAAGGTTATTGCTATTGGTTACTTTAATAGCATAGTAGGAGTTAACATTCACACTTTGGGGACGGATTATTGGACAAGTATTCAAGACTTTCCATGTTCTAATCACATTAGTAAACCTGGAATATTTGTGAATGATACTATTAATTGGATTGCATATGATACTAATTTGCCACGGGACAACGTCATTATTTCTCTTGATTTAGAGAAGGAGTCATATCAAAAGCTTTCACCCCCTCTTTATAATGATGATGATACAGGATCCGAACTTCCCGTTGCCTTGGGGACATTGAGGGGTTGTTAATCTATCCTTTCTAATGTAGACAAATTTTCTAATGTTTGGATCATGAAGGAATACGGGAATGAAAAATCTTGGACTAAATTGTTTACTGTTCCTCACCCAGATCAAGGTATAGGTAGTTTTTACTGCTATGTGAAGGTGTTATATGTTTCAGAGGATGATCAATTGCTGATGGAGTTCTATAACAAGGGGGGATATGGTTTGGTTGTCTATAACTCTATAAATAAAACTTTTAGTACTCCTGAAATGCAAAACAATATCTATGATCACAAGGTGGCACCACTTTTTTATGTTGAGAGTTTGATATCTCCTTTCTAGATGTTATTGTTTTATTTTAGGTAATAGTATGTTTACTACTGACTTCATGTGGGGCTAATGCTAGTTTATGAAGTATGGAATATGTGACTTGGGAAAATACTCTTATTTTTCATTTATTTGTTAGTTAGTGTTGCTGGTTTTGCCACCCTACATTACATTTTATTTAGTTAAACATTCATTCTGCTTCATATATAATTTGATTCACAATTAAAAGTTGCTATGCAATCCTTAGCCTCAAACAAGCTTAATTCAATATTAGATAGAGAATGAATATATATAAATGTGAATGAGAGGGAAAAATAATTAATTCTTAGTGATTTGCAGTTTTTTCATTTACGCATGATATGTGACCAAACTTTACAATACAATTTTAATTCTTATTGAACATTTTTCTGTAGAATTGCTTGCAACTCTTCCCAATTCTAAATTATTCAAAGGTTTCAACTTCTACATGACAGTAATGGGAAAATAAAAAATATTAGTTACAATAGCTCCAATATCAATCATAGCAATGTGTTTAATTTGCTCATAAATTTGAGATTTTCATTAATTTATTATGATCGGATCTCTTGGCATGATAATAGCAATGGGTTTCATTTTCTGTCAACCTTGTCCTAAGTTTTTAATGACTATCGCACTCATGAAGTTGATTTAGGCATAAATGTTTCAATTAATCATGAAACCAACAAATAATACTAATAGAAGTTGAAGCTATTGGAAATCATTTTACAGGTTTTTCTGAGAACAATTTGGAAAGTTGGCAAAGATGATCTAAGAAAGGTGGTTCATTCTTTGAAAGTTGGTCTGCTTAAACATATATTCTGTCCATGGAGATAGAAAATAGGAATAACTCAACTGACTTTAATGTATCATTTCATGGTAGATAATATTATAATGTGATTTCTTCTTCTTTTGTAAGCAATTACTGGTAGTGTAATAGAACTAGCGTGCGGTCCGGCGACTCGATTCAGGTTTGGCTTGACATAATTCCTTTTTTTTTTGGCGAAGTATCAAATTTGCATAAATTTGTTGCATAATGGACATAAATTTGCATACATTATAATCTAATGATAATATATAACCTTTCAATGATGCCAACTTAAAAGATCCAATAAAAATCTAGTAATTGCAAAACCTAGAGCAAGAAGGAAGTTGCAAGGAAGAGAGAGCTCAAATATAAAATTGGAGTCAAGTCAACCACTATATTTGATATATTAACAGCCAAAATAAGTATATATATGTACACATGACCCAAGTACTAAATGAACAAATTAACCAAATTTGTTCTGTCCAATTTTCTACCTAAATTTTTTCTACCAGCAACCATTAATCCAAGTATGCACAACTTTCATCTTTCAAACTACTAACTATCACCAATTTCCATCATTCTTAACTTTTTATATACACAAACCTAATCTTAAGCAAATGATATTATCATACACAAGCATATGCTTTAAGAGCATGATTTAATTAATCCCAAACTATACAAATTCTTTCTCACAAGGCTCCCAATAGACCACAACACTGCACCACCAATTCCACCTGATTGATCCTCTCTTTCTGCCTTCTCATGATATACCAATGGTAATTCCTTCACTTCCAAACTGCTTGACCCAATTTTCTGCCTAACAGACTCTATGATTTTTGGATCAGCTTGGTGTCCAATCACATCTGTTACATAGAAAACATTTGTAGCCATTTTTCCTGTGGTGGATATTTCAGCTCTTGTAACATTAAGTCCATTTTCTCTGAAGGTTCTCATCACTTCTGCTAGAAGTCCCTTTTTGTCTTCTGTGCATAACTCTAGTTGAACACCCTGTAATCACACAATTAAGGACTAATCAGTCTTAAACACTCCATAAGCAGAGGTTATAATCGTAAAAAAAATGATTCGACAAACATATACCTCAGATGCCCTTCTCTCCACAGAAGCTTTTAAACATTGAATTACGCGTTGTCGTTCTGGTTCTGAACTAATTGGCGTGCCATCATTGTGTCTTATGTAAAACTCCTGAAATGATTAATGAATCGAAATTTGAATATCAATAAACAAAACTTAGAACATAAACTATAAGCAAACATATATACGGCATTTCAAGTAAGGAAGTTGATGAGTAATTAATTACCAAGTAAGCCTGGTTACTATTCGTGTTGATGGTCGCATGAAAAACAACATATTCCATGTCTGTCAAATTGCATACGACATCAAATAATAGTTTAATTCGATCCTTGCACTGAACATTCACAACTGAATAACCCCTTTCCGCCCAATTCTGGACCGTCACTACAGTGTCATCGGAAATGAGCTTGAGAATGGGAGTCCTCTCGTAGTCACGATCAGCGAACATCATTTGATGCAATCTTCTTTCACTGTGCATGACAGACATAGAGACCGAAGTTTTCGCAGTTCTAATGTCATTGTCTCCCTTCAAAACATTTCTTAAACGAACTTCAATCTTTTTAATCTTTTGAGAATCATCAATAGTTGCTCCGGAATCGCAGTCTTTAACATAGATCAAAGAAGCAATGCGGCCATTGTGAGTCCAAACCTTAGCTTCAACAACATCACATTGAAGATCAGCAAGTACTGCGAAAACCTCCGATAGAAGACCAACTCTATCGGTTCCCGATAATTCAAGCGCAGTGAGACCGTTCGAGCAACTAGTCCTCACACTGTGAACACTCCCAAGCGACTGTTGCAACATACAATCAAAAATTAAGATTGACATTGACAACATTAACAAGGATTCAACTTCTTATATTATCAATAATGTCTTGTTCTAACTGTCTCACCTGTTCTATATACTTTAAAACACTCTCGTCGATTAGCTTGTTTCCATTTTGATCGACAACATGAAAAACTGTACATTGAATAGCCAATTAAGCAGAATAACATAATCAAATTGAAAACTTCAAAAGGGAAATGAATACAAGCTTACCATCCATGAACCATTTGCCATCAGAAGATATATAAGCTTTCTTAATTACAAGGTTTAGATCAATGAGAATTTGAATTGCATCAAGTAAACTACCATGTCTTCTTGCACTAATAACCTATAAATTTCATCAAACAAGAAACTATTATTATTAATTTGAACTTTTCAAAATTAAAATGAAAAAAACAAAATGATTCCTTATGAATGTTACCTTGACAAGAGTAGCAGTGGAACACACGACATTGTCAATAACAACCCTGTTTCATACAAAAATGTCAAAAATTGGGTACAAAAACGTTCTAGATGGAGAAATTAATGCTAGAACCTAGAAGAGATAAGTACAGAAAAGTCAAAAATAAATAAAAATTGACTAGAAAAGTCAAGAAAATATTTTAAAATGAATTATTGCAACCAAGCAAGATAAACCGTCATAGACAAAGAACATTCTTGCTTGCTGAAATTAACTTCTACTAGAGTAAAAGAAACCAAAAAAAAAAAAAAAACAACAAATAAACATCAAAAATACTCACAAATGTTTTCAAACTAAAAAACAAAACATGTTCTCATCATTCAAAACACATGATCAAAGATTAAACAAAATCAACAACAACAAAAAAAAATAACATGTTGAAGTAAATATTAACAAACCTTGGTGTGCTCATCCTTAATAAGAGCTTCTCATATTCATCCGTACAAGCAGGCCACTCCATAGCTTTTGTTATGATCCGAGAAACCGTAACCTTTTATCTGCTAAAACCTCAACCGTCACAAATCACCTTAACAAACTCAAACTGGGTTCTCTCTTTGCTGTGCGATCTGAGTGTTGAATACTCTTTTCTCTGTCAGAAAGCACGTTTTGTTCTTAACTCTTGCGCTTGTGTAAAGTTACGACCTATTTATATATGGAAAAAATATTTATAGATATTTGGTCGTTCCGGTTTTTGATTATTTTGAAATTTGAAATGAAACAAGTTGTAGTAAAATATGAGGAAGGTGTGGGTGTTTAATGGAACACAACACACATTCAAATCACATGGCGTGAGTAGCGCGTGTTGCGTTGACTCTTATTAGAATTTTGTGCTGTTTCACACCGTGTTTAATACTTATCGTAAGTGTTTTTTGGCCGGTTGATTGATCGTGTGGCTGAAGTGTGTGATCGGGCAACAAAGAAATGTGACACGTGTACAGATGAGCACATAGGAAATGGTATGTGGCAATTCGGGTGGGGCCCTTGTCGAGGGTGGAATTGAGGGGGAATTTTGCCGACCCAAATTATGGTCTCCGCACGTTAACAACGGTTTTATCGGCTTTCACTGTCTGTGTCACTTACTCGATTTTGGCCGTTTTCTTGTACTTTTTTTTTTTTAAGAGTGGTATCCTTCCTTCCGTGCCGACTAATCCACCCGAGAGGAATTTTTTAGGCTCCCCCACGTAGCCTCCGAAAGTTGGTCCTAGGCACCTTCGAACTCAGGACCTCAAGGGGAGCAAACCCTTGAGACCCAAGCACCCTCCCACTAGGCCAACCCTCTCGGGTTCCGTTTTCTTGTACTTCTCTTTGTAGTCGTGTCTTCCATAATCAAGTTTTATGGTAGAATTAGAAGCTCTTACAATGAGAGGGTTAAGCATCTCCTATTCAAATATTTTATTTGACTTATTATTCTTATGTACTCAATACAAAAATAAAGTTTGATAAATTTACCCTTAGTTTAAAATACTTTAGAAATAATTAATTAAATTAAATTAAATAATAGATATAATTGGTGGAATATACACTATCCTAAAGGTGTTTGCGGTGCGATTTGAGCAGTTTTGACGTAAAAAACTATCCAAACCACAAGAGGAAAAAGCATGTGGTTCGGTTTGGTTTGATTGACTTTTGAAAATAAAACTGAACCAAATAAAACCAAACCAATGCGGTTTAGATTGATTCGGTTAGTTCGGTTTTTTTTAAATTATTGAGCCATACATACACATATTTATGACAACATATCTTTGTATTTTAGTTATTTATGCGTTATCAAATAACAATAAAATTCATCATATTTGGATAACAACTTTTCATTTAATATACAAAAATAATATTATATAAAAGTGGAATAAAAAATATCAAAAAATATCAAAAACATTATAATAATAAAAAAAAAGATGAAATATTATAGAAGATGAAAAAGAAAGAGCAGGAGAGATGCGATTAGATAAGAAGAGGAACATTAAAAACGTAATTGGAAGAGAGAACAATAGAATAAAAATAATAAGATGAAAAAGAAATAACTTAAGAGATGAAAGACTAAAAAAGAATATGTGATATGGATTTGGAAAAGAAGATGACAAGAATGTGCAATACCGCTAAGAGAGATTTGAGAAGACTTAAACTGAAACCTTAAGTGTGAGGAAGAGAAAATCATTCGTAATCGTAAGACTAAGGCATAATAGGTTTGAGTTTTGGTTGAATATAAGTTAATTGAAGTTTGAGAGTTGTAACATAATGCGGTTTGGTTTGGTTCGGTTTGTAAAATAGAAATCGCAAACCGAACCGAACAGAACCTCACAGTTTGTTAAAAAATGGCCCAAACACATCCGAATCAAATGCAGTTTTTTGCGGTTTCGATTTGGTTTGGTTCAATTTTACGGTTTTCTACTGGGCCGATTTGGTTTTAAACACCCCTACACTATCCGATTTTTGTGATGGGTAGAGAAACTATCTATTTTTTTTATATAAATAATGTTAGAGAAATATTGAGAGTTTATTAAATAGAATATACATCAATGTAAAAGTTGACGTTTTTATTATGGAGAAGACAGAGACACCTCGTTTAGCAATAACAATGTGTTAGATTAGAGAAACAATTGATGGTGGAATCTTATTTCTTTAATATATCTTATAATTTTATTTGTTATCGCGAGAAGAGATGATTTTGATCTCTCTATAAATTTACATATTGCTTTTATATTGTATGCAAAATCAAATCTTATGTGGCAGTGGTACTTCAAAGATCCAATAAGTTTTTTTGTATTAAGTAAAACTCACACCACTTTATTATGAATTTCTTGATAATTAGAATATTGACTAAACCTATGTCATTTTAGAATTTCAATGTTACATTTCAATTTATTTTTTTCAGATTTCACCAACATATCTTTTATGATGCATCATCCGACCTCTACGGTTTCTTTGAAATACAATCTTATCCGATTGTTACATGTGACTATCATTCATATAGAGGCATAAAATATTCACTCATTTGTTTTTATCCTTCCCTATGTACTACTTGATGAGTCTCCCTTTTTTTAATTAGATTTTTTATTCATTGGTATTATGGTCGTGACTTTTGTCAAAATGACAGTAGTTGGACTTATCAGTCTTAGATGATTCTCTTACCGAATAAGGTTTCTTGATCCCGACTTACTTAAATTCGTTCTTAGAATACTCTAGATTTTTAGCCTCGAAGTTTTCAAAGAGGTGCAGACGAAGAACATGAATTGGGTTTCGCGTTCGCGATCTTCTTTGTAGTTGTTGTCTATTTGTAACAATCATATTTGGAGTTTGTTGTTCCCCACCCCCTCTCTCCTTATTTGAAAATGAGTTATTCTTCGTAATTGATATAGGGTTTGCTTTATTCAAAAAACCACATAAATTATAAGCTCCTTCGAGCCACAACTTTTCCCAACACATGCAATTCGGCCCTATCCCCTTCTTGAACATCAACACTTTAATCCGCCATACATGTTTCCTATTTCCACTGCCATTTTTCTAAATCGATCAATATACTTAGGCAAGGTATCCCTCTTTCTTTGTGTGACCCTGTTGAGATGGCCATGGTTATGGATTTCCTCTTTCGGGAAGTAAATTGGGTGGTGAATGAATCGCACTGATCCTTCCACAAATATGCATTCCTGTTTGGAATGATTTTGATCCATACCATTGTGGATCCCATGAGGGCTATTGTGAAAAGCTTGTACTTCATGGCCCCTTGTTCATGGTAGTAAGATAGCTTCTGGTCTACACGATCAACATGTTTGTTCAGATCTCTGGTTCTGTTGTAACTTTGCAAGTTTGGATGTTTCTATTGAGACCTTTGGATTTTTGTTATCGAGGATGCAGATTGATATCAGGTTTTCCTTTTTTTGGAGCTGAGGTGTATATGTCACGTCTTTCCATTTTTCGGGAATAGTGTCTCCGTAAATGATGAAGACAATGAACTCCCAAAGGAGTATGGATACATGTGTTTCCTTTAGAATCAGGCAGAGAAGTTAAATGTCCTCGGTGCTGATTATGAGCTGGTGATCTCAAGATCTCTCCTCACGACGCAGTTGTGCCAACGGGAACTGACTTTAGTGTGGCAACTTGGTTGTCTCGAGAGGATGCTTTCCATACATTGTTGTCCATTGGTGGAGCATATTCAAGGTTATCTTCAATCATAAGTATCATATTAGCCAGGAATTGTGAGCTATATTGGTGTACTAGGCAGTGGACGTTGTTCAGCAAGCCACTGAATCCCTGTACTTCAAGGTTTTCTTGCAGAAACTAAAGGATTTGGGGCATTTCTTGTCTAGGTACAACTGGTTGTGAAGGAGGTCATGTGATGGTTCACCCTAGTAAGGTTGTTGTATAGGTCGAAAGAACGGGAAAGCTTATACTGTCTTCCACCAGAGAATGAGGGAGGAAGAGGTGGAGCTTTGACAATCAAAACAATAACTTGTCATTGGGTGGCAGATTGAGTGACTTTGGATGTCACATGCCCGATGGATTTAAAAATAAATTTGTGTAGGGGTGAGATTGAATCTTCGAGAAATGAGATCAATGGCATGGATCTTTGGTGGAGAAACGGTGGTTTTCTGTGGAAATTAGCGAGAATCATAAGTCATTTTTCACAGAATGTATCACTGTATGATTAGAAACTAGAAATAGAATGTGAGTTAGTGGAGTTGTGTCTCATTGTGGTGGAGCAATACTTCTGATGTGAATGAGCGAGGAGGGTTTATAAGATTACCACTATAACACCAAGTCAGTGAGAAAAATGAGAAGTAATGTGAGTGAGAATGAGTTTGAATACGTAAAATGGCACATTTTACCCTTATACATCAAGATCAGTTGAAATTGTTTGTAAGTGATGCAATGTGTTGTGCAAACACTTGTCTGATTGAATTGAACGGTGATTGATGCGCTGGAGGGTGAAATTCTCTACTTGTAGTCAAACTGAAGATCTATCTGTCTCGTGCGCCTTTCTACTTGAAATTCGCTCTTGGATTTTTTGTCATGGAATTTGTCTCGTGCGTCTTTCTACTTGATATTTTCTTTTGGGCCTTTTATCATGTACCTTGCAGACGGTCCAAAATAATAACCAAATTAGAATCTTAATTAAATTGAAAATAAGTTTCTTGATTAATTTTTTATGGGTGATTTGAAAGATCATCCAAATAAATTTGTTTAATATTGAGATAAAACAATCTATTTATGAACGATTGTCTATTTAGGTTTAGACAACTAAAATCAGACTAAATAGCTAAAATTAAATTCAATTTTCCGAATTCAATTAATACAGAATAGACCACTTTGTAGTTTATTGTCCAACCCTAATACCCCATATAAAGAGTTTTTCGTAGTAACTTGATTTTACATTGCAAACATATTAAAATATATTTCAAACATGATTTATTTATTTTTAAAAGATCATAAAAAAAAATCAGATCTAGACGAGAATGAATCATCTTATAATTGTTGGAATAAAAATATATCCACTACACAACATGACATTGGAACTACTTAATTAGGTCGTCAATTAAATTAAGCAGAATATTCTGGTGTTTATCCGCAAATCACAATACTATTCTTTTAATGTCATTCTCTATCATAAAAACAAAACTAGTCTTTTGAAATTGTTTATTTAAAAAGTCAAAATATGGACCTTATATATTTAAGTATCTATGTTCCATAATTGTTTCAAATTAGTATTTTTCTTCGGCAAAGAATAGTTTTTAAATTATGCAGAATATATCTGTTGGTTTATAAATAATGAAATAACTTAAAACTATAGTGATGATCTTTGCTTATTAATGAGTATAACCGCATGAGGATGCACGCTTTCATGCCTATGTTTATAAGTTAATACAAATGAGGTACACTGGACACATATACTACAGTTTGACAATAATAACAGTATTATTATTATTATTATTATTATTATTATTATTATTATTATTATTATTATTATTATTATTATTATTATTATTATTATTATTATTATTGAATCAAAGAAATACTTTATTGAAAAAAGATTCAAAAAACCATTACATCCAATGTGATCCCAAGGATCCAACAATCCTGCTAAACATATTAAACCATCACACCAATCCTAGGGCATAAGGACATTACTTATAGGTAATCTAAGCTTAGGTTTGGCCCAACATCTATACACAGTTGACTCAATAATACGCGAAACCACCATTTCGCTATTCATTTGTTTCCCAAAACATATTTGATTCCGATAGTTCCAACATTCATAAACGGCCTCCGTGAACGCACATTGAAGAATCTTCATTTTCCACCCTTTTTTGTTACAGTTTCCAATCATCCAATTAACTTCTGTAGTCCAATCTACCGGTTTATGGTTCACTTCCAACCATTGAAGAACCTGCCCCCATACCTGTTTCATCGCATCACACTCAAACAGAATATGATTCTGTGTTTCTACCTCCTTGCAGAAAGCACAGTTCGTGTCTGTTAACATACCAAGTCTATTCAAACGTGCTTTCGTCGGCAGCCGCTCATGGCATGCCATCCATAACACTTGGATAGCTCGATCTCTCGCAACATTGCCAAACATTAGCTTTCTCCACAACACTTCTGGCCCGTTGTTCCTTAATAAACCGTATACTTTCCCCGCATTGAACCAATGTTGGTTAAGCATATTCGTCCAGTCCCGGTTGTGTCTAACAATTTCCCGTGTCGTTAGCAGGTTTTTCATTATCCATGACGCTGATTGCTTTACTGGGACCGTCATAATATCCGCACCTTTGATATAATAGTTGTGAACCCACTGGATCCACAAGCTATCCGCCTTTTTGTGTAGATTCCACAGATTCTTCAGCACACACATTCTACTCCAATCCTGCAAGGCAATAATATTGAGACCTCCCTTGTTCCGAGGCGAGCATACTTGTTTCCACGAAATAGGAGACTTGCGAGATACAACATCAGTGCCTACCCACATAAACGATCGACAAATTGCCTCGATCTTTTTAATCACCTGTTTGGGGATAGGGATACACTGCAACCAGAAATTGTTCACTGCAAACAGAACGCTCTTCACCAGTTGGACTCTACCGGCTACACTAAGTAACCGAGAGCTCCAATGACGGATACGCTTAACAATAGAATCTATCAATGGCAGGCAATTATTGACTGAAATTTTCCTACTATTCAGAGGAATTCCTAAGTAGCGAAATGGCATGAGGCCCTCCTCAAAATTTGTCACACTTAGAATCTCCATTTTAACCGCATTCTCCACATTATTATTATTATTATTATTATTATTATTATTATTATTATTATTATTATTATTATTATTATTATTATTATTATTATTATCGAGTACTAGTAATATTAAGCGGTTTTTAAATTTGACACAAAATATTCATATTTTATTTTTGTGGGGAGGTAGTAGATTAGAAGCAGTGGGGGTCGTTGTGTTGTGTTGTGTCACATGTAGTGCAGGTCAGGCTGTCAGAAAACACGTTCCCGGTTGGCTACATTGTTTATTTGTTTTACCTTCCAACTTCGACTCCCCAACCAAAAACCGGCTCCTAGGAGAAACGGGTGTCGTTAGTGTTGGTTACTGCCTCCAGTAACTAACCATATAATTAAATTAAATTTATTATTCTTTATTATAAAATTTATTTTGAATTTGAAAAAAAACTCTTCAAATTTAAAATGAATTATTAGATTTTGTTTGTGTCTATTTGTAATTATTGTTGTGATATGTCCTAAAAAAACAATCGAGAAAAGAAAAAAATAGATATTTTGGTATTATTAGTTTTTTTGAGTTAATCCACAAATTTATTGTTATCGAGTTCTTAGGGCCCGTTAGTGTCCAGGATTTTATAGAGACATGATAACACGATTTTGTATCGTATATTTAGCTTAAAATCCATAAGTATTATTAGCAATTTCTTTTAATTATATTGTTTTATTGTGATATTATGCGGGTATTTGCGATGTTTCAGGTTTTACGTTCGTATTGAGACTATTTGTGAAAAGGAGAAGAAATTGAGCTAAATCCACTACTATTTATGCTTAAAAGATGAAAAAGAAGTGTTGAAGAAATAAAGTGGAGGGGGTGCAAAAAGGAGACCCAAAAGCCCAAAGAAAGAGACCAGCCCACGAAGGAGCTGGGAAAGACCTAAAAGAGCACGTGGAGACGCCCGTCTCCAACGTCTCTCTGCCACGTCACCCAATAGAGACGCCCGTCTCCAACCTTTCCTAGATTCTCTCCACTTGAGACGCACGTCTCAAGTCGTTCAGCTGGTCTTCCCCAAAAAGTGGAGACGCACGTCTCCCAAGTCCAAGTCAGAAGCCCCTCTTTTCACGCAATCCAACTGCAGACCCTCAGCTATAAATAGAGACTGATACCTCAGTTCTCCGGGTCCGAATTTCTGCTAACGAAGTGCTGCCAATTTCATTCTTCAAGCATTCTTTATTTTTCTGCCTTTCATTTAACTGCTTTCATTTTCTCACAATAATTTCTACACCGGAAATTGTTGTGAACCTTTTATAAATCTAGCCTTACGTTAGATTTATTTTTACATTCCTTGCCTTTAATTTTACGCCTAATAATTTCTGAAGAACGATCCAGCCAACATGTGGTGGAAGTTCGAGTACTTCAAGATTCAATTTCATTTCAGATTAATTTTATTCAGGTTTATTATTTACCGCCTTTATTTATATTATTATTGCATGATATATTGTATGCCATTTAACATGCCTTTTATTATGAACCAAATGAATTTATGCATGTTTAACCGTATTAATATGTCTAGTTAATTAATTAAGGTATTAGTATGTGGAGTAAGTTAACCGTGGGATCCGAAATAAATTGGCTTAATTATATTTTATTAAATATCACTTGTTTTTGGTTTGTATGTCTAATTTAATCAGTAAGTCTTAAAATCAATAGAGCGAAAGTTTGAGGTTTTAAAACAGTCAAAGGTTAGAATCAATAGAGCGAAAGTTTGAGGTTCTTAACTGGATAGTAGACATAAGACATTAGTTTTAAGGATGGCGAAAGCGTATAAAAACTGATTAGAACTTATTTATTTTCAAAAAGTGTTTTTAAACCCGACGCGGGATGACGAAAGCGTACGTTAGAGAATACTAGCATGAACCGAGTCAACAGAGCGAGAGTTTGAGACTAGGGGATTTAAGTAGATAACGACTTCAATAAACAAGCATTTTATTAACTATGTTATTTTCAAAGAACTTTTCTAAATCTAATGGGATGGCGAGAGCGTACATTACGAGTTAGGATAAGTAGTCTAAATCAACAGAGCAAGAGTTTGAGAGGAGGACTTTTAATCAATAGAATTAATAAAGATCTTTAATTGAATTAATACCATAGCCAATGGACCTTCGGATCGCCTAAGTTAAACGAAATACATACTGATATCCGCCTATTATTATATCTCTTAGAATTCACAATCACATTCCCTTTAGAAACAATCAAAATATTAGTAGCCTTAGCTTTACATAGTAACCTTAGATAACGGTAGATCGATTCATAATCCCTGTGGATTCGATATCTTTTAAAACTACACGACACGACTGTGCACTTGCAGTCATCAGATTAATAGACACGTAAAGTCGCGATCAAGACACGATATCTACTTAATCTAAATGCAAGGTTGTCATCCTAACCCTAATGCTTATGTGGCATGATTATAGCAACTTTGAACATAATCCTATAATGCTTATGTGGCATAATTTTAGAATTTTCAATTTTTATGAGCCACTATATTTTTCTAACAATATTATTAAAACCACCTTTCTAATCACTATATTTTTAACAATATTATTAAATCATCTTTCTAGCAATATCAAATAGTAATAGTATAATAATATTAATAAATAGTTATTACTTTATTACTAATCCTTCAATAATTATATTTTATTAATAATCCTTAATTTTTTTAATAAATTTATAAAAATATATAATCATAAAAATGGAAATAAAAATAAAAATTTAAAATTGTGATATTTTAATATTATTATTATTATTGTTAGACAATTTTTTTACATTAAGACATTGAAAAATTCAAAAGTCAAACAAATAGTTTTCCATGAAAAATTCAAAAGTCAAACAAATAGTTTTCAATGAAAAATTCAAATGTCAAACAAATAGTTTTTCATTTTCTTAATAAATTTATAAAATTATAAAAATTTTAAATTTTACTATTTCTTTGTGCATTATTATTTACTAAATTTGTAATTTTTTATCCTAAATTGAAATTGTTGATAATGTTTTATCCTAAATTGAAATTCTTGATATTTATAAAACATATACTCATAGAAATAAAAATAAAATGTAAATTTAAAATTTTGATCTTTTAATATTATTATTATTATTATTATTATTATTATTATTATTATTATTGTTAGACAATTTTTTACATTAAGACATTGAAAAAATTTATATAATTCAATATTTTAAATATTATAACTCATATTATCGTTAAATATTATAAATTTAGATTAAGTATTACAACCTTGCATTTAGATTAAGTAGATAAATAATTGTCATTTGGTAATAATTCTAAATGCAAATCCTAATTATACAAAATATATATTAAAATAAATAATAATAATAATATAATTATAATAAAACTAAACCATCACTATTAATAATAATAATAATACAATATCTAACTAATAAAAATATTAAAATAATAATAATAATAACAAAAATATATTCTAATAACCAACTACCACAATTATAATCAATAATAATAATAATAATATAATATCTAACTAATAAAAATATTATAATAATAATAATAATAATAATAATAATAATAATAATAATAATAATATATTCAACTAACACTATTATATTTTACTATCCTAATTTTTCATTTTTTCATACAAAAAAATATATTTAATTATCAAATAATAATAATACAATTTTTTTAATTAACACTATTATATTCAACTAACATTATTATATCTTATAATCCTAATTCTCTTTTAATTATGTTTTTTAATTATTCTCTTTTAAGTATTTTGTTTAATATTAAAAGTATAATTTTTTTATATAAACTTTGAATTACTTAGTTTTTCTAAATATTCTATAACTCAAGTATTATAAATATTCTCTTTAGATTGCTTCAACATTTATACTAATATTCTATAACTCAAATATATTTTGTTTTGGTTACCAAAAAAAATAAAATATATTCTGTTTTGATAATATATATATATATATATATATATATATATATATATATATATATATATATATATATATATATATATATATATATATATATATAGGGCCGGATTTGGGCCTGTGCAGTCTGGTCTACTGCACAGGGCCTCAAAAAATACAGGTCTCAAATTTTTACTTTATGCTATGATAAATCCAGCCCAATCAATTAATAACTTTTAAAAAAAATAACAGTTCAGTAGCCCAGCCTATAAAACACCAATGCATTGGTTACGCACCGTACATGTACATGTGAGTGGTCATTATACTGTACACGTCATAATAGCTAGCATAGAAAGATTAAAGCTGCGCTTGCGTTTTCTAAATTACGAGGTTCATCACTTTTTTTATATTTTTATAGGTTGTACAAATTTCACTATTAAAAATAATGTTTTTATTATTATTATTATTATTAGTTGTTGTTGTTTTAGTGTATTTTCATCGTTAATTTATTATAAGTTATATAAACTCTTTAATATATATAAATTCATAAAAACTTTTTTTTTATAATTTATTTTTTAATTGTTAATTTGTTAAATTATAATTTTATTTTTTTGATTATTCATTGTCTAGAAATATAACTATTTTAATGTTATTTATAAGGATGACTATTTTTTATGTTATTTACAATTTAATTAAAGAATACTTTTATTTAAATTATTTAAATTTTTTATTTTTTATTAAAGGTCCATTTTAAATATTAGAACAGGGCCTCCTAATTGTTTGAGACGGCCCTATATATATATATATATATATATATATATATATATATATATATATATATATATATATATATATATATATATATATATATATATATATATATATATATATATATATATATATAAAATTTTACAATTAATAAATTTTAATATTTAGTGTGACAATTATAATTATTGCATTTAAATAACAATAATAGCTACGTAAATGGTCCAATAACTCCATTCGTTTTGGAAATATAATTATTGACATTTAGTTTTCTTATAATAACTCCTTTTTTTATCTATTAATTAGTTGTAATAAAACGTACAACTCCATTACTATCCGTTTTCTTATCATAAAGTCATTTTTAATCTATTAATTATTTTAAGAAAAATCAACCACGTCATTACTCTCCATCAGTATTATTTCATAACCAATGTCACTCACCCACTTATTCTCTATCATTCCCTTTATAAATAATCGATCCTTATTATCTTATTTCATCTCAATCACAATTCATGTCATTGAATATGTTATTTCATCTCAAACACAATATTTACATTTTATTTACATACTCCTTATTTTTGTATGCCTTGATTTCTATATTTACTACTAATATTTGTTAATTCTTAATTTTAGAAATGATTGGTGACAATGATGAGAGAAGAAGGGGTATAAACTCCTTATTTTTGTATGCTTTGATTTCAATATTTATTAATATTTGTTGATTCTTGATTTGTTTTTGTAGGTATAAATTTTGAAACATTATAAAATATATATAAAAAAATTGTTGATAAATTGGATTGTAAAAGATTGAGGAGGGTTAGAAGATACAAATTTATTTTGTTTGTTCAATTTTATAATATGTTAAGTCTTTTTAATTTTATTGATGTTTATTAATTTTTTAGTATTTATCGATGATGACAATAGTAGAAAAGGTAAAGCTTCAAACGTACTGGTGGCTGAAATCTTACTTTATGGGTTTCAGGGTTGAATATAATCTTTGGAGGCTCAATCCTTTGCAATGTATCACGAATTGTATTAGGTAGTTTCAATTACGGAGTCGTCGTTTTGTTGTGTGGTTTTAATCATTGTCAAGTGTTGTAATAACGTTTTGTAGTATTTCAAGTACGTCTTGTGCTTGAAGGAATTCTTGGTTGTTGGTAATATATTTTTTAGTTTCTTCAAAAAAAAAAAAAAATTAGTATTTGTTTGTAAGTACTGTCTTATATATAATATATTATATTTGTCTCTTAAAAAAGATTTTAAAACTTTTATTTTAAAATTTTATTTTTTACAATTAAATGTGTAATATTAAATAAAAAAATTCTCTCTTCTATATTTCATATTTAAATTATAAATTATATGTCTCTAGAAGACATATATTCCCCGTTTACAATGTCGAAAAAAGTCTTAAATGTGTACATCAATACGTTCTCGGTGGTGGCAAAGGAGAATTATTGGCCTTCCTATCAATGGGATATTGTTTGGCACAATGACCAGAAACAGATGTTGAACATCTCTTTTGATCAATGTTGAAAACCTGGCAGCGGAACTAGAAGACTATTACTCAATACAAATGATATTAATTAATTACAATTTTATTTACTAAAGCTATGAGTTATCATTTTTAATGAAATTTATGGTCCTAATAATAATTATGATTGCATATATAAATGTATAATTGATGCATATATTTTACATAGGTGTAGTATACAATTTAGTCGTAGATCTTATTTTTTTTCTCCAAACAATTCTTATATGGTGCATATATACTTTTTTATTTTGTATTATCTCTTAAATGGTTCTTAGTTTTTAATTTTATATTATAATTTGTATGTTTATAATTTTTATCTCTCTCTTTTTTAATTATAATAAATAAAATAATTAATTTTTGTTACACATCATTTTAATAATATTGAGTTTTTATATGAGTAATAGGCATGGTTTCTATTTTATTTTATACATCAATTGAATCCTATAAATTATATTATTTTTATTTGTATTACTATTTTTTTAATTTTAATTTTAATTTGTATTAATATGATAATAATTATTAACTATCTCTAAATATCCTTTAAAATTAAATAATTATTTACGAAAAAGAAAATTTAGTTGTAAGTTATAATTGATTTAGTTTTAAGTTACTAAACTTTTTAAGAGTTACGTAATGATAAAGTATTTGATTTATTATAATATTCAAGTAATATGTACTATAAATAATTAATTTTTTTTGTTAAATGGAAGAGAAATATGAGGACTAATTTAAATTTTTTATCATAAAATTATATTTAAGAATCTAAATATCACTATTTAATAATAAATTTTAGACCAATCGTTAGTTGGTCCAGTGGTGATTGGCGCTGGACTTGGTAGGGAGAACCACGGTTCGATCCCCCGCAACTACGATCGGGAGGGGGATGGAACCACTTGATGCCAGAACTCGCCCCCGAACCGGACTAAACCGGTGGTATAAAGCCAAAAAAAAATAATAAATTTGTTTTATAAATTATATTAAACACTAAATTAAAATTTACATTGATTGACTCTTATATTTATTATGAATTTAATGATTAATCACAAATAATAAATACACATAATTTTATATAACATTTTTTTAATAATATTGTATTATTCACATAAATATGACATATCTTTCTAATTTAAAAATATAATTGAAATTTTTTATGTATAATTTATTAACATATCTCATACTATAAAATTTTATTTTGTATTTAATATAATTTTAAAGTATGTTTAATGATATTATTATAATTAACTATACTTAATAAATATATTATTTGATTTTAATAAAATCCAGGTAAAAATTATAATAAAACCCGTGCAACGCACGGGCCAAAAATCTAGTAATACTAAATAAAATAAAGATAAGATATGATATAGATATGATAAGACTTATCATATCGTGCATTTGGTTCAAGAGAATACTAGATAGTATATATATATATATATATATATATATATATATATATATATATATATATATATATATATATATACACACGCTTGTAAAATAACTATATTTTTTCTAAATTATTTTGTAAACTATTTTAAAATCAATAAATTTATAAAAAAAATAATATTTTCAATAATTAAAAAAAAACTCATTGATACTATTGAGTATATATACCGTTGTAAAATAATTATATTTTTTAAAAATTATTTTGTAAAATATTTTAAAATTTATAAATTGGTAAAGAAAAAAAATATTTTTTTACAATTAGAAAAAATTTATTGACACTATTGAGTAAATAATTTTAATTTTTCTTAAAAAAATCATGAATTCTATTGTGTGTGTGTGTGTGTGTGTGTATATATATATATATATATATATATATATATATATATATATAAAGTATGTAAATGACAAAACTACCCTTGCAAGAACATATATTTAATTTGATAAAAAATAAAATTAGTATTTATATTTTTAAAATTTTAATAATTATTTTATTTTTAAATATTCTTATTTTTAATTTTATTAAATTAATTATTAATATTTTTAATTTAATATCAAATTAATTTTTATTTATATTTTTTCATATTTAATTTTTTATTTTGAATTATATTTTATAGAGATAAATTAGTAAATCATTTTCTTATTCTATCCTGTTGTATTCTAACCCAGCTTATATTCAGGATAGCAGTTTGAACTATTGAGACAGGATAGAATAAGTTTCAAGATTAATTTATCCTATTCTGTCGTGATTGCAAACACTAGATTGAGATAAGATATGATATAGATATCATATTTTGTCTTTTATCCTACGTACCAAACGGACCCTTAAGATTTTGATGGTTATAAATGTGACTCTTTTTCAATTGTTCAATTGTTATTGTTCAATTGATGGTTATAAATATTTATTTTTTAATTAATTCAAATTTTGTGATTGACTTTGTGCAACAAAATTTCTTATGCATGTGTATACATAAAAAATTTCCTTGTTGTTAACACAAGTAGCTAATAAAGTGTATAAGGTATATCCTATATTTCAGTAGTGAAAATAAAAATTAGAAATTCTTAAAATTATATTTGTCGATCTTTTGAGATTATCAAATGAATTTGAAAAATACAATTTTTTTAAACTTATATTATACTTTTTGTTAATAATTTTTGAAGTATAGAGGATAAAAATACAATTTTTTAAATTATATTATAAATTTTTTAATAGTTTTTAAAGTATAGTGGATCATAAAAATGTTTTCTCTCTTATAATAGTAAGTCTATTTGATTGATTTGAGTAAATAACTTTTCTATATTTTGTCCATTTTTTTTTTGAAGTTAGTGATTGTCATTATTTTTTGTCTCACATGTTGTATTTATGTGTGAAATTCATTAATATTTATTTTTTTAACAATTATATTACACTTTATTCTTCTGAATCTTATACTAAATATTCTTATACAATCATCAAATAATTTTTTTCTTATGATATATTAATAAAATTATTCAAATAATTACTCTTTCCCATAAAAAGAGATACATATTAAAGAAAGTAATAATATTACTATAAGACATTACACTTTTATTAAATTAATCTTATAAATATGTTAGAAGTAGTGTACTGAGTAATAATTAAAGAACACAGTTGAAAAAATAACAATCATTTTTAAATTGAAAAGTGTTAATGAATTCATTTTGAAACAAATTTTATTTGATAAAACGACATTCATTTTAAAATGGAGAGAATAACAAACTTAATATCTCTTCTTATATTAAAGACCAAGAAATTTTATAATTTATTTTCTGTTTTTTTAAACTTTTCTGAATCTCTCTCATATTCTAGCATCCGACCACTAAATACATGCATCACATTTTAAAATTCAAACACTATTTGTAAAATAATAAATTATATGGATAAATAAAAAGAGAAAAGTTATTGTTGAGGAGACATGAGTGTTTAAATCTCACATCGCATACAAATAGATAAAATGTTGGAGATATAAGGGAGGTGACTCATATATTCAATGTTTTACGATTTTGAGTTAAAATGTGACGTATAAGATACTAAAACATATATTGTAATGTTGCATCTTAAGGACTTTCCAATAATGTTATAAAAGTTATTCAAACTTTTGAGTTCAGAAGAAAATTTCAAGATGTTATAACAAAATTTAATTTTTGTTTTAAGATAATCTAAAATCCAATCCATTAGAAATCGAGTCACCAAAATCTAAGAAACTATGACAAAATAGACATATCCTAAAAGTACACTTGATTAGGATTTTTCAACCCCTAAAAATCACCTGATGATATAATTTATAGGATTATTTGATATGTATACTAGAAAATGTTCTATAGCCCGTAAACCTTACACTCATACTATAAAGTCTAACCAACTATTCAAATTTATAATTTCACATTTATAATTGTAAATCACTTGATGGTCAGAGTATTTTATATACATTTCAAAAATACAACTATCATCATCTTGCTTTTACCAATATGATGGATCAGTTAAAATTATATTAGAATCTTAATGAACTACTTTCATATACTTTTAAAAGAGAATTTCCAACCAAAATAGGATGCGGTGCCCATTGTTAAATCCACCTCAATATCTTTTTTAGATCTTAAACAGTTATGTGGGGCACTCCACACTACACACAAACAAGAATTTAATCAACCAGCAATGTACGAGGATGGATTTTGACTAGAGCCCCATGAATGACAATTCAGCTGTGGTTCGTTAATGCCAGAATTATCGGGTAATGTAGTATTTTAATACTTTTGAGCTTAATTTGAGAGACTTGCGCCAAATTTGAAACTATGTGCACAGCCAGCATTATGACGAAACTGGAGAGAGATTTACTACGGCGCCGCATGTCTCTCCGAGGGACACTCCACGCATGTTTTGCTACAACGTGTTTCAACATGTTTCATTAAACTAATGTAAATAATTATAATAGTTGAATCCAGAGACCCTAAATCAAAATGTATGACACGATTCCTTGCAAATCTTTGCATACATTTCTTTGATTTTATGCAAGTTTTGGTCTCCCACTTTCTTGCTCGACTCTTACCCCACACTTCTTAATTTATTCCTTTAAATGTGTCACGTTTATCCTACTATTCATATGCTTCGCATCTTAGAAAGATTGATTATCTTTTGAACACACTATTAAGATTGTGTTTAGTTAATGAAAATATTTCTTGTTTTGATTTTATAAAAAATTCTTTATTATAAAATGTTAATAAAAAGATTTATTATGATCGAGTGAATATGAAAAGTTTAGATAGTACCAAATGTTATGATACGGTAGTTTTGTTAGTAAATAAATATGGAAGGTTAAGATAAAGCACATTACCTAATGCTATAGTGGCGGAGCCAGGTTAAGAAATGTGGGGTGGCCGACAAAACAAATTACAAATTATAAATAATGATACAAGTTATAGTATATGCAAAATGTTTAAGCAATAATAAATATAAAGTTGATTATTAAAATAACTAAATTATGTGACTTAAAATTAACTTCAAATTAATTTTTACATTAATTTCTCTTTTTAAAAATGTGTGATGATATATGCTAGAAATATAGCTTTCATTATTGTTTCTCTATTTAATTTGATAATTTTAACTATAGAAAAATATTTATTCATGATTGTAGAAGGTAAAAGACTCATGATAAAGTGTCATATTAAACAAATTTAATTGATAACTATGATGAGATATTAGATTTTAGGTGTGCGGGTTTGAATGTATAAATTCTCATGCATTATCAATAAAGAGTGAAATTTTTGTTATTAAACTATCAAATAAAAAAAGTCATTATATAATGAAGTTATTTATAAATCAAGAATTAAATTTTGGTACGCAATTAAAACTAAATATGAACATAATTCTTAAATAGCTAGTAAATTGATGTTTGATCCGACTAACTCCAAATAAAAATTATTGAAGTTGAAATTGTAAAATCAATCTGAGTACTAAAATTTATAAATTAATACTTTTTATAACAAGCATCCAGTTTATAAATTAATTTTAATATTAAAAATTTGATATTTATTCTTAGGAGACAAAAACAAAAAAAAACTTAACAAATTTATTACTTTGTTACTAAATATGTTTTTTTTAACTCTTATAATGTTAACTTTAAAATAATATTCTATTGATACTTGATCATTGGTAAATAAAACAAATGCCAAATTTTAGTATAAGTGGTTATTCGATTATTTAAATATTCTACTTAGAACTATATTATAACAATAATTTTATGTATTTTAATTATAGAATTGAAATTTTAAAAACTTGTATTTTAACTTGAGATTAAAAATTATTTTAATTAAAACAAATTATGTAAGGTCTCTACTCTCTACTAACAAGAAGTTATTTTCCTATTTTTTTTTATCGTATACTTACTAAATGATTGAACTATATGCAACTTTATGTCCTACAATGGCTACCATCTACTTGAAAAGTACTGATACATATGCCTAAGAATTAAAAAAGAAAATATATATAAAAGGGGTGGCCGTGGCCTTCCCTAGTTCCCCTTTAGCTCCGCCACTAGCTATGACGTAGTAGTTTTGTTAGTAAATAAGTATAATTTTATAGGTAATTAATTTAATAATATTGTACTTGATACATCCGAAACTTTGGAAACTTACATGAACCAGGAAAAAACCAAAAACTTTGTAAACAAGCACATGCACTGTAAACCAAAAGCAAACCATAAAATTAATTTGTATTAAATCGTATCTAGATTATATCGTTGGCAATAATACATACAAAAAGTATATCGAATACAATCTAAAATGCATCAAAATATCCACTACCGCGTAAATTTATAGTTGGTTCCGCCTTCAACGCTTCATAATTTGATTCTATTTCAAGCTCCATTAATCTAGTGAGCTTTATCATCCTCTTCAGAAACTGATCTGACCAAGTTTCCGCCTCATTTGTTGAATGTGTCGCACACTCGATTGATTTAGATGGTATTGGACACTCGTGTTTTACAGAATCTCGAACAAAATGTAGCAATTTTGAAAGCCACCCTATGCACGTGATGCGTCCAGAAGGTTCTTTAGGTAGACCACTCCGTAATGGAAAAATTTCTTAAAGAATCCATATCTTGTCAGGTCGATACACACTCTGTATTATGCATTTGCTATAAGATGGCCAAATTAGGAAAGCGCATCCATTTTGAAAATGATGTGTTACCGCTAACACAAGTAATAAGTGCGTCTTAAATTAAATTAAAATGTTTTTTGTCCTATATAACTTCGTGTAGAATTCCCTATGCGTCGTCAACTCCTTCAAAAGTGCGGCTCAGAAAAGTTGGTGATCCCTTTCTCCTTTACCGAGCAATTCAGATACAACCTGAAAACTGTAATTACCATTATCCCTAACATTCACAATCCGCTCACTGTGTTTGTGCATAAAAAGCGGCATTTCATCAATGAATTCAATCCCCGGTAACGGTGGTGGATGAGGTGGTTTGCACCTTTGGTTTTAACCGGTTGCGAAAGAGGTTTCAAATATGTAATTTTCAGATATGCAATCTTCCTCTACTGCTATTTGATGTGAAATTTCATGGTGTCATCTTCCTTTGCAAATCTATCTTGGATTTTTTGACACTTGGTCTGGATAGTTATATATGTTTTACCATCCTTAATCACACCATCATCATCATCATCAAATCAGAGTATTTTCTTCTGACTGTACACTCCATCCATACGTATTAGGAAGTTAATCTTTAATTTTTTGCAATGAGACAAGCACATGGAAGATCATAAGTCTTTCTTACTGTGCATCCACACTTTTCCTTACCCGTACCTGTCTATTATGCTTTCTTAGCTTCGTGGAAGATGAAATTCAAACCCAACCAAGATACGCACCCAATCAATTATGAATGAAGAATGTTGTATTTAAATCTATGTTCTTGCACCATTATGCTTTGACCAGAAGTAGTTTGTATTTGTGAATGTTGGTTTTGGATCATTTGGTTTACCACCTCCCAATTTCTACAGAAATCACCTTTACTATCACCTAACCATTTCTCCAATGCTGAATATGCTGATTTCAGCTCTGTTAGTTGTTGTATTGACGATGTATCTAACCTGATTGGTCCATGCATAAACAATTTTCTCCTTCACTTGGTCGAGAATAGTACTCTCAACATATTTTTAGAAATTTGGAAAATCGGATACACATGCTCCTAAATTGCATTACGAAGGTAACATGTAATTCCTTTGTGGATGAATTTAATATATTAGTCCATGCATCCATAATCTTTTCCATCACCACACTTGGTTTGACCATTTTTCTGTCTTCACCCTTGATTTGTTTGGTGCCTACCTCGAGTTTGTGCCGACTCCTCACACTTTTTATAATGTGATATCTACAAAGTAATGCTTAGGATGTAGGAAACACCTTTGCAACTGAATTCATTAGTGCAGTGTCTCGATGAATGACAATTACTTTCTGCGTGTTTTCTTGGTTCTTCAACAAAGTCTTGCACACTTTGAAGTCCCATGTAAATTTGACCTCTTTTTCTGATTCCAAAAATGCAAATCCCATTGAAAAAGTCTTCTCCATAGAATTAATACCAACAATTTCAAGAAGCAGAAACCTATACTTGTTGGTCATGTACGTTGCATCGATAATGAGGACAGTAGAAAATATGTTGAAAAACTTAATATTTTCAGGATGAGTCCAGAATATGTCACAAACAGTGACTTTATCACCATACATTGTGTACCTAGAAACATAGTGGTTTTCATCCAAAAGTTTCAAAAGTTATTGCATTTCGGATCTTGGACCCATGATTGCCATGTTGTTTCAATGACGCACATTGTATACCTGCTTGATATTTGAAACACTTTTTAGGGGTTTCCGTTTCAAATTTGCAACTATGTTATTCGGCGCCACTTTAATTAAAGACATGTTCGAAACAATGTCCTTCTCCTTCGGTTTAAGACGACATACCATGGGATGATCGACTAGCTTTGTTTGCAAGACATGGTTATGTATTCCGTGAACACATTAAATTTCCACATCTCATCCATGTTACAATATTCACGCAAATGAAATGGACAACCACATTTTCTCGTTAAGGTGTCATCATATTTCAACTTCCAAATCTAGGGAAACATACATGCCATTTCTCTCACATCTCATAGTTACAAATGCTTGTCTTCTATTTGAATCATTGTTGGACCTTCCGATTACAATGCCAAACCCCAAATTCATGGCTACCACGCAGACACATTGAAGTATATGTTTGTGAACAGTAAATAGTTGTTCATTTATGAAACGTTGACCAACATCTATCTCGACATCAATCAATTTAACATCATCCTCCACTTCTTCCAATTTAACACCATGCTTCAGTTCTAGTTTAACAATATCCTTCATTACATCATTTTTTACATCGTTACTTAAAATAACTTTGAGAAACATATTTGAGTGAACCATATCTATTAAGAACCAAAACAAGAGAAGGCTTAAAAACCACTCAGAATTCAGATATACATATCTGAAATATTGTAGGTGAGTTCGGATATGTATATCTGGACAAGGCGAACATTTTTTTAGCTCAAACTCAAGATTAATGCAAGCAATGAGGGATGAAATGAGAGAGTTTACCTTAAATTGCAACTTATTTTGCTTTCTTTGATGTGATAAAATGTAAGAAATTTGGTTTGGAATTGAAAAGTTGATTGATAATGAAATTTTTTTTAAAGATTTTTTTTGGTTATGGAGGAGTTTGAAGTGTGAGGAAGATTATCATGCAAGGTGGTCAAAAATTCAAGTATCCTCTCGATCCTTTTGGAGATATATCTCCGAAAATATCTCTGAGTGGTTACAAAAATTCTTCTAAATGAAAAAGATATCTTCGAAGATGTATCTGCGAATTTACTTTGGATTTTATTCAGAGATGCATTTCCAAATTAAATTTAACCAAAAAATAGTATTTAGTGCGTTCAGAAATGTATCTTCAAATAAACTAAATGGTATTTTGATGTTTTCAGAGGTGCGCCCCATAGTCACAGCGTGTAAAGAGATTTTGTCTAAAATTTTCGAGAGCTCTAAGCCCAATTCCCTATGAAACCTCTCAAAGCCCATCAGTAATACGACGCCGTATGCAATTTGCATAAACCATCCTATCCCATTCCATCGGAAGTCTCGCATTTTCGTCGGAAAAATGGCTGCTCCGCACTTCCATTGCACCTCAACCTTGGTATCACGTTCAAACCCTTCCTTCCGTTTGCTTCACAATTTGAAGCTAACAAACCCCAACAATTCATGGCTAGGAACCAAAATTAGGGTTCAACCGTGCATTCTCAGTGCAAAACCTCCCGTGTCCATTTCCCACCGCCGCCCCGTCGCCGCCACCGTTTCCTTCAGCCTCCCCACCTCGTAAGCTTCTCCATTCCCAAATTCGATGCATGTTTGTTCCATTTCAGGTTTCTAATAATTAACTGTGGTTTCGCATTTTCAGAAATCCAGAGCGTGTTTCTCCAGGCCAGGAAACTCCAAAGTGAGTATTGCGTGACTTCAATTCCTTTTTCTTATTCATTCAATTTTGTAGATTGTTGATTTCTTATTGTGTTTGTTGAAAGCAAGATGGTCTTCCAAGGCTATAAAGTCGATTTCAATGGCTGAAGTGGAGGCGAGGAAACTCAGGTTTACTAATACCGGCACTGAAGCTCTTATTTTGGGGGTTCTTGTTGAGGGTAAGTCATTTGGTTGCAATTTTTCGGATTTCTTTTGAATTGGAAGCTTTATTGGAGTTTGTTAATTTTGTTTTGATGGGAACTTAGTTCACTGCAGTTGGGGAACTTCTTGGTGTTATTACAGATTTTAATTTTGTTTTTCATGTTTCCATGTTCTAGAAGCTAGATTTATTGATAACCATAGATGAATTTCTGTCATTTGCTTCATAAATTCAAATTTTCATTTGCATAATTCTCTTGATTCATAAATTCAGTAATTTATAGATTCATCAAAGTTTAGTCATTTAATCTTATGCGAATAATATGCTCATTTCTCATTTACACTTGATCTTTAGGATAATACTTGGCTTGTGTAAGGAGTTGATTCCCTCTCCTAACAACTAATTAATGGCCACAAAGAATTCAATTTTCACTGGATTTTTTTTTGAAAGTTTCATGAATATAAAAGTTTTAGTATTTTTTTCTGAAGTTATTTTGAGACACAAAGTTTTGCCATTATTATGTTTCGGAGGCTTTTAATTAGGGGAAAAACTTAGGTACAGAACCACTAATTCTGTTGGTACTGTTCCCACAGTAAAACAATCACGCGTGTCGGTTTCTTTGAAAAATTAAAACTCCCACAAAACTGTTGTCTTCATTCTCTCGATGCAGACTAGGGACACATAACCAAACCATCACCAACTATCATGGCCAAGCCTTATATTATGCATGTCATGTATTCCTTGCATGTTTTCCTCATCATGCTATAACTAATATTGCAAGTGCAACTATGATGCGAAAACAAAACAAATTAAAAGAATGATCTACAAACCATTTAATCCCTAAATAGCAACACCCTGTGGCAAAAGGGAGGATTCAGTGGTTTGCGGTGGGTCTTTGTGGCTGAGAGTCTTAGATAGTGGCCATTTGTGGGGGTATGGTCACATGTTGTGCACGGAACAAAGGAATGTAGTGCCTTGGAGGTGGGTGTGACATTTCAGTGGTTATTATGGTGGTGAATGATTTGCTGTTTCCCTGCCTTTGAAATTTCAGAGTTGGAAAAATTGAGTCCAACTGTATGTGTTTTATTGGGAACAGTACCAACAGTACCAATGAGTCAATGACACTGTATCTAAGTTTTATACTTTAATTATTCATATCCCCCGTGTATTTATTCTTACGTAAGTTCTTTACAATGAAAGCTTTGGATATTTAAATTTGTACATTGAGCCTGATCTATCTTTGGGGTTCTAGGTACTAATCTGGCTAACAAGTTTTTGCGAGCCAACGGAATTACAATTTTCAAGGTGCGAGATGAAATTGTTAAAGTGGTTGGAAAAAATGAAATATTTTCAGTACCCCCCGTCCCCGAGCGTCCTCCAATGACTGAAGATGCTCAGAAGGCCCTTGATTGGGCTGTTGATAAAAAATTAAAATCAGGTTCGTTCGTGCCATTTTTCTCATTTCCTATTGTTTGTCACTAATTGTGGAAACGTGAAATGCTGCTTACTTACAAAACCTATATGGCATTGTGGATTTATACCTTGAATTCTCGTTGATAGTTTGCTATGACTGTCTTACTCTGTCCAATTTCTTTAGTTGCATGTAAACTCAATATTTGACCCATTTTTCCACTTGTCTTTTATGGAACGATGCTATGGTTAGAATAAATTGAACCCAAAAATTGTAGGATCTTGGCATTGAAACTTTAATTTTCTAGCTTATGCCAAGAAGATATTGTTTTTTAACAATTACTAACAAATCGGACATGAAAATTCATAGGTGAGTAAAATAATTGAATGGGATTTTATGTTTTCGGATGTGATCCCGCCAAATTAAATATGGTTGAAGTTGAGAATGGGAGTTACATTTTTATTAAACCCCTGGGACAACGGCTTTTATTAATCATGATTCTAGTTACCCGATTTAGATATAATATATTATACAATTTGTGGCTAATGAGTATCTGTGTTAATCATGTGTGCTAATGATGTCTCGTGTTTTGATCCTGAAGCTTTTCATGTCACGAAAATATTAAAAAATGTTCTTGCATTCAGGTTGATGATGTTTTAATTAGTTTATGAATTTAATTCTAATTGAGATTGTAATGAATTAGTCTCTGTTTGGTAAAGAATACTGGATAGCTTATAGCGACTAAGCTTACATCGGATAGTAAATTATTTATATGTTAACAAATTAACTTTGTAGTGTTTGGTAAAATTAAATGTTGAATTAATTAATAAAAATGAGATAAATAGAAGGGTATATTTAGTTAACACTTTTTTAGTTATGATAATAACGGTAAAATTGATTAAAAAAATGGTAAACTGGAAGCCCAAATGCTACTTGAAGTAACTTATATAAATATGCTTTAAGCTAGTGAAAAACTGCTTTAAGCTCGTAAAAAATAGTTATCAAACAGGTCTATTTTGGTGATAAAAAATAGTTATCAAACAGGTCTATTTTGATCATAAGGGCTTATAAACTAGTATGAGTTATCCTATAAATAGTGGATAGAAAATAACTGATTTGTAGTATTCGGTCAAATTCGTTGTTGGGAGTAGCTTACAAATATGATGACATATAAAATATATGTTTCAGTAATATTTAATGTTTCTCAATTAAGATAACAAAGATTAAATTGTAAAAGAAATGGTGAGTGATGATTTTTAAGCTATATAAGCTACTTGAAATAGCTTATCGAAAAATGCTATAAGATAATAAAAATAAGCTATAAGCTTGTGAGAAAGTGGCAGTTATCAAACAAGTTTTTCTTAATCATTTGAACTTATAAGTTTTAAGCTAGCTTATGGTGTTTTCCAAACATACCCTTTGGTTCTATTCTATATCAATAAGATTTTTTTTTCTTTTCGTTTTCACATGTTTATAATTCAACACCCCCCTCTTAAACTTGATTTTCCCATAAAGTGTCTTCCTTATCTTGATCTCCTTGTCTTTGTATTATTCACCTTGTTTCTCAATAGTTGCTAGGTTTACCCTTCTTACTTGACGACTCCTTTTAAAAAGGAACACTGCACGTATTATTATAGTCAATCTTAGCGTTTTTACTATAGTCTTTTTTGGCTATTCTTGTCACGTATCTTTTGACTTTTTTCTTGACTCTCTTCCTTGACTTGCACATTTTCTTCACGCCCGTATTCTTATGCTCTTTCTGAAGCAAAATTGCCAAACTTCTGACAATTGTAGCATTGACTTTGAGATTTATGATTCCTTGTGTTTATGTATCCTCTTCCACGTCCTCTTGTTGAGGTTTCTCCTCTCTCATAACTGTCGCTAGTGAAATTTGAAACTCGTCTATAGTTACCACGTCCAAAATGTCCTTGACCGCGACCTCGTCCTCGACCTTTACATCGACTCTGTTGGCATCTCTCATTTCTTTGAGTTTCTTCATTCTCCTTTAGTTGCGTCTTGAATATTTTTTCCGTGATCTCTTTCTTGTGTTTCTTCTCATAAACTAATAGTGATCTTTGTAGTTGCTCTATTGTCATAGTCTCTAAATCTTTTGTTAATTCGATTGTCATAACAATATACTCAAATCTAGAATCTAATGAGCGGAGTATTTTCTCCATAATTCTCACATCTTCTAACTTTTCACCATTTCTTTTTAATTGATTTGAAATAGTGATAACTCTTGAAAAATATTCGGAAATCGACTCTAAGTCTTTCATATGCAAGAAATCAAACTCACCTCTTAGAGTTTGGAGATACCCCCTCTTTACTTTGTCTTCACCTTTGCAAGATGTTTGGAGCTTCTCCCACGCCTCTTTAGCAGACGATGCACTTGAGATTTTCTCAAACTCATCTTCATCCAAAGCTTGGTATATGAGGAAAAGTGCTTTTTTGTCTCTCTTTCTTGAATCCTTCAAAATATCCTTTTGTTTTTCAGTTAAGGAATCCTCATCTTGTGATTCATTATAACCTTTTTCAACAACCTCCCAAATATTGTGTGCTCCAAGAAGAGCCTTCATTTTGATACACCAATTATCATAAGTACTTTCTTTGAGAAGTGGAACTTGGAAGGATGTTGCTCCATTGTTAGTCATAACCATAGAGAGAGTTCTTATCAAAATCACTCTGATGCCACTTTGTTGGAAACAGAAAATGTTATATTGAGATTTTGTGAGGAATTAGAGGAAGAAATATTTGAGAGAATGAGAATTTCTATTGAGAGGATGTTTTACAAGCTTGTTTTCTTGCTTCTACTTGCTTGGTTTACAAATGATAGGCTTTCCTCTATTTATAGGCTATAAGGAAAATTTTTACATACACCCATAGAGTATTCTAGACACTTTAAAGAGAGACTTCTACACTTCTTTCTACTACTTACATTTATTATTTTGACTCTACTAATCTACTTCTACATTTCTCTAGAATTTTCTTTAGACTATACCACTAAGACTAACAAATGTGCCTAACATATTATTAGCCCAATGGATCGAATTATGTTAATAATCCAACAAAAGTTCCTTATCACTATAGCCAGGCTAGTTTATATATTCTATTTAAAAAATAAAGTTTTGTCCTCTTATTTTAAAAATCTGTTTTTTTCCTCAACTTTCACATTTTTTTAAAATGGAGGATCCAAATATAATTTTTTGAAAATAGATAGACTAAAATGTGGTTTAGGGTTTTGAAAATATAATTTACATTATTTTTTTGGTCAAATTCAATCAAAAAGTTATTTAGTTTGCCCAAAATAAGCCTCATATTTTTTATTATAAAAAAGTGGCATTAATATTAATGTAACATTAGTTGTTTTAGTAAAAAAAACTGTGTTCCATACCACCCTCCACTCCTAAAGAAAATAAAAAACGTTGTTTGCTACTACGCTTAATGAGTATAACATTAAATATATATAATTTGTTATACGAATAAAAAGCTACTATTAAAAATGTAACTACACTACTAAACTTGTTTCAATAATAAATTAGTTTATTGAAAATAAAAGTTAAATTAAATATTTAACAAATAAAATAAAATAAAGGGCATGTTGGGTATAATGTCAAAAAATAGAAAAAAAAATTAGGCAACTTTTGCTTATAATTTGATAGAGAGGGAGTATTTTCTTGTCATGCACTCGAATGGTGAATGGAGGAGTGTCTTGCATTATCATCTGTTTTTCTTCTAAAATTGACACTTCTTCTCACATGTTTTAGTTTTACTAGTATGTTTTTAAAAAAAATCTAATTTCATATTTGATATGCAGATGATGGCGGGGAAGTAACCACAACACACATAATTCTTGGCATTTGGTCTGAAGTGGATTCCCCGGGTCACAAGATACTATCCAACCTTGGTTTTGATGACAAAAAAGCTAAAGAGCTAGAGTCCTCTATTTCTAAAGCTGTTGTTAATGATGAATAATGGTTTCTTAATGATGATTTAGCAAGTTTTTTTGTGCTATTAGTGATAATTGATGCAATTGTTGTACAATAGATCAACAGGTTGTTCCACCTATTGCAGAAGTCGTATTTTCATATGTAAAATGACCCTTTCCCCTTCAGGCCCTCTCAAACCCAAAAAAAAAAAAGGAAAAATAGAAGAAACAACTAATTTGGCCAAAGCAAAAAATATTAGGTAGTGATCTAAAATGGCTAAGAACCCATATGGGTTGGAATGACCATTGTTATCTTTTAGCGATATTTTCTAGAAATGGGTTTTACAAGCAATTGAACCGTTGCAAAATCTGATCTATTTTTGTTATGCATGGTTGAGACGTGTCTTATTCGTCCTTGCCAAGTGTTTGATCACACGCATAATACATAGATAATTTTGAACTAATATTTTACACTTTATCATTTTCATGACGCCCAATTTGTATTTCCGCCACATTATAAGGAACTTCTTTGACACCGGAACTTGTTAATATTTGTGCCTTGGCAGCTTCTTCCACCCACTTTATCCTAGCAATAAAAACTAACAAAAGCGACAAGCAAGCTACAATACCAGTAAGAAGTCCAAAGAAGAGTCCAACAAGGCCAAGACGAAGCTTGAAGGCAAAAACAACACCAAGGGGCAGAGCCAAGAAATAAAACCCCCCTAGACTTGCATACATACCCAACCAAGGTCGAGCTGTCCCTCGAACTATGCCTCCACAAACTGCCAATGGAAAATTAAATAATTCCACTAGTGCCATCAACAACATTGTCTTCTTCACTCCTTTAATAATCCCTCTATCATGGCTGAAAACTTGTCCCCAAACTCCCCTTGCAGCCACCATCACCAAGCTTCCAGTACATCCCGCGATAAAACCTATTCCTAGAGACACACGCGCAGACCGGTAAGCACGGTCAGCTTCATTCGCGCCAAGCTCGTTCGAGACACGGGTTGAAACACAAGTGGCCAATGACAGCATCACCGAGAAAAGCAAATAGTCGAAGTTTAACACAATGGTTAAAACTCCCAACGCTTGCTTAGCGTTTGCGAGGTGGCCAGTAAGCAAAACAAGAATCTCATAGCACCACCACTCCATACATGTGTTAAGACAACAAGATCCACAAAGCTTGATCAGCCTAATCCAATCCATAACACTCTGATCCCACCATCCTCCTTCTTTCCACGTGGTATCCATTCGATTCTCCAGAATCACAACATAAATGGCCAGAAGAATCACAACAATAAGATCAGTTATCCAAACAGCCATGGAAACCCCTTTTAAACCCATGGTTTTCGAGAGTAAGATGTTAACAGGAACATGAAAAGCAAGTGCTACACCAGAACTAAACATGGTAGGAAGAGTGATACTCTGAGAACTCAAATAAGCTTTTAAGGGACACAAGAATGACATAACAAACAAATCAGGTACGAGATAATAAACAAAAGTTCCAGCCACAGTCGATATCTCTTTTTGTTGTCCAAAATGAATCAAAATTTTGTCAATATGAAGCCACATAAAAGTAACAGGAATTGTTACCAATAGCAACAACATAATTGTCATGAGAAGAGTCTTATGAAGGAGTCTCACGTTTTTAGCACCATGAGCCTGTCCACAAATAGGCTCCATGGCACCAGATAAACCATTCAAGACCGAGAAGCCCGTAACATTCGCGAAAGTGAACCCAAGTGCACCGCCCGCCAAGCTAAGCTCACCGAGTCGACCCAAAAATGCTGTTGTGATAGCTGTTTTGGCAAACCAAGCTAAATTCATCAACACCATTGGAAAGGCCAATCTTCCTTGAACTCTTAGCTCCTCTGATAGCATGTTTGTTTTAAGGTTTGAGCTAAGGCTTTTACATGTTGGTGACATTTTTGTTGAAGTGTTTGTAGAGTACTATGTATTGGTGAGAATGGTTGAGATTGCAGGAGTTTGGTGATGTTTAAGGAGTTTTAGTTTTTTAAGGAAGCAGAGAAGCAGGCTTTTTATGCTGCCAATAGAAGAAAAGATTGTTGGTTAAAGATTTATAATGCGTGATGACTGATGGGATATGCAAGAGAGAGTGATGATAGTAACTACGCACTTCGGTTATTGCAAGAGCCATGAGTTGAGTAAAGGATTTAAAAAGCAATTACTTAAATTTTAATTAAGTATTTAAATTTCTTTTTTTTATATTATATTTAATAATTTATTTTAACAAAAATTAGTTTTTAATCTAAAAATTTGTAATACTAAGGATTATTGGTTGTGAGTTTTTTTTTGTCAAGAAAATTAATTTTAAAATTAAAATATATTTAATTATAATGACATTTTTTTTTACTAAAAATAAAAACCAAAAATATAAGTTTTCAATTTATAATTTGTTTTTACTAAGACATTACCAATTATCATTATGACCACTATTAACTACCATTATGACCATCGATAACACATACTCTGGTATTGCTATTGACAATACCACTTAATACAACCTACTACAATCCTACCACTACTTTCATTATCACCGATCACCACTATGACCAAATTCAACAACCATCGTCGACCACCACTCCATCTATTTTCCTTCACCAATATATCCATCAACTATCTTTAGAAACGTCACTCAAACCATCTATTGTCACTCTAACCACCACTGATCATCACCCCTTATTACTACTTTGACAAATACTTTAATTACTGACAACCACTATTCTGACCAACACCACTATGACCATCCACGATCACACCATTGACCATCACAACCACCGCTTTGACCACCATCAATCACCACTCCTACAAATGTTTTTCAAGAATCACCGTTTTTAACCACTTTTACTAAAATAACCACTCATTAATCCACTAATATATTTTTAGGGTATAAAGAGGTGTCCTCTATAAGCAACTACAAAGCCAAATCCCTCTAGACAGAAAAAATCGTAACGGGTGACAAAATTCGACTTAAAAGAAAATACACTATATTATAATATTTTAATTATAATATTTTAACTATTTTGTAAATTTGAAAGTATGAATCTTTAGCATTAAGAATATTTATGATTACAATTTATTTTTATTTTTGAAACTTACTTTGATTTTTGTAAATTTTATAATTCAAAATTGAAATTGATTTTGGATTTTGAAAATTTTAAAATTTATACCAAAAACTGTTGACTAAGTGACTCTAAGCACAACATGAAAGGGATGAATTGTGATATTATAATTTTAAAAAATTAATTTATAAAAATGTTTTGATTTAAATTCGTTTATGTTAGAAAATAGAGACAAGACCGGAGAAGAATAGAAGAAAGAAAAAGGCAAATTGATAAATAAATGGATTAAATATATTTCTGGTCCTTATAAATATCTTAAATTTTATTTTTATTCCTATTAAAAAAATGACATTTTAGTCCTTACAAATTTTTTATACATGCAGTTGTAGTCCATGCTATTTTCTAAAATTTTAAAAATTGTTTAATTATCCTTTAATTTTTAAATTTTTGAATAATTTTTTTCATACATGTTTAAAATAATGTAAAATATTTATTTACCAAACTTTATAATTTTTTAAAATGAGAAAAATTAAATATGAATTTTTTAAATTACAAAAGATAATGATAAAAGTAATGAAGATCTCGACTTAGAAATTAAATTTTGAGTTCCCTTTTTTTTCAAGGAACTTTTTAAAACGTTCTAAACATGTCTGAAAATTAATCATTCCAAAATACACACTGGTTTAAATGTAGGGACTAAAACTATGTGCATAATAATTTGTAGGGACCAAAATATGCCACTTTTTTTATAGGGACCAAAAATAAAATTTAATATTTTATACGGATAAAAAACATATTTAACCATAAATAAATAATAGAAAATAAAGAGATGATGAAAGAAAATATCACACCAGAGAATAATACTAGTTCAACCTAACCACTTGGCCTACTACAGTCCTAAAGAGTTTTCCCACTATATTTTCACTAAAATCAACCTTGAGCTTTTCACATGAACTATTGAATTTTTTTATCCCTTATATAAGATTGCTTTTGGAATTTTTTATCCTTTATATAAGATTGTTTTTGGAATTTTTAACAACATTAATTATTTATTCACTAACATATTCTTATTTATTTTTATTCATTTTTTGAAACAATAAATATTATCATAAAAACATAAATTAAATCTATTTTTTTAAAGAAAACTTATAAAAACAATAACAGAATATTA
This sequence comes from Vicia villosa, assembly GCF_029867415.1. NCBI lineage: Eukaryota > Viridiplantae > Streptophyta > Magnoliopsida > Fabales > Fabaceae > Vicia > Vicia villosa. Next base: position 148,879,901 of record NC_081181.1, read on the forward strand.
ATATTAACTTTTTAAATTTATTTAGTTCCTAAATATTATATTTAATAATAAAGATAGTATTGTATAATATTGAATTTATAATTTATTTTCTTATATATTGTTTTCAGTATAACAGATATTCAACTTATATTTAATTTATAATATGTTGTTTTTATAAAATCTTATATTGAGATATAATATGACGTGTTTTATAGTGAATTAGTTTTCTTAAAAACGATGATACATTTTTTACTTAAAAATAATATTTATTGTCTTAGGATACATCACATTGTTATGTATGAGTCTTTGCACTCTCTATATAAGATCAATTGCTTCTGATACTAGAAAACTAAAAGTATCAAAGACACATAGTATAAAAGCATGCTAACTGTCACGACACACTTTCTCATGCCTGGCTTCTTTATTTGAAGCGATTTTGAGAGCTTCATGTCCCATAGCAAAACTTGCGGTTCACATTCTCACCAATGGAGAAATCCTAGTCGTACACGTGCATGTTTCCCTCCTATCCACTTGTACAACAAAACATTTGTTGACCTAAGTGTCGATCTCCCCTCTTGTGGGTTAGTCAAGAAATTCATAGGCGTCTCTTTCTTGATAAATATCCCGACATGCCGAAATATATCAAATAAGACATCTCGAATAAAATCATGTCGGTATTTGAATCTTGGAAACTTCTTACAATGAATGTCGTATTTCCTAAATGTATCCAATCACACCTTGATAAAACAAGGCAAACCTAATTAACATGAAATAAGGGAGTCATAATTCGGTATTTAAGGATGGTACAATACTCTACAAGAGACATATGTTAGCCTAGACCAACAATAGATATAGCAAGGAGAAAACTTTGAGCATGTGATACTTGCAAACAATCAAAGGTTGCTTTCTGTCTTGTGGTCATGTCAAACTTCACATCCATATCCTGAACACTATTACCAAAAGGACTCTTGCAAGCCATATGTACTATATAAAATCTCTTTAAGAAATAATTTAATATACATGAAGATACTATCAACTTGAACTACTTGAAGCTTTCGAGAATATCGTAGTCAAGTGAAGATATATTTTTGAGTCATAAAAGAGATTATAATTTTATTTTTTGGTTTAAGAATAATAGATAATATATTAATTTTATGAGCTCGAATGGAAAAGTGCTTTAAAAAAAAGATATAACACATTTCTATTAAATTTGATATATATATATATATATATATATATATATATATATATATAACAATATTAATAATAAATTTACGAATGTCGAATTTAAAATTCAAACTTCAATTATAAGATTATAAAGTCAAACTTTTACCATTATATTCACACCTCATAGACAAGTGTATTTCTATTACTAAATGAGTAAATCTATTCTATAGTCTATGCAAATTATTATAGTAGTTTTTGTGATAAACTTAAAGGGACAAATTCTAAGAATTAAAAGTGAAGAATCCTTCATCATCTGAAAGAGATACATTTAGATGTCACAAAAATCATCTAAAGTTCTGTCGAAATTAAGGTCTATACCATATATATTTCATTGTATATCAATATATGATCATGTAAATTCAAGATTGAGCCCTATAAGGCACAAATGTGTACGAAGAAGCCTAAACTGTCGAGTACAAACCTAATCCTCTCACTGTAATACGTAAATAAGCCACTATACATGAAAGATCTTTGAAGAAAAGACCTCAACCAACCACGACGTCTTCAACCGTCCTTCGTAACTCTTTGTCTAAATAAATAAGTGTTTTCTCGAAATGATTAGGTTTACCTGTTCTAAGGACAAAAAATATTTTTGCGAATACCATTTGAGAAAATGTATAACAAACTCACTTTGAGGATTCCTTAGTTGTGGTAAAAGATGAATTAACTCAACAACCCTAACTGCTTTATTCATGGATAACCCCTCGATAAAATCTTCATCTCGACTAACAACCCCTTCAAGAAACTCCACCCTTAACATCGGCCTACCATCACACGAAGGTCAAAAGATTACAGTTTTATGAGTATTCAATCTGAGACCTGATCCTGGACCGGTCTCCCAATTAATGTCAAAGGATTTAGCCACATCCTCTAAATCATTTATGATGGTCCCATCATTAAGATACCAGACATGAAAAAAAGTTTACGTTTGTCATTGATATGATGAATAAATGAGTGTAACACAGTGGCAAAAAGGAGCGACCCTAACAGGTCATCGTGCTGCACTCCAGTGGTTGACATAATATGTCCATCCCTAAACTATAAAATTGATATTTAGCAATAGATAAACTCAACCCACAAGAAAATTTATGAGAATCTCACCCCCACCTTTTGCAGTATGACTGGTCGATCTATAAACTTGAAAGCATTCGTCAAATTTACTACGAGCATAGTCAAAAAGTCATCTCCACGTCGCTTACTCAACACTTTGTTGCAACATCCTTACTGAGATATCATGCAACATCCTTACTGACTCATTTCATTGCAACCTTGGATACCAGTCACCTCCAAATAGAACCCACAACAATTGATCGTATCCCACCCTCAGGCTTTAATAACGACGTCAAGGGTGCGGTGATAATCAACTCAGCCAAACTCATCGGACATCTCCCTACCATCCATATGTTAACTAGAGTAATTGCATATAAAAGATCTCCAGACATAATAAAACATTCCCCACACAATGCGTCTAATGAATGTTGTGCTCACAAACCATCTCTACCACATAAAATCCCTTTAAAAAATGATTTAATGTACTTGAAGATAGTATCAACTTCAACCACTAAAGACTTTAGAGAACAAAATGGTCGATATAAATATATATTTTTTACTCATAAAAGAGATTATAATTTTATTTTTGGATATAAAGATAACATAGACGATATTGATTTTATGAACTCAGGTGGCAAAGTGCTTTTAAAAAAAAGATACAACACATTTCAATTAAATTCTAAAAAAGAAAAAAATTATAAAATTTAAAATATTATATATATTAACAATCAATTTAGGAATGTCAAATTAAAAATTCAAACTCCAATTTTAAGATTATAAAATCAAACTTTTACCATTATATTCACACCTCAAGGACAAGTGTATTTCTATTACTCAATGATAAAGTGGTTGATATAATTAAAAAATCCTCACCAGGAACCTCTTTCTCCCAATCAAACAATGAAGGAACCTAATCTCTTTTTAATGAGTAAATCTATCTATAATCTAAACAAATTATTTATAGTCATTCTTGAGATAAACCCAAAGGCACAAATTCTAAGTAGTATTAAAAGTGAAGAATCCTTCACCATCTAATATAGATACTTAGATGCCACTTGATTTAAATATAACAAAACATTCCCTAAGATACTATAAACAACTACTGTTTCTTCTTCAACCGAACTAATGATGTTATTCCTTCCTACCTAAGAGATGCCACTGCTACTTCTTGAAGTACACTTTTTTAAAATTATTTTTTATTCACAGTTGAAATTTATTTGATAAAATATCAATTAAATTTGTTGTGCAACTTGCTTATTAGCTCTCAACTGTAGTTTATTTTTTGCGTTTCAAAGAACTATGCTGAAGATTGAACTTTGTCACTAGGGATGGCAAAGAGACCCAAACCCGCGGGGTCCGCCTGCACCCGAACCCGAGTCAACGGGTGAAAAACCGAGTTGACTGGGTTTGGGTTCGGGTGCCACCCGATATTTCGGGTGCGGGTTTGGGTAGTGTGAAACTCACGCCCGAAACCCGAAATCACACCCGATTATATATATATATATATATATATATAAATATATATATATATATATATATATAAATATATATATATATATATATATATATATATATATATATATATATTATATAATATTATATAATATTATATATATATATATATATATATATATATTTATATATATATATATATATATATATATTTATATATATATATATATATATATATATATATATATATATATATTTGTGGAAAGTTGTAGGAAAAATATATTTATGTATTTTGTTGCGGGTACGGGTTTGGGTGAAAAAACTCGAACCCAACGAGTATGGGTGTGGGTGTTATTTTATTATCCGAATAGTTCTTGGGTTTGGGTTTGGGTGGTCATTTCGGGTTCGAGTTTGGGTAGTATGAAACCCGCATCCGCGGGCCCCCATTGCCATCCCTATTTGTCACTTAATTATGGATTCTTTACTTTTTAAAAAAAATTGAAGTATGAGGTTACATTTTCTATAAGTTTATTTATTGTGAGAAGGATTTATTTATTTAGAGAATGATTTGTCTATGACATGTTCACTAGCGACCAAACATATATCGCGGTTTTACGAGTTTTAACATGAGACTATTTTATAAATAGGATTAAATATGTTTAAAATTTTTTTAAAGTTAGATATTTTTATTTTTGGTTTTTTAAAAAAATTTAGTTAAAGAATCATTAATTTAAAGTTAGAAATTTTAATTTTTTATCCCCTACTAAAACCGTCACTAATTCAGTTGTTGCAAATTCATATTCTAAGTTGTAAAAACCGTCAGTAAATTACAGAAGAAATTAAAGGTTAAAATTTCTAATTTAATAGGGGCAATTTTTTAATTTTTTTTTTTTAGAAAGACGAAAAATAAAAATAACTAACTTTAGAGGAACTTTAAATATATTTAATCTAACTACTTAACTTTAATGAAATTAATATTGTTAAAATTAAGTGCAATTAATCACATTATATTGTTAAAATAACTACTAAGTGTGCGAATCCCCTTTTTCATACATTATAATGTCTAAAGTTGAAAAATGGGTTAAATAGTGTTCACCCCCCTGCCAAAGTAGCGAAATTCGGTTTTCCCCCTTATTAAAAAAAAATTTAGCCTTCGCCCCTTAGAAAACAAGATTTGCAAAATTACAAATAATCAAACTTGTAAAACCTGGGTTTCGAACCCAGGTCAATAAGGTTACAAACTTGTAAACTTACCACCAAACCATGAATGCTTAGTTATTTATAACGTTGCTTTATTGCTATTTAAAACAGAAATTTTATTGCAAAGAAATTCTATATTAAACATAAATTATGTAAACTATTTAAAAAAGAAATTTTAAGTAAATACTAACGTTTTCTTTATTGCTCAGTTATTTTATTAAAAAAATTATTCACGTTTTTTTATTGCTCAGTAAATATTCACGTTTTTTTATTGCTCAGTAAATATTCACGTTTTTTTATTAACGTTTTTATTTTATTAATGTTTTTATTGTATTAATGTTTTTATTTTATTAATGTTTTTATTTTATTAACTTTTTTTTAATAAAAGTTTTTAATTAACGTTTTTATTCAGTTTTAATAGTTTATATAAATATTTTTTTAAAATAATTTTATTTAATTTTTTTTAATTAACGTTCTTTTATAATTATATAAATGTATTATTTAATAATTTATATAAACATTTTTTTAATAATTTTATTTAAATTTTTTAAATTAACGTTTTTATTCAGTTTTTTAATTTATATCAACGTTTTTTTTAATAATTTTATTTAAATGCTTTTTTAATAATTTTTATAATTAACGTTTTTTTAAAATAATTTTATTTAGTTTTTTAATTAACTTTTTAAATATTTGTTAGGAATTTGCTCAGTTTTTTTAATTATTGCATTATCTATATATTAATATTAATATTTGTAAAGCTTTTTTAAGTTATTATAAAATAATATTAATATTTGTAAAATGTTAAAAAGTTAATATTTATAAAATGTTAAAAATTTATAATTTTTTTATTAAATCTATATATATTTATTAACGTTTTTATTAAAAATATTTAAATTTTTTAATAAATTTAAAATATATATAAATATGTAAAATTTACGTTTTTATTTACGTTAATATATTTTTATTTTTAAATTTTTTATTTACGTTAATATATATATTTATAAAAAATTTATAAAATATATATAACATTAAAATGTTAATATATAACATTAACATATATTTATAAAAAATTTATAAATATATATAACATTAAAATGTTAATATATAACATTAACAGTTAAATTTAAAAAATTTAAAATATATATAACATTAAAATGTTAATAAACATTAATAAAGTAATATATAAACATATATTAATATATTAGTAATAAAGTATATTAATAAATAAATAAATGGTCTATTATTGAAAAAGTTAATTAAAAAACTAATTAATATATTCAGTTTTTTTAATTTACATATTATTGAAAAAGAATGGTGTATTATTATATAGAACTTCTTTGCAATTATAAACAACTAAGCATTCATTGTTTGGTGGTAAGCTTGCAAGTTTGTAACCTTAGTGACCTGGGTTCGAAACCCAGGTTTTGCAAGTTTGATTATTTGTAATTTTGCAAGCTTTCCAAAACCACGCCCAGTCAGCAAGATTCCAAGCCCAGTCAGCAAGATTCCCTTCGCCCAGTCAGCCAAACAAGGGATAGGGGGTTCCTGGAAACAGAATCTTGTTTTCTAAGGGGCGAAGGCTAAAATTTTTTTTAATAAGGGGGAAAACCGAATTTCGCTACTTTGGCAGGGGGTGAACACTATTTAACCCTTGAAAAATTTAAAATTGTGGTTAAGATAACCCAATCTTATAAAACTATCTTATCTCCTTATATATAATATTATTGATGCATTGATCTCTGATAGTAGAGATTTTTTATGAGGTGGTATTATAAATCATACATTTGTTGTTAGTGATACACATTGTATAGTTATTGAACTTTCACCCATTCATTCAAGTGCATTATCACTTTCACACTTTGCACAATTTATTATACGTGAGTTATTATATCCTAATAGAGAATTTGTTCCACAGTTACAAACTTTTTTAACTAATTTTTACGAGGCTTTTCAAAATACAAACAATTATTTCTTTCACTCCATTCTATAACATAATTCTTTAAAAACGATTGGTAGATTCTATTTTTGTGGCATTCTGCTTTATTTCTTCTAATATTCTCTCTCGCAAGATATATCATGGTAATAACAAAGATGAAACACTATAAAAGAATACACCTAACATAATATGTTATTATCTCAGCCATTAAGCCAACCGCAATAAGAGTTCTTATTTAGGTGCCTAACAATTTTTTTCTTTTATTAAAAGATATTTCATTACGGTCCATATTAATAATTGTAGTGATATATTAAGGCATATAGATTTTGAATCCCAAGACCAACAATTTTTTTAATTATAAAATAGGTGTGTCACTTATAATTAAAATATTTATATTACAAATTAAAATAACTTTCACCACGGTGTATTGTGAAATGTACATACATATTATCTTGGTCGTTTATATCAACCATGGTGAAAAGTATAACATATATTTAAGCGAAAGTTCACTCATTCAGGACAAAACACAATCGTCCATCTCAAAACCAAACCCTAACACCCTCTTACGCCTTAACCTTTACCTCATGAAAGTCTGTAGCCAACTTCTTCACAAAACTGCAACATATCTTCTTCATCTCTTATTGATTAAGGAAAAATATTACACGAAACTCATTTCTTTCACTTCCTCTTCACGAATCACGTATGTTGTTGGTAATTTTGTTTTTATTGATATATATTGTATGTTGTTGATTTTAAGGTGTATGTTGTATGTTGCTTATATATGTTATTGTTGATAAAAGTTGTATGTTGTTGATAAATTTTATATTTTGTTGTTAATAAAAGTTGTATGTTGCATGTTTAATTATGTTGTATGTTGTTGTTAATATATGTTGTAGGTTGCCGTTAATGTATGGTGATGTTGTTAAGGTTTGTTTAATGATATACCTTATAAATCGCAGCTTCATTACGTTCAGTCAACATGTCATAGAAGACAAGTTTATTATATCGTATGTGGGTGGAGTGTTTTTCCAACCCCTTACAGAATATATAATATTTTGAATTGAATTAGAAAATTATCATAAGTTATATTAGAAAACAAATTACATTTATCGATGTTATAAGAGCTTTCTGTAGCCCATTATTTGCATTTCTCTCTTTAACTGTTAAAACTTGATTTGATGCTTGTAGTTATTCATCTACCTATTCCTTCACTATTAATTTTGTTTACAAAGTAAATAATATTTTACAAAATGAACTAGAGGTGAAGGAAGGGGTATTTGAAAAACTACAAGTATTAAAACAAGATCTATCTGTTAAAGAGAAAAATGCATATTATAGGCCGCAGACACCTTGTACAACATTGATTAGTGTAACTTGTTCATTAAATATGACTTCATATCTCATATAATAATTTTCTAAATCATATTGAAAGATTATATGTTTAGTGAGAAGTTGGTGAAATAAGCAATTCATATAAGTTATAATAAACTCCAATAAACATATCATCACAATTATAATCAAGGACCATGGTGATATGTTGTGCACTAAGTCTTTCACTACGATTGGATTCTAGAACCATGATGAAATATGTTGAAATTTGAAAAAAATGCAGACGCTAGGAATAGAACACTAGACCTCAACCTTTTACTACAATTTTTTTAAACAACCATAGTGGTATGTTACACACTACTGTCTTTTTAACACGACTTGCAGCCTATGGTTGTAAAGAGGGCACATACAACCACTCACTACCTTACCACAGACCACCGTCTGTAGTATAATATTTCTCCCAACCATGGTAAGATATGTATTTCATAGTAATGTAACCTTCTTGTTCCTTAGTTCAGTGAAAGCAAGTGTACCTAAAGGATTTGAAAGAGTGTCTGTAATATGTGCAGAGGCTGGCACATGTTTGATGCCCTGTTTGTATGCTACAACTATCTCCTTAATAAAATGTATGTCCAACTCAAAGTGTTTAGTTCTAACATATACAGCAGAATTATGAGACAATAGGACACCACTTAAATTATATAGAGCGTGGTTGGAGGAAGAAAAGGTATTGATAACTCACTTAGTAGTTACTCAAGCCAAAGTAATCCAGATGTTGTGTGTGCAAGTGCTTTGTACTATGCTTCAACACTAAATATGCCTACGAGTTATTGTTTCTTACAACTCTAAGACTCAAGGTTGGTACCAAAGTAGATTCATGTGCCAGTTATAGATCTTCTATTATATGAATCACTAGGCCAAATTTATTTTAGGACCTAAGGGAGAAATTTTGGTCATAAACCTATGGAGTTAGGTTCAATACATGTGTATAAGTACTATTAATATACTCGATAATTCTTATTACAATAGACCAATGAGATGTTACAAAATATGCCATGAACTGATAGACTTTATTAACACTAAATGCAATATCATGTCTTGTGAGGGTTGCATATTGTAATGCTCCCAAAATATACTTGTATAAGTGAGCATCATTGAAGACATAAAATCCATGTTTACTAAATTTACATATAACTTGCATGGGAGTATGAGCTGCATTAGCATTAGGCATGTTTTCTCTTACTGTGAGGTCTTTGATGTACTTGGATTGAGTGAAGTTTAAGGACCCATTTGCTTGAGGTCTGACTTCAATACCTAAAAAATACTATAGTTTCCCAATTTTTTCAGAGAAAATTTCGCATTTAGTTTGTCAATGAGATTGTGAACTAAAGTATAGAAGGATCCAATTATTAAGATATCATCTACATAAACTAGGGCATACATGGTCATGCATTTACTTCTAAAGATAAAGATGAGTGATCAACCTACTTTGAGAGAAGCCAAAATGTATGAGGGATTAAGTAAGTTTTTTATACCACACTTTTGGTGCATGATTTAGACTATATAATGCTTTATTCAATTTACACACAAAGGGTTTATGTGCATAGATGAATTCGAGGGGGGGGGGGGGTGAGTTGTTGCATATGTACCTCCTCATGGAGAGAGCCAATAAAAAATGAATTGTTTATTTCAACATGCTAAACTTCCATCTAGAATGTTATAACTCAAGTTTGATTTACTCTAATAGTTGTGGGCTTGAAAACAATAGAGAAGGTTTTATTGAAATCAAATCCTGTTTTTTGGTGGTATCCTTTACAAGCCCGACTTTATATTTGTATTTTATCCCATCTAAAATTTTCTTGAACAAAAAAATAAACTTGCAACCTATTGTTTATCCATGAGGAGGTAATGAAGATAAAATCTTCGTGTCATTTTTATGAGATTTTTGTACTCTTAGTTCATGGATTCTACCCATTATGGCTGAGCCGAGGCTTGTTTGAAAATACTAGCCTCACTATGCGCAAGGTAAACCTTAGGTTTAGATATTCCTTTTTAGATATAGTTATCACGAGATGATTTTTTGGGTATTAACTAAAAAAAGTTGTGTATGGAGGGTGACATGGACTTCTTAATGTCGTATGAGCCAACATTAGTAGAATTGGTCATTGATTGGTTGTTCCAAGATGAGTGAACTAGTTTACTAGCTAGTAAATAAAGAGACATAATATGTAAAAGTTGAAGGCATTGTGTTTAAGGTAATGATCAAATAGGAATTGACAAGTCAATATTTCCTATGTGATTGTATTGAGTTTCCCATACATTGATATTAGGAAAACTCATTAACTCAGGTTCAATTTTGTTATTTTGGAAAGAATTGGATGAACAAAGGATCCTTTTTTGTAGGGAATAACTAGTTCATTGAACTTTAAAACCTAAGAAATATAAACTATACCCTCTTTGCTTAGACATTTGTATCCCTTATGTTGGGGTGACACTCCTAAGAAGACACACTCAATGCTTCTGAGTTATAGCTTATGTTTAATGTATGACATCAACGAAGGAAACTAACAACTCCTAAATGTTATTAGGGATTTTTAGTTGCATATGGCCTTATAGAGAGCATGGAATGAAAAGGTAACTTGGTTAGGCTAGATGTGTGAAGTATGTTAATGATGTAGACATACGAGCAAAATAATGATCCTAAAAAGAAAGCGGAATTGATGTACGAGCTAGAAGAGTTAAGACCATTTCCATAATTCATTTGTGCTTTCCCTGAACATTCTTATTTTGAAGCGAGGTGTGTGGATAAGTCGGACTATGTGAGATCCCTAATATGTTAGATGACTAGTAAATGGTCTAAACTCTACCCCAAAGTCTATTTGAATGACTTTAATATTAGTATAAATTGGGTTTTAACAAAGAAGTGGAATGGTTTTAATGTCATAAGAGCATCAAAGTCTTGTTTTAGTAGATAAATCCATGAATACCTAGTGTAGGAATCTATAAATGACATATAATAATTGTATCCACAACTTAAGGGATAATGGGGAAAGACCCTAATTGGTTAGGGAGCACTGCATTAGGAACATGAATTTGATAATTATTATGAACATTCTTAACAATATTAAAATTAGCATGACCTAACCTATAATGCCTTATAAAAATAACATTGCTAGAGTTATAAACTACAATATATAATTCACTAAAGTTTTCTAAACATGCAACGTGAATGTAAACATGACCTAAAAAGAAAACTTGCAGTTTGAGCTTGAGGATTCCATAGCCAGATTTGGAAACAAATATAGGCTAATGTTATCAAGCAATCCTCCAAGAAGGATTTGTTTAGAAAAATGAGATTTTATATAGCAAGTTTAGAGTGAAACTCAAAGAAAAAATAATTATCCTTAGTAGGTTTTGATACATACAGAAGGTGTGTGATGATAGAAGATACATGGAATATGTTCTTAAGTGATAGGACATTTCTAGGTGTAAACTTGGATTGAAAATAAAATAAGCCTACAAACTCAATAGTTAGACCTCGTCCATTTTCTACACATACCTTATTGGAGCGTATATAGGAATGTTTGGTTTGTAATCAAGAATCATAAACTTTTAAGTGATGGGATACACCTGAGTCAATGAACTAAGCTTGAGATTCAAGTTCAACCGGGCGTGATTGTTCTTTTTGTGAATTTTACTTCAGATTGGAGTTGACGAACTTCCGATTTCATCATCACATTAAAATTATTGAGAGAACCCCTCAAACCTTACATTGAATAAAGATAGAGGCTGAAAAGGATTTATGTAGAGTGACATCTCTCACCTTACAATCTAGTTTTGTAAGGATGAGTTAGGTCAAACTCTAATTCTAATATGGTATTATAGCCTATTGAACAGACTATGATACACCGCCGTTTATATCCATGTACCAAAGCCAATAGAGTGTTGATGTGAGAGGGTATATTGGAAAGATCTAAAGTCTCACATTGGTTAGAGATAGAGCTTGAACAAGCTTTATATAGAGTGAATCCTCTCACCTTACAAGTCGGTTATGCATGGATGATCAGTTAGGCTAAACCCAACACTTTTTAGATTGGTACGTGAATATAAATGACGGATGGCCTGAATTATCGATATATGAGACTTGATTTTTCCAATACACTCATTTACCCCCAACACTATTGGGCTTGATGCACATATAAATGGTGGGTGACTCGAATAAACAAGTTTTGATGCCATATTAGAATTATAATTTGACATAAATCATCCATACATAAACGATTTGCAAGGTGATGGATGCCACTCTATATAGCCCTTTGTAGGCTCTATCTTGAACCAATGTGAAACTTGAGTTTCTCTCAATAGAAATATTTGGCTATACAATCTCAGACTTCCTACTAGAGATTATGCAAGAACCTAGCTAGTACCAAACCAGAGATTGTGGATAATAGTTAGATAAAGAGCAATTGATCTTGAAGGATTCAGATTTCATACTCATATGATCAGACTAAATCCTTTGGTCAAATAACTTCCGCCCTTTATTTGGGAGGAAATCTATGTATTAACCACAAATTTGTGCATTTTCTATGATAATCACACCCTCAATCCGTTGATTTCACAGTTGTTGTCTTATAATTTGATTGATAATTTTAGACCAAATGAGTTGCATGAGGATGAATTTGAATTGAATGTCGTGAAAACCAGATATAATTGAACATGTTCATTAGAGATTGGTGATTTAGGTTTTGCCATTGGAGCTTCTCTAACTTTTTAAATGAGCTTCTCTTAAACTTTCTCGAAGCAAAACTCAGTTTTGGAAGTGGAGAATAAGATTAAAGGTTGATACCATATTGAAAATCATGCATTGTTGCTACTGATGCACATTTTGTAGCCATTGAACTTTCACTCATTCATTGAAGTGCATTGTCACTTTCTATACTTTGCATAGTTTGTTACAAATGCGTTATATATTACTCCCTCAGTTTCAAATTAAGTGTCATATTTGAACATTTTATACATATTAAGAAAGTATGATAAATGAAAGAGAGAATAACAATTTTACCATATTATCTTAATTATTTATTGGTCTATTTTAATGATAAAAAATGCTAAGTGAGAGAATATTAAGTTGAGAGTGATATAGGTAATATTAATTGAAAGGTAATATTGAAAGAAAATAAAAATTGCAATGAAAGCTAAAAGAGATAGAATAAATAATTTGTTAAAATACGACATTTATTTTGGAATAGAGAGAATAACAGAGAATTTGTTACAAATTTACAAACTTTTCTAACTAACTATTGCAAGAATTTTCAAAGTACAAACAAGAATTTTCAAAGAATTTGTTACAACTATTGCAAGAATTTTCATGGTTTTTTTGAAAAGCCCGGTCACAAACCAACTAATGAAAACGACTTAGTAAGCAATGATTCTTCTCACATTTCATGCTACTTAAAACTCTAACATAGAATACTTAACAAACATATTCATATGTGGGGAAAACGTTATAGAGTATAAATTTTGAAAATTTCTTTAGCCACTTCCCTATGGGGGTCACCCCAGCGAAAATCCCAAAATACCCCTGCTTCGGAAATGAACTTCCGAAGCGCTTTTTTTTTTAAAAAAAAATTTCCACAATTCGGAAGTGCATCTCCGAAAACACCTCATGGGGGGTGTCTTCGGAGATGAACTTCCGAAAACACCTCATGGGGGTGAATTCGGAAATGAACTTCCGAATTATGCAGAAACTGTGTTTTTTTTTATGTTTTTTCTTAAACTGTCTCGCATTTTAACGCAAACGCCAAATAAAAATAAGCAACAGATAAACTGAAAATACTAAGATGATAAATCCAATCCAAAAACACTGTGCGAAAGATACAATCCGAAATCAAAACAAAACAAAACAAAGACACGTTATTCTGCCCGACGAGCGTTACAAAATACACATCAAACAAAACAAAAACACGTTATTCTTCCCGACGAGCGAACTCCTCCGAATGAAGATAATTATACCAATCCTCATCCCACTCAGTCTCAGAACCATCAGCGTTGATCACGCCTGAAGACTGAGCCTGCACGTCCGAGCAATGGACCCCAAGGGGACGAGAAGCAGAACCAGTCAAAACCTTCTTCTTCTCCTTCACCTCCTTCACCTCCTTCTTTGAAGAAACCTTTCTTCCCTTAGCGCCACCAATTCCTGCGTAAAAATGAAGAAAGAAAGGTCCATGAGACCTCCTTTTATAAAAGAAGAAAGGGGACAAAAACGCTTGGGAAACAGACAAGTCATTAAAGAACAAAGACGTTGGAAACCAGCGACACGCCGTCAAAGAAGTCAGAACGCATGCACACAAACTTCAAAGAAACAGGCACAATAAACAAAGGCGTTAAAAATAAAGTACTTGCAAATTAAAACGGACACTCCCTACCCTCTCTAGCCGACGCAGGCTTGGTCTCCCTTCCCTGTCTGATGCGTGCTGGTTGGTTGTCTGACATGTTCCTGTAAACAATTGAAATCGATTAATATGCGAGACAAAATAAAAAACAAAAAAATTTGAACTTCTGATACATTTCGGAAGTTCATTTCCGAAAACTGGGATGTAGGTGTTTTCGGAAATGAACTTCCGAAACACCCCTGCGATGGAGTTTTCTGCAACTTCCATAGCAGACCCCTAAACCAAACTTCAAACCAAATCAAAATGCTTCTAAACAACCTAAATACTACTAACAACCTAACCATATATCATTTATGCAATTAAAACCCTAAATAACATGCATTTGAATAATGAATCTAAAAATTTCAAAACTTACAAAGTGTTAGGATAGAGGGCTTTTGAATGTTGTTTAGCAGTGTGATTGGAGCCTTGATGCAGCCTTGGAATTCTGTTTGCACAAATTTTCGCCTTTGCTTGTTTTTTATTTGAGTTAGGGTAAATGAATGGGGGAGGGGGAGTGTTTTAATAAATCTGCAGAACGCGCAGTATTTCGGAAGTGAACTTCCGAAATGCTGTTTTCGGAAATGAACTTCCGAAATAAGACAATTTTTTCAAAAAAAAAGACGCTTTCGGAGATGCATCTCCGAAAACACCTTTTTCTTGCATTTCGGAAATGAACTTCCGAAGTCAGGGGTAGTTTGGGTTTTTCACCACAGGTAGACTAGAAGGTTGGGAGGTCTATAAAGAAATTTCCTAAATTTATAATTTTAGAGGCGGTATGAGGTAAGAGCCTACAGCTGGCCGTGGAGGTGAGGAAAACTTTGAAGAGAATCAAGATTGGTTTGCATCTGTTGATTCCCAGTTAGGCTGAAAGTAATACTTATACTCACTTGATGATATAAAGTTCCAACTTCCAACCATGGAAAGCTTCCTTTTTTACTAGCATCTAGCACTGCCTAATTTCACCAAAGGATTATATTCTTACAACACACTGTCCATCAACACAATATATAAATTAAAAAAAAAAATACTACAATGGTATAATATTAAAATAGCTTAGTAAAAAAACAATATTTTAAAATTAATTTTATACATCTTTGATTAGTTATGGATATAGATATCACATAATGATTGATTACCGTCTTTCAAAATTATGTTTAAGGAATCTTAGAAAGATGTGGGATTTAGGGAATTTAGATATATTATGAAGTGCGACTTTAACAGATACATAAAAAAAAAGCATATACTCGACAATAGCATAATGAAGAAATTGTAATATATACTCCAAAAGATACTTTGAGGCACGAGGTTCTCTTTCTAATATTTTGTTGGGTTTGGTTTATACATGATATGATAAGGATCCTTAGTTACACTTTATTGCATAAAAATTATATTTTTTTCTAACATCCTTTTCATTTCAATTAAAGATAAACCCAGCAGATTCTTTAAAGTAATTAGTGGGATGGAGGGTTGGTCCTGATACAGAACTAAAGCTTAACAAATGAAAAATACAATCATATAGTTTAGTCTCTCTTCCACTACTATGATACTAATTAAATAATTTATCATGAAGGTTTTCAGTATTATTGCACAAGTTGAAATATATATTTATATTTATCTCAACGAAAATTAATCTTATCCACTTTGAGCCTCTACATGCAGAGCATATATGTTTCGAATTTGAGATTATATATGGTGGCAAGAGTTGCAACGAAATCATGCTAGGGTTTAAAAATGATAATAATATATAACGGGAAATTACACTCAATTTTCGTAAAATTTATTAAATAGAATTTACATGTTAAAAAATTGTAGTTGAACCTAATTCATCTTTATAAAATCCATTGGTAAGCAATATATTATCTAATAGTAGACTTTTAACACACCCGTCACATCTCAGAACACACCATAATTGTGGGACTCTTAACACACCTCTCACGTCCTGGAACACACCATAATTATGGAGCTTTAATAATATGTTAAGAAATGTAATTGAGCCTAATTCATCCTTGTAAAACTTGTTGATATGGTGAAGATTATCTCACTAATAAACACATGTTTATGTCATATGTTGTCCGATGTGAGATTCTTAACATTCCTCTAATTTTAAAATACTCAATAACCTTCTCTAAAATTAATTTTTAAAATTCACACCTAACTTTCTTACATTTTATCAAATGGACAAATATGTTTTCTCTTCATTAGCACAATACAAGAAAATTTAATATATACCAACAATTCTTTTTTAATAAGAGTATTAGTAGATGGTATTTAACGACGATCCAGTTAATATATGTCAATTTTTCTAAGTATATTTTAAAATTATAAAGAAAGTGTAATTTTTAATAATAATAATAATAATAATAATAATAATAATAATAATAATAATAAACAATTAAATTTGTTTTTGCCTCGAGCCCGTCTATAATTTAAGTCTTTTTTTATTTCTATTTGTTTTTTTTTAAGGTTATGGGGAGGTCCTAAACCAAAAATTAACTTGCCACCTCTCAAATTGTATCTATATTTCTATTTATAATTATTTTAAAATGTTCATGCACAAATTTGAAGGGGGTGTTTAAGAACGAAATTTTCGGTAATATATCAAAATTCAGGTAGTTCATTAATAAATTTTTTATATAATTTTTTGAATTTTTTTATTTTACTAGTAATTTTAAATTTTTGGTACAGTATCGAAATTTTCAAAGTTTCAATAACATACTTTTTTTTTTCAATAAACGCACTATCGGATTTTTCGAAAAATCCAATAATTTTGAAAAAAATCCGGTATTTCTAGAAATTTTCGATAAACACAATTTTTTTAGAGACATGAGTAATAGCACCGTTATTGTAAGTGACAGCCATAAGTGTGGGGGTGGTAGGCTAATTTCTCCTCAAATCATTGTTGGAAAAATTTCAAATAAGGTACATGGTAGTGGATGACTCAAGATGCCACCCTTGAGTTATTTTTCACTATTTTCAAACCGCAAATTTAAAATATTTTTGGGCGATACTAAAATTTGGATAGCATACTAAAAATTCTTTGAAAATAGTAAGTAGAATACTAGATATTTCACGTTCGCATTAGAAATTGTTTGAAAAAGTTTAGTGGAATACCAGGAATTTTAAAATTTCCCAGAAATTTTAGAATTTTCGAGAGAATTTCCCGTAAAGTGCAAAAAATAAGATAAATCTTTTAAAATTTTACAATTTTGCAAAAAATTTGAAAAATCCAGAAAATTTCAAATGAACTAAATTTTCGATGCCGGATGGTAAACTTTAAAATCTCCGATAAAATTTATAACGTACCAAAAATTTTAAATGAACTACTGAAAATTTTGTTGATATCGGAAATTTTCATCATGGTACCAAAAATTTTATACGAAAATATTATTCTTTTTGTGAGAAGGGGTATTTTTGGTATTAAATGTTTTTGGGAGAGTGTCAAATATAATTTTGGGGGTGACATCTTAAATTCTCTTGGTAGTTAGGATTAGACTTTGTTATATTAGTTAATTAACTAATTTCTTAGTTTTATATATATATATATATATATATATATATATATATATATATATATATATATATATATATATATATATATATATATATATATATATATATATTAATACAGTTCCTATTATCACCTTCAATAATTACAATCCTTATTCTTCATTCTCTCTCTTTCTCTCCTCACTAAAAGTTCTTCACGCACTAATAAATTGATATCTAGAGCTCCGATTAGTTTCTTGATCGTGTTTTCAAGAACTGCACGTCGGTGATCGTGTTTCCAAGGATCGTGAATCAGTTTTGTTGCAGAGATGAATGGTGGAAATAATATTCCCAATTCTTTTCCAATTCTTAACGACAAGATTGGATCCGATGGAGCAACAAGATGAAATCCATATTCGGTTTCCATGAAACCCTTGAAGTTTTCATCAATGGCATTCCTGAACTTGCTGACAACACAACTAATTCTAAGAGAGTCAATCATAAGGATGCCAAGAAGAAAGACTACAAGGTTGCATTTTGGATTTTCCTTTTGTTTATTTTTTCCCGCTCTTTTCTTAGAAGGAACCAATCTAAACTCATAATTATATAGAGCTTCCTCTTGGTCTGCCAGATTGGCTCAAGAGTTATTTAAAAATTCCCGAACCATGATAGGTTTAATCTCTAGTTGTGTTTCTAAAACTCTTTCATTTGGTTGAGTGACATCAACAAACTCAGAATTTGAGCTGCTTGTAGAATCCAATATTTCAGTGTTTTAGTTATGAGGTATAATCATGTTAGGTTTTACTAAACCACTTGTTTCACTAATATTTTTTCCCGCATGTTTCTCGTTTAACAAGTCAACCACCTCAATAAAAGGATCATTTTGTTTCTCTACATAAACTTTCTTCATTTCCTCCTTTGTTTTGTTTTTTATTTTCATTATCTTGTACATTTCTTCTTTTACAGTTCCCCAAGGAATGACCTATACAATTGTAGTAATTACAAAATTTTGAAAGTCGCTCATATTCTATCTCCACAAAGAAAGCAAAACCCACTCTTTCCACTAAAATTTTGTACCTTAGTTCCTTAACCAAATCCAAATCAACCAACATCCTTACATAATGATCAAAAGCTATGTCAAATGAAAGTTTATTAAAGGGAGCCTTAATACAAACTGGAGTACAAATGCTACTAGCAATAGTAAATAAAATTTTTGATCTCCAATGAATACAAACTCAGACTTAAGTGGAAATTTGGTTAATGGTAAAAGGAACAAAGTCCCTTGACCAAGGGAAAAGTTGCACTATTCCAGGGTTTATATTCCACGAGCTTACTGACCTAACTAGACGAACATCCTGTAGACTAGAAAAAGAAAACCTAAAGAAATCTTTTTCCAACGATGTTATACCTCATATACCAATGTAGGTCCAAAAATCCTTTAACTTGACGCGCAAGTTAACCACTGTGAGAGGAATAGAGGCTAAGTCATATAATTCTTTATGTAAATTATGTTTACAAGCTTTTAGACTTAATTGATATTCATCTTCAAAGATGAAAATTGATAGTTTATCACCCTTAACACAAGACACAAGTAGTTTACTCAAAAGAATGTTATAAATATTGTTTTTCGCCTCCACAAATAATTTGATGACTTTGGATTTTTCAACTTTTATGATGTTGTTAATTAAGGATGTAGTCATCATTTCACGGAAGAGAAAATGAAAAAGGGATCGATGATTATAGTTAAAGCAAGGAAGAAGAAGGATAATATTCTAAATCAATAGTGTTTTAGAAATTTTTACTTTTTGAAAAGCATTTAAATATAATCTTAAAAATATAATTAACTGCTAAATAAATTATTTAACAAGAATATTGAGTGAACAAATGAGGAAAATGGTTGGCATGTTGAGAATGTGAGAGGATGTGCTGGTCCAAAATAATAAATCATCACTATATAAATCTTGAATCATATTAAGTTGCTAATTATTGAACCTTTTTCAAAGAAGAAAGAAATAAAGATGATTTTCAATTTGTCTGATTATGATTGAGTGACATTGACAAAAAGAAAAAGTAACATACGAAAAACAAATGTATATAAAAGTTTATATTATTGAGAAAAAAAGAGATGATTTGAGTTGTCCACAAATACTTTTAGGTTGATACATAAAATATAAAATTGTAAAAGTGGAAATTGAGGTGTACCTCTTGACTTTGTCAATACTCAATAATATGATAAAGAGGGAGGGTTTTTTTATATGAGACTCAAATCAATCTCTTTAGACTTTAATAATGAAAAGAGAGAAAGAAGAACTTGTAAACCTGTGCTAGCTAGATGCTGCTGCTGCATTCATCACACTATGCAAAGCAAGACGATTCCCTCTATTATTTTGTTTCAATCATAATAAAGATGCTACAATCCAAACAAAGATTGATTCCTTTCCTTATTTAGATTCGACCAACGCCTAGAATCTCTTATTGCCAATAGAATTTAGCAATTTCGGTTTTCTAAACATTTGTGTTAATTTATGTAGGGTCTTTGTACTAGTGTCGTACATGTAACTAGCCAGCACTTCTAAAGGGACAATAAATCTAGAACTCCCTTATAAGTAGGTTTATAAATTTAGTCTGAATCATAATCCTATATTTTCTTTTAATTTAATGATTTTAATTAATAATTTATATTTTCAAGTAAATAAAATATTTTTAAAATAATTATACAAATAAATTAACATCATATAAATTATGTAATTTTTGAATTGGTAAATTTTTGAAACAAAGTTAAATTCCAATCTGATAGTTTTTATTTTATTTCATTATTTTATTTTTAAAAGTCATATATATATATATATATATATATATATATATATATATATATATATATATATATATATATATATATATATATATATATATATATATATATATATATGAAAACTTTTAAGCCCGTGAAGCAAGCGAGTTGAATCTAACGAGATGAACCTAACGAGTCAAACCGAGTTGTCATGAATTTTTAACGAGTCAAGTTTGAGCTTAAAAAAAGTTCGTGTTAAACTCGAACTGATATTTGAGCTGACCCAAATCTTAATGAGTCGAGCTGAACTCAGGTTAGTTCTACTCAAACTTAGGTGAGTTTGACTCGAACTTATTTTCAACCTTATATGCAAATAACCACCACCTCTAACCTTCTTTCTGTTCACCTTAGCAGGAGACAGGCGGCGGCCGGAAGCGGCGCCACCGTCTTCTTCGCCGACCCCTACCCCAAACCAACCAAATTCCAACTCTAACCCCCCTCAATCTTATCTCCTCTCTCCGGTTCCATCTACCAAACTTCCAAATTTATAACCAAACAGTCGGATCAGTGCCTACAGAAACCTATGAAACCCTAACAACAAACCTCGTCCAAAACTCCTCCGATCCTTAAATTACTTACATCAACTCCACTCATATCTTTCCTCTAATTCCACTCCTGAACTCGAAACACACCAAAACCTAACAAAAACATTAGATCAAAACAAATCCCAAACAGAACCTTAACTCTAAAAACCCTTAAACCGGTCAAAGGAAACCCTAAAGAAACCTATCAAACAACAATTCATTCTTAGAAAGAAACAACAAACACAAAATCAACATGAAATCCATACAAAATGAAATCCATTCAAGCACCGTATACATAATCATGATAGCTATGATATGAAGGGGAATAGGCCATAAAATTATCGTCGAAGATGTTACTAGGTGACGAATCCACGCTGGTAACTTCAATTCATTTGTCTTTCTACTCAATACTTCTTCCTCCCCTTTGATTCTTTGTATCTGCTTGCTTTCTATGTTATTGTGTTGTTGTTAACTGTTTAGAGTAGGTTAGGGCTTGAGCTCAACTGGATGATAACTTCAAGGTGAAGCTCTGAGTAGTTAGAATTTAAAGCTTTGGTGAGGCTGAAGGTTTGAATTCTGTAGTGTTTCAGTAGTGAAAATGTTGATGAATAGGTGTGAACAATTGGTCTGTTATATAGTGTGAGGGGTTAAGATGATACGTGTGCTAACCTGTTGCAAAGTGTGTGAGCTAATTGTGAATTTGGAGGGAAATGAAATAGAAGAAATGAAGATTGAACGATTTAGATGGATTTTGAATGGCAATCCTCGTGAAGGATCATTAATTGAATGGGTAGGATTTGATTAGAATGTGATTGTTTGAGTGAACTTTGGTGAAATGAGTTTGCAATTTGTGCTAGTTGAAATTGAATTTGGGTTGAATTTGGTTTGAAATTAAGAGTAAATTTGTTAATTTTGTTCAAATGATGAGTTTGTGGTCCCACTTAATTGAATCAGTAATTGTTTTATTCCTTTTGCATTCCGTCCTAAATAAATAAAGGAACACCCTCACGATGGGAGACAAGCCTAGACTGCAACAAATCCTCTGAAAAGCCCTGAGTATTTCCCATACATTTGGGGTAAACTGAAAAGGGCGACATTGATAACAGTTAGAAAATCCACTTTGAAAGAAGTGAACGGAATCAAAACCTCCGACTCATGAATGATGGGAAGGTGGACGCAAAAATAGAGAGTAGACAGTTTTCCAGAGGTATCAATGTTAGCTCTCTCCCCCTTGGAACAGGGTTCCATAATCACATCCTCCTAACGACCCATGCTAGAAATATAATGCCATGATGAAACCTATTGATCATATCTACAGTAAAATACTTGGACACAATGTCTCGAACATGAACAATTTTAGCTTTCTTTCCAATGACCACATGGGGAAGAAAAATGGGAGACAAGATGTTTTCACTATGGGAAAAGGAGTGAGCTCTTCACTTTCCCTACCATTATTCTAGACTGGTATGTTTTCTGAAAAAGGAGAAATAGGGAAGAAGGAGAAAATAAAGGGTTTTCCCGAAAAAATATATGGGAAATCTAATGGCACAAGTCACATATTCACCCAATGAGGTAACTGTCACGTGAAGCGGGAAAATCTACACATCTAGAATACGCGAGTAAACAAAAATGGAAAAATGATCTTCCCAAAGAACACCATTAAGAGGTTCATTAAATTCCGCCCACAATATTTTTCCCACTAAAGCGCTCAAGCTTTCAACAGTGATTGACGTTTGGACATCTCAGCTCTAATTAAAAGAAATAGGACACACCCCTTTACCATCCAGCTATCCAAGAGACACCTGCGTAAGAATAAATAGCCGCATCAGCATAAGAACTCACCCGAAGATGAAGGAATCACCTTTTGAAAGTAGTCGCCTTCATATGAAGAACTTGCCCCAAGATGAGGGACTCACCTTTTATAAGTAGTTCCATCAGCTAAGGGACTTGCCGAAGGGCGAGCTTCGCACCTCACAAGTGAAAGACGATTTGAAAACACTTAGCCCTTAAGAAAGCCCTTGCGCTTGAGGGACTACGTAGGGTTATATTTGTGAGTGTCCCAAATAAGGGCGCCCTTTCCCAAGATCAATTTCGCCTAGGTAATATCCTAAGGGCTCGCTCTTGGCACTGATGACATGTGTAATGATGTTAGTCAAATGAGAGGGAGTCCACCACTACTCCCAGAAGATTAGGCGGTTAATAACTTCTCTGATCATGAGGGAGTGGTTTTAGCCCCTAAGGGTTACCCAAACCCTAGGACCAAAAAAGACCTCTATAAATACCTCTCATATAGGGGGAGAAAGAGACATATCTTAAGCCATATACATATCACACCCTATATACGCTTAAACCTAAACACATCACTCAAGAACATAGACTCTTACCTCACGTGAGCAGGACCTCTGAACCACTGTAAAAAAACACCACCATACATGGCTTCTTGTCGTCGTGGGCAAGCCATAATCACCCTACAACATAATATACCTACTAAGTCCTCTGAGTCTCCCTGTCCTCGTAGGAGGAACACACAACTGTACTTTTTGACCAGTACAATATGTAATTTGTTACACAGGAAATGTTAGTTTAGAACAAGACAAATATAGCAAGAAGAAATAAAATAGAGATCTATTTCTATTTATAGCACGAAGAATCCAAAATTCCTGATTTTTCTACAAATCTCGTGAAAAAGATCAATGAATAGCGGTTTTGTAAAAACATCATCTAACTGATTTTTCAACATGATTTTTGTTTATCTTAATTTATTGACTATTAAGAACATCACTCCACAACCAATTGTCTTCGATAAAAACAACAAAAAATAGTTGCAATCTTTGAATCAAAATTATGACTTTTGGGACATCATAAAATTTTAGTCTACAACAATATTTTAACCATCAACCCATGTGTCATTGATCATCAACTCTATAAATGAAGATAGAATATCTTGAATATTCTATAAAAAAAAGTCTCAATATTATTATTTTTTAACTTATGAAAGCAAAGAGGTATGTACTAATTGTTGTAGAATTTGAT
Organism: Vicia villosa; assembly: GCF_029867415.1. Classification (NCBI taxonomy): domain Eukaryota; kingdom Viridiplantae; phylum Streptophyta; class Magnoliopsida; order Fabales; family Fabaceae; genus Vicia; species Vicia villosa. The sequence continues at coordinate 148,904,402 of NC_081181.1, forward strand.
CACCCATGTAGTTTGATTCCATTTTCTTGTAATCATTGATTTTTGACCTACAAAATAATAAACAATTATATAAACCTGTGGCGTGTAAAAACACTGTCCTTAAGGATTTATCCGCCTCATAAGCGCAGATCCCCCAGGATTCAACAGGTTCTTCCCAGATTCTCATTATAAATCTGAGGTATCAGAACAACAAGAACTACTCTTTGAGACGACCGGAAGATGTAATCCAAAAACAAAAGAGCAACAAAAGAAAAGGAAGAATAAAAGAGGTTTGGTTAGATTATCACGTTAAAGTACTTTATTTTGTCTACTTTCTAAAAGTAAGAGAGTAGACATATATACATATAAGAGAATAGTATTTTATGACTTGGACTAAGTCAAGTCAATATTATAATAAACTCATTATGGACCACATTAAGTTTGCTTTAAATTATAAATTAAATAATAATAATAGTAATTTTCTTTAAAAATATTTTATCTTATTTTTCACTTAAAATTGAGACAAAAACTATTTAAAACTTTTGAAATATCATCAAAATTTACAACAATCCTCTACATATTTCAAAAGTTATTAAAAGTTGTATAAAAGAATTTCATGGATTAACATCATGGATGTGATGCATCAAACTAGTGTAGCAAGCTATATGAACTAGTCCTAGAATGATAGTACTTAACATACAGTGAAACTGGTGTAGCAAGCTATATGAACCAAAGACACTTTATGTATGTTAGAGGTCTACCACTCACATCACACCCCACGGTTCTTGTTGTTGACGTTGTGGTGCGCTAATAGGCCGTGTGCGTGCCTGGTTATTTCACGAGTGCTCTAGAGATTTCGCCAAGACCTCATACAAGCGGCCCCACTCAACACTCACATAGGTGATTTCATCAAGTGTATGCTGCAAATCATACACCACCTATAAAGGATATGAAATTCATTAAAAGCTACATAAGCTTATCCTCTCAATAATGCAGTGTCTAGCACTTTCTCAATTACACCATAGGAAAAGGACGCAAACAAAAATTAATCAAATAATTTTTGGTGCTAGCAGAACTAACAAGTGACTTGTTCTTACCCATATGAACCTTTTTCATGGGATCTCCAATCACAAAGGTTGGGTTCCCATCATTTGTTAGTTTCAATTGGCTTAAGTCCAATTCCCCTCAATGTGTTCACAAATAAATTTCTTCCTAGGGATTTTGTCAGAGGATCGACTAAGATCACTTTGATCCGACATCATATAAATAGAGGTTTGTTCAGTAGCTACTTTACAAAAATTAGGAAAACACATATTTTCTTCCATAAATAAATATTGACTAAGACGTCTCTAAGTCAATCAATCTCATATGTTTACTCAATAAACTTGGTATCCACAATTAATCTTATTCAAGTCTGCTTAGACATCTAAGCGACATCACTTCCAACGATAATATTATATCGAAGGATATATAAATAAATTTACTTATAAATTAACCATACATGTCTATTTGAATGACTTTCAAATGACAACACTATTAATAATGATAAACACAAATCTATTTATATAAATTTGTATTATGCAGGTCTGCTTGAATGATTTTCAAGCGACAACTTCTTATCAGATAAAAATATATAAATTTACTTATATATTTATTTTTATTTGAAGCATAATCAATTATCATCATTGTATTAATTTAATACAATAGTTCATCTTCTCAAAATAACATTATAATTCACATATTCTTTTTAAATATTTTATGTGATTAAAAATCATCATAAAATATTTTTACATTCCTCATAAAAAAAACTAAACACTAATCTTCCAATAGTTTTTACACAGTAAAAATAATGAAATATTAAAAATTAGTCAATCAAAACCATAAGTGTACTTCTTCATTCCATATTAACTCAATAAAATGTGAATAAATAATAATCCACATAAATTGTTATTCTTATATGATCAACTTTATTAAACATCATCATATTATGCTAATATAATGACAAATCTTAAATATCATATGTAATAATTTATAGTATTTCAAATACTATATAATTTTATCAAGTGCTCAACAGTTATATACATACCGATATATACATCAATGCTAAGATTATTTCTAAAAAATCACATATTTATTTCACTTGATTTCTATCATTCATATCATGTCTGTATCACAAATTACTTAATATTTAAATAATTAAATACTATTTTATAACTAAATAACATATTTCAAATATTATTATCGATACATATATGCCTATATCAAATTAAATTATCATAATATAACTATTATATACCCCCACATTAAAATATATTCTAAACAAATTAAAAATGAGCATATCGATATATTAAATACTCACACAAACTTGATTCATAACAAAATATATCTCAATTCTACATTTTTAACTCAATTATTTATTGAGATAAATAATATTAACTTATATTTAACTAATATCAATGAGAATTAAGCATAAGATTCAAATCAACTAAAGCACATTAAGTGAATAAATGTATTATTATTATTATTATTATTATTATTAACATATAAATTAATTTTGGTATCACAAATAAATTTAGCACAAAATCTCCATAAAAATAGTTAGTTCATATTCATTAAATCACAATAGAAATAAAGATGCGTTCAAAATTTTCTAGGTGCACCAATTTTGAAACAGTAACGAAAAACGATTCAATTACAACACAATTTCAATAAAATATTTATATTCCTTCATAACATATTTTTATAAGAATATTCTCAACAATAATATTCTTGTAAAAGTAAATTAAATGGATAACGATTAAATAAAAAAAATAAATCTATCTAATTATTAGTAGAATATACTACATATTTATATTCAACTAAATAATTGTGACAAAAAAAATTCACATAATGATCTAATAAACATTTATCATTACAAATATTTATTTTATTTGATAAAATATTTCAATTTCAATTAATTACAGAAATTACAATTAATCAGTAATTATGAAAGACATTTGTATTTTAATGATCATAAGAATATTTATAATGTCAGTTTCTAACTTACTTTTATATCATATAAAAGAAACGTTTATTTTCCAACTTACTAGTTTAATAATTAAGACTATATAATTAATATTTTAAAAAAATAATAATGTTGATTTTTGGTAATAGGACCATCCAAATAAAAACAAACGAGTCATTCATAATAATATCACTTTTCCTTTTATCAATTCATAACAATATCTCCCTATTGTATTTTTTCAATAACAAAAATCTCATATAATAGATTAATCAAACAAACCAAATTTAAGGACAGTCATATTTTATCTTAATTAGAGAAATTCATTTTTATTTCTAAAACGTGATTACGGTGAATCTAGTATTTCTATAATATGTTTAGAAAATATCATTCATTCAAAATTGTATAACTTTATATGATTTTGAAACACGAACAAAATTATTTTCACATAATATTACCAGTGATAAATAACACTAAAACCTTTAGAATCATAAACCTCTTTTAGCCATCATTGAATAAAAAACAATATAACATGAGTTTGAAAATATAGAACCTGAATATTTAACATCATCAACCATGATATGATAAAGCATAAATCCTTAAGATTGTTGTAGAATTTGATCACCCATGTAGTTTGATTCCATTTTCTTGTAATCATTGATTTTTGACCTGCAAAATAATAAACAATTATATAAATCTGAGGCGTGTAAAAACATTATCCTTAAGGATTTATCCGCCTCATAAGCGCAAATTCCCCAGGATTCAACAGGTTCTTCCCAGATTCTTATTATAAATCTGAGGTATCAGAACAACAAGAACTACTCTTTGAGATGACCGGAAGATGTAATCCAAAAACAAAAGAGCAACAAAAGAAAAGGAAGAATAAAAGAGGTTTGGTTAGATTATCACGCTAAAGTATTTTATTTTTTCTACTCTTTCTAAAAGTAAGAGAGTAGACATATATACATATAAGAGAATAGTATTTTATGACTTGGACTAAGTCAAGTCAATATTATAATAAACTCATTATGGACCACATTAAGTTTGCTTTAAATTATAAATTAAATAATAATAATAATAGTAATTTTCTTTAAAAATATTTTATCTTATTTTTTACTTAAAATTGAGACAAAAACTATTTAAAACTTTTGAAATATCATCAAAATTTAGAACATTAATTACCATTTCTCATGCATAAGTTGACATAGTTTAAATATGTACAATAATTAGAGAAAAAAACATATATTTTATATCTATTTAAATTAATATCTTCTTATAAAAATATATTATAAACTAAGAAAATTTGACCGTTTCAAATTGAATAAAAGTTTGAGAGTCTCAAAGTGTAGGTGAAAAATGTATGTTGCAAACTTACAACAAAAAAATAATTTCAACAAATTCATTAATATAACAAAATTAGTAGGATTATATGAACAACCCATAAAAAATACACCTCAGTGCATGACATACAGATAAATCTAAGTCACCTCACAATAAACTACACAAAGTAGCATTATCAACTATTTTTTTCAAACTGGACAATGTCCTTTCTCAATAAACAACTAAATTTATTCTTTTTATTGATATATACTGACTTAAAAACTGACAAATTAAATTATACTATGAAACAAGTGATTACAATGTGTGAATTGATTTACAACTCACATGAGTCTATAAACAAAGAGAAGTGTCTTCAAAGCCTACTATACCTTAGTGAATGCATACTTACTTAAAATTTCTCCTAAAATTTTATCAGTCCCTCAATCTAAAACTCATTTACATAAAGACTCAAACATGTATTCCATATACTCATTCATTAAAAAAATACATTAATTTTATCAAATAAATCAGATTATTCAAGCATTTAACAATTCATACTAATATTACACTAAAAAGTTGTTGAGAGAAAATCACAAAGACAACAGAAAAAGTTCAATAATATAAACTCTTCCCAATATCACATGCAATAACAATCAATAAAAAAACACATCAAACAACACAACACAATTTTATCGTAGAAAAATCTCCGTTAACTAGGAGTAAAAAATTATGGAACCCGTAGGCCACTTAAAATCTCCATTATAATCAATAATGAGTACAAATAAGGTTATCTCTAACACTAGTTAGAGATCTACATCAACATCATCAAGATTCGCAATCAATCTTGGAATACAACAAAAATTAAGAGAGACAGAACAACCCAAAAACACCCAGAAATTCTGACATCAAAGATGGACTCAACAGACCAAGTTAAAAAGCTCTGAATCCAATCACAATCGTTCAGAATGTGCTCTTATTATAAGTCATTAACGTTGTGTCAAAATTTCAGGACGATCCGACCGTTAGATTTTGCGCAAACTCTGATTTTGTGGGACCGAACAATGCTGAAATTGGGGTTGCAGGATTTTGATGTGGCTGCTGATTTTTCTCTCTTCTCACTACTTTTCTCTTGTTGCTTTTCACACTTAAACCTTATTCCTCTTTGTTGGACAATAACAAAGACTTACACACATATAGACCACTAACCCACATCCAATTGAGACTCTCCAAATAGGAGTCATAGCCTAACAAACTCCCCGGACCGACTAGTTGGAGGACAACACCAATCAGACTACCATGCGACAAAACTCAAAGTTTCCCCTAGGAAACACTTTTGTCACCATATATGAACCATTGTCATCGGTGTAAATCTTCTCAATCTCCATCAACTTGGAATCTAATGCATCACAAATCCAATGATAACGAACATCAATATGCTTCGACCTCGAGTGAAAGGAAGAATTCGTTGATAAGTGAATGACACTTTGTTTATCAAAAAATAAGACATACTTTTCTTGTTTCATACAAAGTTCCATTGCAAATTTCCTCAACCATAACAACTCTTTTGACGCTTCCAAGACGGTTATAAACTCGGCTTCGATAGTAGAAAGTGCGACACACTTTTGCAATTTTGAGTGCCAAGCCATAACTCCCCCCCCCCCACAAAATTCACTATATATCACAGAGTAGATTTTCGATCATCCAAGCTTCCGGCCAAATTCGAATCTGTATTTCCAACCAACATAAGCTTCCTGCATCCTAAAGTTGGTCTCAAATTCGAAGTACCACGCAAATATCTCATCACCCACTTCATTTCCGCCCAATGATCTTTTTCCGGATTTGAGAGATAACAACTCACCATTCCCACGGCATGAGCAATATCGGGTCTTGTATAAACCATGGCATACATCAAACTACCAACGGCCGATGAGTACGAAATGTTCTTCATATTCAATTTTCTTCATTCGTAGATGGACATAGCTTATGACTAAGCTTGAAATGAGAAGCAAGGGGAATGCTCACTACTTTAGCCTTATCCATACTAAAATGACGAAGGAATTTCTCTGCATACATTTCTTGTGACAAGTACAATTTCTTCTCATTTTGATCTCGAACAATTTCAATACCAAGAATTTTTCGAGTCTCTCTAAATCCTTCATGGAAAAAGATTCACACAAAGTGTTCTTCAACTCTTTAATTCTTGAAACATGCTTTCCAACAATTATCATATCATCCATATAAATCAAGAGAATAATGAAATCACCTTCGGAGAAATTCCGAAAAACACTCAATGATCGGCCTTGGTCATCTTGTACCCATGTTCAATCATCACCGAGTTGAACTTTTGATACCATTGGTGTTTGTTTCAAACCATGAAGGCATTTTACCAATTTGCAAGCATAGCCTTCTTTGCCCTTCTCTTGGAATCCATCCGGTTGCCCCATGTAAATTTCTTCACGTAGATCACCGTGAAGGAAAGCCGTCTTCACGTCCATTTTCTCTACTTCCAAATCAAGACTTGCAGCTAGCCCAAGAACCATTCAAATAGATTGAATCTTCACAACCGGAGAAAAAATCTCGCCAAAATCAACATCTTCTTGTTGTTTAAAATCATTTACCACCAAACGAGCCTTAAATCTTCATTGAGAAGAACTCTCATCTTGCTTAATTTGATAAACCCATCTATTATTCAATGCTCTCTTACCCTTTGGAAAATTCACTAACTCAAAGGTATTATTCTCATGAAGTGATTGCATTTCATCCTCCACAACATCCATACACTCCTTTTTGTTCTCACAGTCCAAAACTTCTCCACCATCGGTAAGAAAAACACACTCGTTCGAGGGGTATCGAACAAATAGTTTTTTATCACGAATATACCGCCTCAACTCATTAGAAGAAATCGGTTGCTTAACACTTTCAACCTCTTGATCAACCTCATTTTCAACAACGTCTTCCGTATCACCTACATCAACAATATCATTAGGATTTAAAACATTATAAACATTCAATTCCATACCTTGATTTTCAAATTGGAACATCTTTGAAAGTGATAGGGGTAGGAGCAATAGTAATTGATTTTGTATCAACCATTTCTTCATCTTCAAAAATCAGATTTTTATTCGTAACTTTGTCGATGTCCTCAATGGTATAATCCTCCATGAATACGACATCACGACTACGAATAGGCTTCTTTTGAACTGAATCAAATAATAGATACCCAAACTCATCAAGTGCATACCCAACAAACATATATTTCTTCGACTTCTCATTCAATTTGAATCTCTCATCCTTCGGAATATGCACATAAGCCATGCACCCAAACACCCGAAGATGGTCATATGAAACATCTTTACCACTCCAAACTTGATTTGAAATATCAAACTTCAACATAACACATGGAGTGAGGTTTAAAATATGTACAACCGTGTTGATTACTTCTCCCCAAAAACATTTCAGCAATTTTGATTCAGAAAGTAAATATCTCACCATTTCCACCAAAGTTCCATTCATTATTTTGGCTAACCCATTCAATTGTGGTGTCTTTGGAGGATACTTTTGATGACGTATACCTTGATATTGACAATACTTGTTTAAAGGTCCTATATACTCTCCCCCATTATCGGTTCAGATACACTTGAGCTTTCTAAGTTTGTTTGTCAAGTCCATCTTTGATGTCATAATTTCTTGGTGTTTTTGAGTTGTTTTGTCTCTCTTGATTCTTGATGTACTCCAAGATTGATTGTAAATCTTGGTGATATTGATGTATACCTCTAACTAGTGTTAGAGAGAACCTTTTTTGTATCCATTGTAGATTATAATGTAGATTTTTAGTGGCCTATGGGTTTCTTGGTTTTTTACTCCTATTTAACAGAGGTTTTTCCACGATAAACTTGTGTCGTGTTATTTGATGTGCTTTTTTTTATTAATTTTCATTGCATGTAATATTTGGGAGAGTTTATGTTGTTGAATTTTTCCGTTGCGTTTGTGATTTCCTCCCAACAAGTAGTATTTAGAGTCGTGGTTCAATTTGAGTAATGATGGAGACAAACACATATAGGATGGTAATTTTGAATGGTTCCAATTATAATGTTTGGAAAGCAAAAATGGAATATTTGCTTTATGTGAAAGGTTTTCACTTACCGAATTTCTCTAATAAAAAATCTGATGGAAAAAGTGCTGAAGAATGGTCTTTATTGCATCGACAAGTTTGTGGGTATATTCACCAATTGATGGATGATAATGTTTTGAATCATGCGAGCTCAGCGACTCATGCTCACTCTCTTTGTACCAAACTTGAGGAGTTGTATGCAAGAAAGACGGGGAACAATAAGTTTTTCTTGTTCAAGCAATTGATGTCATTGAGGTATAATGATGGTTCACCAATGACCGATCACTTGAATAATTTCCAAGGTATTCTAAATTAATTGTCGGCAATGAATCTTACTTTTGATGATGAAATTTAAGGTTTATGGCTTCTTAGTACTTTACCTAATTCTTGGGAGACTTTTAGGATATCTTTGTCTAACTCCGCTCCTAATGGTATCATCATAATGGACTTGGCTAAAATTAGCGTGTTGAATGAGGAGTTGAGGCCTAAGTCACAAGGTTCTACTTCACATTTCAGGGTGTTGGTTACTGAATCAAGGGGAGACATCAAAGTAGAGGTTCAAGTAATCGCGGTACTTCCCGTGGTAAATCACAAGGAGGCTCTAATAGATTCTCTCATATTGAGTGTCATCATTGTGGGGAAAAGGGACACATAAAGAGGTATTGTCGTAAGTTGAAAAGGGAAAACAAGAAGAAGAGCTCCAACAACGACAAAAAGGAAGGTAACAATAATGAAGATGTTTTTATTGTTGATGATTTATGTATTGTTTGTGATAGTTGTGTAGAGAATGTCAATCTATCATGTGATGAGATGGATTGTGTGGTTGATATTGGTGCTTATACTCATGCAACCTCGAGACGTGATCTTTTTCAACTTAAGAGACCGATGACTTTGGGGTTGTTCGTATGGGAAATAATGAGCAAGCTAATGTCATCGGAATGAGAGATATTTGTGTTGAAACTAGCAATGGAACTAATCTAGTTCTCAAAGGTGTGAAACACATTCTGCAACTTCGATTCAATCTTTTATTTGTTGGAAAATTGGATAATGAAGGATATGATAATTATTTTTTCGGGCAATGAATGGAAGTTAAAGAAAGGAAATTTTGAGTTTTGTCGCATGGTAGCCGAATTGGTGTTGCCCTCCAACTAGTCGGTCAGGGGAGTTTGTTGGGTTATCCCTCATATTTGGAGAGGCCCAATTGGATGTGGGTTAGTGCCCCATGTGTGAAGATTTTAAGTGGCCTACGAGTCCCGTAGTTTTTTACTCATAGTTAACGGAAGTTTTTCCACTAGATTTTAAGTTGTGTTGTTTGATGTATTTTTTTATTGATTGTCGTTGCATGTGATATTCGAAAGAGTTTATGTTCTTGAATTTTAAAGATACATTTATCCCTAGAGAGATGATTGATGGGTGCAAGCACTCACCCTATAAACTATTTCTTCTTCACTTAATTCTTCTTTCACTATATCTTACAACTAGTCAAAGACCCGTGCTGTCGCCCGGGTGCATTATTTGTGATGTAATATTTTTTGAATGATACGAAAAATATGAAGTAAAAAGTTTGACCAAATTGCATTTATAAAACGGAAATTAGCCATTTAAAAAAAGTTTTACTAATAGGATATTAGTAGTATGAAATTTAGGTTCTAAGTTGAAATAATGATCCACAAAAAAGGTTTAAGATAGGTCAAGAACACAATCGCAAAATAGGGCCAAGTATTGAGGACGGGTAAATCTCAACAAGCTTAACAACTATTTCATAGGCAATTTCACCATGCTTTGCAATTCCAGCATCGTGGATTTTGAAGACGGATAATTTAATTATGATATTGTGTAAATAACTAAAAAAAAAATAGTAATTTAGAATCTTCAAATAATAATCATGAAATAAAAAAATAACAAAAAAAAATTTGTTAATGTGATAACACATGAATGAATCTTAATGTCATAACACTTGGATAGTATCAAATACAAATGTAAAATTTTAGATATAACTACAAAATTTGAAATGATTTACTTTTTTAAAAATAAACAATAATCATATAGATTTAATTATATTAAATAATTATACACAAAGAAGAAAAATATATTTATGAGATGGAGAAAAAAATTAAAATTTAAAAATAAAGATTTTGTCTCTTAAATTAAAATAATGACTGATTAAACTAAAATAAATATTGTCTTGTTAGTGACCCGTGAGATAAATACATTTTTAATGTTATTAAAATTTAAAAAAATACATTGTACTATCATGCAATTGATATGGTATAAAATATGTATTCGGTTGATAGCGACCCGTAAAATACAGCCTAATAACATGTAAATTTATTTAATGTTGTATAAAATATATTTAGAAACATATAAATTTAAAATGAATGACTTAATTATAAATAAATAAATAATAATCATAAAATTCAACTATATTAAATAATTATATAAAAAAAGAATACAAATACAAATACAAATGTAAAATTTAAGTACTGCTCCGACCTCCACAATTTTGATTTTATTCCTGCAAGATAAAACTAGTTATGAATACAACTGAAAAAACTATTTAATAAAAAGTTACTCGGTATTATGTGAGGGGGAGAGTGAGATAGAAATGTAAAAGTTCATTTTTTTCTCAAAAAGCATCTAGAATGACAATAATTTGAAGAGTAATGCTATTCTTACACCAACACTTACACCAATACTTACACCAAACACTGTTCACCGTATTTATACGGTGAACAGTGTTTTTTAAAATAAATTAATAATATTTTTTTTATTTTTAAAATTAAGGATGACACTGTTCATGTACGGACGTGCATTAACCAATTTTATTATTGCATTAACCAAGTTTTTACACTGCATTAACCAAGTTTGATGACTGCTAAAAATTATTTTTAATACCTGGATATTGCATTAACCAACTTCATTACTGCATTAACCAAGTTTTTACATTGCATTAACCAAATTTGATGACTACTGTAAAGTACTGTTCATGGGTGTAAGATTAGCATTACTCAAATTTGGTTAATGCAATGTAAAAACTTGGTTAATGCAGTAGTGAAGTTGGTTAATGCAACATCCAGGTATTAAAAATAATTTTTAGCAGTCACCAAACTTGGTTAATGCAGTGTAAAAACTTGGTTAATGCAGTAATGAAGTTGGTTAATGGAACATCCAGGTATTAAAAATAATTTTTAGCAGTCATCAAATTTGGTTAATGCAGTGTAAAAACTTGGTTAATTCAGTAATGAAGTTGGTTAATGCACGTCCGTACATGAACAGTTTCGTTGGTAATTTTAAAAATAAAAAAATATTTTTTATAAATATTATTATTTTATTTTAAAAAACACTGTTCACCGTATAAATACGGTGAACAGTGTTTGGTGTAAGTATTGGTGTAAGTTTTGGGTGTAAGAATAACATTACTCTTATGTATTGAAGAGAGAGTAAGTAGAAAGAGAAAATAGAGAGAGAGAGAGAGAATGAGATAATGTATTATTTTGTAGAAAGTGTGTGGACCAATGAAAGTGAAACACTTGGTGCAAGAAATCATATCCTTAGAAAAAGTGAAAACTTTTTTTGTTAGTTACCAAAATGTCCAATTGTAGTATAGATTATTTATGAGGGAAGCACAATTTAAAAAGTTTGGTCAATCTTTTAATAAATGTTAGATATTAAATAGTAAAAGGGAGTTTGGTCAATCCCTTAATAAATGTTAGATATTAGATAGATAGTAGATTTCTTGCTTCTATAGCACAACTCCCATTTCCTTGACCAAGAAACCAGTAACAAATTTCAAGCTATGAACCCCCTATTACTAGAGTTGTCAAAATGGGCTAGCCCATATGGGTCGGCCTGTCAGGCCCAAAAAATCATAGGGCTTGGGCCTTAAAATTAGAGCCCATTTTTTAGGGCCTTTATAGCCCAGCCCTGAAAAGCCTGCTACCCATTAGGGCTAACTCATATGGGCCGTGGGTAGCCCATCAGGCCCGCATAATTATAAATTTTAAAAAAATATTAATATTTATATTATCTTACTCCAAAATAGCATATTGATTTTTCTCACTTCACTAAATTTTATCTCTATTTTATTCAATCTTTCTCTTTTAAATATTATACATTAATATAATCAACATTTTTTCATCATATTATATTAGTTTTTCTCTTATAATAAATATTCAAGTATTATTTTATACAATTTATGCATATATTTATAAGAGATAATATAGTATTTAAAAATGTATTATGTTTAAAATAACATAAATTTTAATTTTATTTATAATAAATATTATGGAGTTTTTATTTTAATTTTTTAAAATTAAAAAGCCCATTTAGGACCGGGTAGCCCGAAGCCCATTGTTAAATGCAGCATAGGGCAAGCAACAAAAAAGATTTGGAAATATTGATCCGGGAATTATCGTCCTCAGAGATGGAGAGATGCCATTCAACAGTTTCTACGGTTTCGAACTTTGGATTGAATGAGAAAAAAGTAAACAAAGATATAGACAGTAAAAGAATAAACACATTCTTAGAAGAGAAATAACTTATCAGGAGTGTAAATATATTCACTCTTGACAAACATACACTTACCAACCCGTTATACTCAACCTACGATACTCATCTATGTCATCACGTATCTCTCACATAAGCGTCCATCTCTGGAGCACAAACGAGATCATCTCACAACTAAGGTTATTTCTAACACGAAGTCGCGAGAACATCTGTATTCTCGCGTCGGCGATCTCTCGCGCGCCGCTTAAACACGAAAGCATTAAGTACAGATACCCACAATGATTGTTAGCTCTAAATCTATCTCTAGAGTTCAGAAACTAACAGATAATCATCCTAGATAAGGATTCAAGAAGTTTATCTCTAAAGCAACCCAATTCCCCAACATAGAGCAAAAATCCAGGATAACATCAACACAGATTTGTAAAGCAAGTTAAACATAACATTATAATCGGTAAATATACATAAGATTCAAGTACATATACAAACAAAACCCAACCAAATAGAAATACACAAAGAAGAAGAGAAATGAACCGAAAATCTCCCGGTTTGTCAGCTCCGTTCGACGCTCAATCCACCCCCGATCATCCGTATGCAACCTCCGAAGTTGTTTTCTAAGCTAATCTACCCTAAGAATGAAGGTTTGATGATTTGGGAACAATTACCCCAAAACATAACCTAAAAATGTGATTTTTACCCCTATTTAACGAGCTGCTATCTGTCATGGTCGCTCAACGAAGGTACTCCCGCTTAGCGGCTGACAGCAAAAGTGAAATCTTGTTTTCGCCATAAGTTGAGAACCGTAACTCCGAATTGCGCCCGATTCGAAGCGTTGGAAAGCTTATTCAATGCTCTATCCAATAATGAATGAATGGAAACCAAAATGATAATTTTTATCATCCTTATTTTGAGCCTATGGAAATTCGCTTGACGGTGGCTAAGCGGGCTTGCACCAAAACTGCGAAATCGAAGTCGTGCCTTTGACACTTTATTCCTCAAGGCTCCAATAAGCATGAATACCTATAAAAACAAAGGAAAAAATATCAAATGGTATAAAAGTATATGAAAATACAACTATTCACAAAGTATATGTATTTATACACAAAACGGGGAATTATTCAAACGGTATTAACAAAAGTATCGATAAGTGCCACTATTTACATACACAAAATAAGTACATTTTGGCACTTATCACCCATCTAGGGCCGGGCTCGGGTAGCCCATACATGGCCTTTTTGGCCCAGCTCTGAAAAGCCCAGGACCCGCTAAGGCCGGCCCGTTTAGGGTCGGGTAGCCCATATTGACAGCTATATTGATTACACCATGAGTATCTTTGAAATAAAAATCTATCCCTCAAATTTTAAGGGAAAATAAATTCTAATAACTTAAAATTTAATATGAAAATAAGAAAATACATTAAATATTATTTAAATTAGATATCAAATTTAAATATTCATAATTTAATTTGAAACAAATTAAAAATTAAAATTTTAACTATTAATCTAGAAATTTAAGTGTTTGAATATTAATTAAAAAATAAAAAGAAAATTAAAATATGATTAATTTTTATATTTAAATTATCAATTTAGAATATTCGATAAATAAAATATATTAAAGTTTCCCTCATTCCTTCTCATAAATTAAATATGATTTTTGAAATCATGTATTTCTCTCACAAAGAACAACACCAATTACATGTGCTACACCACCAATATCTCTTGCAAAGAATACATATTTTTTAATTTTTCATGCATTAAATATGATTTTTGGAGTCATGTCTATAATGCGAGATTGAATTATGTCTATATCTAGATGTTCCAGAAAATAAAATTTCGATTGACGGGATCAAATATTTTTAGAATGCATTTTGATATCAATAATGTTTTAAAATAAATAATTTTATTTTAAATACATTTTTAATATAAATATTTTTAAACCATCAATCAGTTATAATTCTTAAATTATTAGAATAACATTACTTTAATGTAAACTAATTAATCTTTATTTATTTAATTTTTGATGTATTATGAAATATATTTGTAAAAAATATGAATATTATTATTAAATCTATAAAAAAAAAATGAAATTTCCTTTTTTTTTTTAATAAAACGACTCTTTTGGAAGTAGAAAAAATTATTTTAAAATAGGTAAATTCTTTTCAATTTTAATAGACATTTTTATTTTTTCTCAATTATATCATTTTACTAGTACTTACTATATTTCCTTTTTTTTTTTTTTACTTTGCATTCTATTAAAATCAACGAATCAAAATTTAATGGTCGTGATTCATTATTTTCATTTCTCATAATAACCAAGTGTTCTCACTTGAGTTGTCCCATATATGGGGATGACTCAAGTGAGAACACTTATTATTATGAGAAATGAGAACAATGAATCACGACCATTAAATTTTGATTTTGTTGATTTTAATGGACATGATTGGTTTCTCTTTCTATGATCCTTAATATTTAATTTAATTAAAACATAGAAAGAGAAACCAATCCAGTCCATTAAAATCAACAAAATCAAAATTTAATGGCCGTGATTCATTGTTCTCATTTCTCATAATAATAACCAAGTGTTCTCACTTGAGTCGTCCCATATATATATATATATATATATATATATATATATATATATATATATATATATATATATTAGAAATATAAAAAAGAATTATTTCTTAAGAAACATATTAAATGCATAATTTACGTTTTAATTATTAAAAAATTAATATTTTAATGTGAGAAATCGAAAAAAGAATTAGGAGATTTCATTGAAGATTATAGTACATATATTAAATTTATGATAAATCCTTTGAAGTGTGAGTCAACATGATGATATTCACATATAATTATTAAAAACAAGAATGTTAAAATTGAACAAAAACTAATAGAAATACAGAAAAAAGTTTAAAGTTGAGAAAAACTTTTACTCGAGGGCTCAGAATGATAGTATGCAAAAATTTTAAACAATTTTTATAATTTTTTTAAATCCTAAATTGTAATCAAATATTGAATTTCTTCGTTATTTATTATACATTTGTAATACATCTTACATGTCTTTACTCCTTATTATTGGTAACAGTCGTCATTCTTCAAAAACTTTAACAGTTGTGGATTCTTAGATTATGGACCCACTTACCGCCTTGTTGTCTCGAGCATGCACGTTGTATATTTTCTTTCTAGTTGAAACATTTAGAGGTCTTTTTCGTTTCAAAGATGCGATAATGTTTTTCGGCGCCACCATGTTTAATCTCATGTCAAAAACAAGCTCCCTCTTTTTCGGTATAAGGCGATATAAATGGGATGACTGACAAGCATTTCAATCAAAGTATGATTATGTATACCGAAAATCACATTAAATTTCCATGTCTCATCTACCATACAGTATCCATGCAGTTTAAACGGATACTCACATTTATTCGATCTAGTGTCATATCGTTTCAACTTCCAAATTTGTCGTTGGTACGTGCCACTTCTTTCGTATTTCATTGCTACAAATGCTTGTCATATATCCGAACCATTGTTGGACCTCCCAATTACAATTTCAAACCCCAATTTCCCGGCCTTCATACATACATGTTGTTGCATATGTTTACGAACAATAAACTCTTCTTTATTTGTAAAGTATGCATGAACATCTAACTCGACAACAACCGATCGATCACCTAGTTCAACATCATCACTCACTTTATCTGGTATAATATCATCATTCATTTCATCAGTTTAGCATCATGCTACACTTCAATTGGTTTAACATCCACATTCACAATTGTTTTAGGATATGAGTGCACCATATTTATTACCACCAACAACAGAAAAATACTGTGAAAAATCAAACTACCAGGAAAACTCGGAGATGCATATCCGGACCACACCAAACTTTGTCCAGAGAAACACATCCGGACTCATCGTTCATTTTTTAGCTCAAAAACCATATTAATGCAAGGAATAAAGGATGAATGAATGAACTTTACATGCAATTGCAACTTGTTTTGCTCTCTTTGAAGTGATGAAATATAAGAATGATGTTTTGGTGTTGAGAAGTTGATTGAGAATGGAGGAAACTCTTTTGAGAGTTTTTAGGATGAATTTTAATTTTCAGCATGAAGAAGAAGATCATGCAAGGTGGGCTTTTATCCAATTTCTCACTTGGCATTTATGGAGATGCTTCTCCGGACACATCAGTAAGTCATTAATAAATCAGCTAAGTAAAATAAAATACCATAAATGAATACAGGGACTATTTTGGAGATGCATCTTCGGATACACCCCATATTTTGGGTGGATCTCATAAAAGCGAAGTTAAGTATGATTTTGGGTGCATCCGGAGATGCATCTTCAGAAACATGAAGGGCATTTCCGGGTTTCCAAGAGTGTAAGATGCACATATAAGGATGGAAAGAGCATCATATACATCTTTGTTATGTTTCTTATGAGAATCGCGTACTAACGGTGAGTCTCTAGTTTATTTTTTACCCATAAGTTATAACATATTTTTTATTCAAGTAAAATGCAAGGTTAGGACAAAATTATGTATGTTGATAAAAAAAAAATCTTGCAGAAGTATATTTTAGAATTTTTTTTTTTACAAAATAATAGTGATTCATTTACGCATAAATTTGGTGTATTTATTCCCAGGCGGAACAATCTTGTTTGGCCAGTGCGCATGCCACTCCGCACGAGCCGAATTAGTGACCCACCTGTGGTGGGTCGACACCGGTGCGAATAGCAAAAAAAAAAAAAAATTGGTGTATTTGAATGCATTCGAAACATACTTTTGAATTAAAAAAAAATATTTTTAGATTTTTATAAAATATTTCTCCATCACTTATGGTAGGAGAAACAATTCCAAAAAACACATGAGTTTGTGAGGGTACAACAAATTAATTGATGAGGTACCAAATATATATCCTTTATTTTTTAGATTTTCTCTTGACACATCCCTTATGAACATCTTTTTTATTTGGTTTAAAAAAACTGAAAATTCAATAATATTACTTTTTTTTTTTTATCTTTCACAAAAGCAAGGCCATTTAACGAGTTATTTAGAGATATACTGGATTTTTACAAGTTAAATTTATTGGTTAAAAGTTTGTAATTTTTTAGTAAATTTCTTCATTAAAATAATTTTCATATTCATACCGCATTTTAAAAAAAAAAAATTTTTTTAGTATTTTCGAAATGTCTAGTCAAAATCTAAAAATTACATTAATTTATACCAGAGTTATCGAAAAAATCAGGTAAGTCACCATGCATTTTTACCAATAATTTTGAATATTCGGTAAAAATGCATACGTACGTACTATCTTTTTTTTTTAAAAAAAAACTGATTAAGAAGTTGTTGGTAATAATTTTTTTTCAAAAACTCCGTTAAAATCATATTTTTTTCTTCGGATTTTAAAAAAATCCTATAAATTTTATTTATTTTTTCTTTATGTAGTGAGGACCAGAGAACGAGACAACATGATTGTTTTTAGAAGGAGTGACAGAGCTGCAGATAGGTCTCATCAAGCAAGGCAGATGACATGACAGAAGGATTTACATATTCAGACAGGTAGAGTAGTCTAGAGCAGTTTTCACCTAGTATGACTGACCAATAGCGGCTGTAGAGGATGACATTTTTTTTAGGGGTGTTCAAAACCAAACCAACCCAATAGAAAACCGCAAATCAAACCGAAACCGCAAAAAATCGCATTTGGTTCGGATTTATTTGGGTCATCTTTTAACAAAACCGCACGGCTCGGTTCGGTTTGCGGTTTGTATTTTGTGAACCGAACCAAACCGAATCAAACCGCATTATGTTACCACCTAACTTTTACTTAACTCACATCCAACCCAAACTTAAACCTATTATACCTTAGCCTTATGATTACGAACAATTTTCTCATCCTTACGCATATGCTTTCAGTCTCAATCTTCTCAAATCTCTAATATCATTATCGCACCTTCTTTGTCACATACATCTTCCCTCTTCTTCTCTAATCTCTACTCTCTTATATTCTTTCTTTTTTACCTTCTCATTTTTATGCAAATGTTCCCTATTTCATTTTCGTTTTTATGACACATCTTCTTCTCTAATCTCTCAACTCTTTTCTTTTTTCTTTGACTTAATTACAGTTTTGGTCCCCTATTTTCTCGGATTCACGAAATTGGTCCCCCTATATTTAATTTAAACAGTTTTGGTCTCCCTATTTTAGATTTAAACAATTTTGGTCTCCTTTCATACTTTTTCACTTAAAATTAACGATATTTTCACTTTTTAAATGACAAATTATTTGTAAAACATGAGAAATCATCGTATATAAACTTATTATTAAACTTCGTAGATAAAAATTTAAGTTAAAAAATAAAAAATCTCATCGATATTTTTTGAAAAAATATAAGAGGGGGACTAAAACTGTTTAAATATAAAATAGGGGGACCAAAACTATTTAAATTTAAAATAGGGGGACTAAATTCGTGAATCATACAAAATAGGGGGATCAAAACTGTAATTTAGCCTTTTTCTTTTTAATCTTCACTAATCTCTCGTCTCTCCTATTTTTTTGTTTCATTATAATAATTTTTATATTATTTTATGTTTATTATTTCACTTTTGTCTAATTTAGTTTTACATATTAAATGGGAAGTTGTTGTCAAAATATGACGAGTTTTGTTGTTATTTGATAGTGTATGAATGTCTAAATTCAAAGTTATGTTGTCATCTATATGTGTATGTATGACTGTTGAGTGTCTTTTGTTGTTTCTATTCGTATGTTTTTAAGGCACTTTTTAACCCTTTTTCTATGTTTTTAGAAGAATAGCTTATGTAAATAAGTGATTTTTGTCATATGTAAATATTTGATATTTTGATCTATTTTCTAGTGTTTCAGTTATTGGTGATAGCAAATGTTCAGAAAAATCGGGAAAAAAGTCGAAGAATCGAGGATTTTGGCAACTCTGAAGGTGTCAGTGTTCCTCTTGTTTTCGCCCGGCGAATAGCTTGGAAGCGAAGCTCCGCCCGGCGAGTGGTAGGCGAGCCAGGGGCGAAGCAGCTCATTTTTTGGCCATCTTTCTGCTCTGAAGCGCCCGGCGGAGCATCTGTCTCGCCGGGCGGAAGAAGGTATTTTTTTTTGGGTTCTTTTGTGTACTTTTAAGGTCACGTGGCCTGTTTAGTGGGTTTCGCCTGGCGAAGCTGTTCTTCCGCCGGGCGAATCTGGGCTGATGTGCCATGCTATATAGTGCTAGTTAGATATTTTGAGAACCATTCCATCTTATATATCTCTCTCTTGAACCAAAATACACCATTTTTTTGGAGTGAGAAAACCCTAAAACTTCCATTGTTAGTAAAATTCAAGTTTTTACCCATCAATCTTGGAGACTTCCATCTTGATGTTCATAAAGCTTGATAGTTTGCTTGTTGCTCAAGTCACCATGGAAATGGGTGGCTAAACCTTCTTGGTGTCAAGATTAGAGGTAGATGATTTGCTTTTAGTTTGTATTTCTTTTGATCTTTTGTATGTGAACAAGTGATGATATATATATGGTGAAAAACCTTGTGTTTATTTATTTATGAGATTTGTATTCTATTTGAGAAAATGTTTTCAAGTCTTGACCTAGGTTTTTTATCTATCAACAAGTAAAGTTTAGAAATAGCTTTGTGAGTTGATATTTGCCTATATTAATCCTTGAGTGTTGTCATTTTGATAGTTAGGTTGAGAGATCATTTAAGGATCAAAATGGCAAATTTCACAATATGGTTTAGACATGAAACATATTGAGAGGATTGTGATTATATGTATCATTCATGAGTTCACATATTTGATCAAGAAAATATCTTAGAAGCAAATTATCAACAAAAAAAAATCTAATCTTGACATTCTTTTACCATCTTTTAAAACCACATACCAAGTTTAGCACTTCTTGCATGAGATTAAAGAATTAAGTTACCAGAATCAAAACCAAACCCCATGATAACTTTAACTCACGACAAAATAGACTATAGAAAGGCGGTGATATCGCAATAATCCCTGTGGAAACGATAAACGAAAAGTACCACAATACTCTTTCAACAAAATGGCGCCGTTGCCGGGGTCACCCGCGAAAAGTACCACAATATAATAATTTTTATATTATTTTATGTTTATTATTTCACTTTTGTCTAATTTAGTTTTACATATTAAATGGAAAGTTGTTGTCAAAATATGACGAGTTTTGTTGTTATTTGATAGTGTATGAATGTCTAAATTCAAAGTTATGTTGTCATCTATATGTGTATGTATGACTCAATAAAATATTTTATGTTTATTATTTTAATTTTTATATTATTTTATATTATTTTATGTTTATTATTTTACTTTTGTCTAATTTAATTTTTACATATTAAATAGAAAATTGTTGTCAAAATATGACGAGTTTTGTTGTTATTTGATAGTGTATGAATGTCTAAATTCAAAGTTATGTTGTCATCTATATGTGTATGTATGACTCAATAAAATATTTGTAAAAACCCGAACCAACTGAATCGAACCAAACCGCATTGGTTTGTTTTGGGTTTTTTCTAAAAGACAACCGAACCAAACCAAATCGCACGATTTTTTCTCTTGCGGCTCGGATGATATTTTTCGTCAAAACCGCTCAAACTGCACCGCGAACACCCGCATTTTTTTCAGACAACTTCATGGGTTTGGCAAATCTAAATGGTGAGATGTATGTTTTGGCATCGTAGATAGCACACATTACACGTGGTGCACCTGTTTAGATTTTATTAGTTTGCTCATTACTTACTACCGTTGTTATTGTTTTGGGTTTGAATTGAATTATTTGTATATTATTATTGACACTTTAGTTTAACATTGCATTAGACAAAAATTAGCATTACATTATTGTGTGAACATAACTTAACATGAAAATTGATTAACATAACTTAACAGTGCTAGATAATTTAGGATGTTTCAACATCTTGATAATATCATTGACGGATATGGAAATTGCTGCATCCAGCTTGATCAGATCATTTGTTTCGTATCGGTGATATATGCTTCACATGACTTTTAAATCTTCACATGTCTTCAGCTCAAACTTATTAAACATAATCTTCCCTTCATTATTGATTGATGGAAAATGCTACTCGATTTTAACCACCTTTATGTTGACGGCATGGTGCACAAGATTATCCAATTTGGCTTTCAGAACAGCAAGAGGGGTGTCCTTTATGAGCCGAAGACCCACTTGAAGTTTCACACCATTTAAGTACGCAAAAGCGAGATACTAGTATTGAGATATTTTGCTATGTTTTTTTAACAACATATTATGCATATTTATACAAGTTTGAAATCAATATGGATCACACAAAATTATCAGTGCAACCATAACCCTACAAAAGTGTCGGCAGAATTTCAATCGTTGAAATTTAACACAATCGAATTTTTTAAAATTAAGGAAAAAAAATCTGATAATCTCTGGAGGTTTTTTAAAAATAAAACTAATAATCTCATAAGTTTTTTTTGAAAAATGGGTAAAATTAATACTATTGGATTTTCAGAGTTATGAAAACAAACCAACAATCTATGGTGCTTTTGAAAAATATCTGTAAATTTTGACACAAATCAATTTTTTTAAAATATCTATAAAAATACATACCATATTTCTTTATTAGACTATCAATTTTTTTTATATATACAGTATATTTATTGGGAAAAGATATATGTACACTAGTTTTGACATTTACACCGTATAAGTATGCAGAAAATATACTAATTTTAATTTTTTATTAAATTTTATTGCTTTGGTTTATGTGCAACCAACAGTTTATTTGTTTTGTTCTCTACGGTGTACATACGGTGTTTGAAAAAGCCAGTGTAAGAATAGCACATCTGATATTTATTACACTATCGAATATTTTGACACGACATTTTCTTGAACAAAGATATTTTTTATTATAAAAAAATAGAGGGTGCTACATTTATTTTAGGGGTGTCAGGACAAAAACTCCTTCTTTTTTTTTTAAAGTCAAAATATAGGTTTTTCTATTTAAAAATGATAGCATAAACCCAAGTTTGATGGGCCATAAAATTTTTAAAAAGAATTAATATTTGAGTTTAAAGATAGTGCACTGTCAGTGTAAATCAGTTTTACACATACAACCAATCAAAATGTTTTAATTTGCCATATAATTACAGTTTTTTAAAATTAAAAATGGGCTTTATTCTGATGCATGTCTCTCATTGGTTGTCAGTGTAAAAATACTTTACACTGTCAGTGCATTTCCTTTTTTCCTTAATATTTTTAATTTGTTTCAATTTTTTTCTTTTTTATCGAGTATTTTGTGATGTTTTAAATAATATACTCACTGATTCAATAATTTACTCGATTCAACAATCAGACTAAATCGATACCCTGTCTTCTTCTTGGTTCAATCGATTGACATGGCAGGTATAATCTGTTTTTAAAACATTGATATTTTTTTAAATAGTAAAATAGTTATTAAAATATAAAAAAACTAGTGTAGAGAAGAAAAATCTGTTAGATTGAATTTGCATGTGCATAAATAAAATTTAACAAGATAACAAAGTATACTGTTTTTTTATTGCACTAGCTTATATATAAATTTTTTAATATTTGATTAAAATTTATATAATATGATTTGAATCTGTTGCTGTTTTAAGTAAACATTCAGAACTAAAATTAGTTGATTCATGAGAATACTCCAGCGTTACGATTTTTGAACAAGAGATTTGTTCTTCAAAATGTTTTTATTTAATTTGGAAAATGAATTTCTATTTTTACATGTAAATGATACCTAATTAAAAATAGACTTTACCTTGTTTTTATCATATATTTTGTTTTTTCTCATATATTTTGTTTAAATACATCAATTTTATTTACCAAATTTTTCTCGTGTGTGGAGTGTGCCTCAAGAAAAATAAAAAAAAATCGACATTTTCTTTCAATTTGGTTTTGTCCCAAACGTGAGACATTATAAACAAAACGCCAAGGCGTTTGGCCCAAGTTTTTCTTAGGGCTTATAAGCCTCTCTTAAATCCGGGAATTTATTATGCCACCTCTAAAACTATTTCCGACACCTCTCCATATTTTCGTATTGATAAAAATGTCTTTATTACTATTTATCTAAAAATCATTATATTATTTAAAAAGAAATTACTTTGGAGAAGCAATAAAAATTGAAATTTCCGGTATCTTTGAAATTTTCAGTATACGAAATCGTAATTTAACCGAAAATTATTCGTAAGTTTCAAAATTTTCGGAGGCGATTTACCGAATTTTTTTGAAATTTCCGGTGCCGATATAAAAAACCAAATAAACTTACCGTAATTTTTGAAATTTTAGGTCTGCAACAAAATCTAACAGAAATTTCAAATTATTCAGTAGATCGGAAATTTTAAAATTGCTTGAAATTTACGGTATGTCTACAGATAAAATTCTTTATTTGTGTGGTCAAGAACCGGCAGCTTCTCCGACAGATTCTTGTACAGATTTTACGGAGTTTTCACCATATATATCATATGTTTCCTATTCCATTAATGTTGTTTTGAATTGTTTTCCCATATTTATTAAAGTGATAGTCTAATATTTTTGTGTTGTAATTGACGGATATTTAAGTTCTGATATGTTGTAATTGGCACATGCTACTGGTAAACGGCATAGTATTATTATTGTCACTATTCGTTCTGATTCTGCTAATGGAATGCCAAGAAGAAAGGATAAATTGACTATGGGTTGTGAAAGAGGAGGAAATTGCAAAAGAAAGAATATGATCGGTCACCAATTCTATTAGTTTTCTGTCATTTATTCGGCATGAATATGCAAAAGTCGGTAACACTTTGTCTTGTCTTTTTATTGTTTTTCAAGTTATTATTGCTTTTCGTATTTCCATTCGCGTATTATTGTTTTTAGTGGTTTATCTCTTTTTGTTGCATTTTATGTGTTTCCGTGGTTGTTTGACGTGTTTTCAGATCCAGCTAAAAGCCCAAAGGAAGTTTGCAAGGAAAATCGGAGTATGGAGTTTTGTCAAGTGAAGTTTGAGCATCACAGAGGCCTAACACGGGTGCCCGTGTCACCTGACACGGCCCGTGTCACCTGACCTGACACGGCCCGTGTCAGGAGAAGGACTGAAGAGAAGTTTTGAGGGCTTGGCAGAGGGCTAACATGGGTGCACGTGTCAGCTGACACTTCTTGGCAGAGGGCTATGGCCCATGTCAGCTCCCCTAAAGCTTTTTTAGAAAAAAATAATTTTATATGTGAGGCAGAACGCTGACACGGCCGCCCTTGTTAACAGACACGGCCCGTGTCAGCTCCACAAAGTTGAATTTTCATAATTTTTCTTGTCCCCTTGGGTGGGCCTTACCACTCATCAAGGGTAGATGATGAATGAGATGCATGCCATGATGCAACAGCTCATGTTGCAATTTCCTCCTGCTCAGTAGGTGATGTGAGTGCCCCTCAATATCTTGTTCATAAACATTGCGCAATGTTTGGTTCAAGTGTGGGGGTGGGGGTTTATTTCTTTTAGTATTTCTATTTTGTTATTTCATTTTCGTTTTGTTTTTGGTATGTGTTGTATTTGGTGTGTTACAGATTGAGAAAATTTGTGTTGGATGAATGATGAAGTTGGTAGTAAGTGGATGAAAAGACACACCCCGTATTTGATCTCAAGGAGACCCCCGAAAGTTGGTACTATTGCTGAAGTGGATGATCGGACGCGACGTTCTAACGTTGGACTGATACGAGAGACTTGTAAACCCGAGGAGGAGATAAAGCTACTTCACACTAGAGGTATTTTTGAACCTGTAAGCTATACCAAACATGGTGAGGATCCTAAAAATCCAAACACAATTTCATCATGAGAGTTCTTCAGGTATGTCTCTGTCATTCTTGGTTTGCATATATATTTGTTGGAATTTTAATGCACACACATACACACTGAGGCACTTGTTTGTTTTAACCCCGAGCCTTTCCAGCCAACCTTTGTTCTTGTTTTCCATTCTTAACCCATCTAGAGCCTTTTCCTCGTTGTTTGTTTATTAACCGCATTAATTAAACCATTAGCCTAAACACTCCTTCACCCTACTAAGATAAGTGTTGTTAATTTTAAACTGTGAAAAATCC